>NW_027411755.1:203951621-204259496 GCF_047663935.1 Musca autumnalis
TCATCCCCTCGAGAGTTATCGTGCGCTCCAGCCAGCCAGACAGACAGACAGACAGACGGACGGACGGACATTGCTCAATCGACTCCAAATTGTCTGAAACACATTTCGTCCAAACATACTTGAGGTCTAAAACCATTATTTCGATGAGGCACATTTTGCCCGTATGAAAGTGTATATAC
The DNA here is from genome assembly GCF_047663935.1 of Musca autumnalis. Taxonomy (NCBI): domain Eukaryota; kingdom Metazoa; phylum Arthropoda; class Insecta; order Diptera; family Muscidae; genus Musca; species Musca autumnalis. The sequence continues at coordinate 203,951,801 of NW_027411755.1, forward strand.
CCTTCATAGCCTAAAGGCTGAGGGTATAATAAAGTCGTGTTTTACACTTTACAATTTCTCGTATGAGGTATGGTCCCCTCTTTGCTCATATTGGTATATTTTTCACACAGGGATACATTTTTGTATCATGGTATCAAGCGTAGTTTTTGTTAAAAAAGTGTCTAATGTAAAAAAATAAATAATTTTATGATTTTCAAATAACTTTAGATTTATTAACTCCATAATATCTCATGCGACCAATCGTAAACGTGTAAAACACGACAAACTCTGTTGCAAAAACAGTTGCAACTTTTGGTACTTTTTGAGTAGAGTTGGATTTTTTTTGCACAAATACCGAATACAACACTGTATTTTTGGTGGATTTGTGCCGGATTTAAAATAAACCCTGTCGTGAGAGGATTTAATTTTTGTATGGCAAATCTGGTTAGATTTGACCAGATTAAGCAATAAATCCTCATAAAGTGGGTTAACCCGGCAAAAAACTGTAGTGTAACCGCACTATTATATCCTCTGAGTATTCAAGGTCCAAATTTAAAGAAAATTGGACAATATAGATTTGTTCTTCTTTTAAAATACACTAAGTCGAGAGGTACCGTTATATGGGGATATACGAAAACGTGGATTTTCATGACCATTTTGAATGCCGAAAGTTTAACGGACCTATTCGGGTTCTGGGCGAAACAGCTAAAGCTAGAACCTTGCATTGTAAATGTGCGGGATTGTTGTTGTGAAGGGGTGAAATAAAGTTAAGTGTTTGGAAATTCGTACTGGAAGGGTTAAAACTAGGAGTCAAATCTAAAATTTGCAATATGATACGTAGTTTGGGAAATTCGATATAAAAAATATGGTAGTTGTGTAGGGATGCGTTACGGCATTTTTATTTTTTTTTGTTTTGTAAATTCTGTCTACAATCGAAAAAATATTGGTAACAAAATAGGTCTTAGTACAACAGAATCTCCAGTATTCACCATTCCCGTATTAAATATTGTTTATATATATTTTTTCCTTTCCGCATACGAAGTAGCGGGCATTTGCTAGTATTTTATATTTTATATTTTATATTTTATATTTTATATTTTATATTTTATATTTTATATTTTATATTTTATATTTTATATTTTATATTTTATATTTTATATTTTATATTTTATATTTTATATTTTATATTTTATATTTTATATTTTATATTTTATATTTTATATTTTATATTTTATATTTTATATTTTATATTTTATATTTTATATTTTATATTTTATATTTTATATTTTATATTTTTATTTTATATTTTATATTTTATATTTTATATTTTATATTTTATATTTTATATTTTATATTTTATATTTTATATTTTATATTTTATATTTTATATTTTATATTTTATATTTTATATTTTATATTTTATATTTTATATTTTATATTTTATATTTTATATTTTATATTTTATATTTTATATTTTATATTTTATATTTTATATTTTATATTTTATATTTTATATTTTATATTTTATATTTTATATTTTATATTTTATATTTTATATTTTATATTTTATATTTTATATTTTATATTTTATATTTTATATTTTATATTTTATATTTTATATTTTATATTTTATATTTTATATTTTATATTTTATATTTTATATTTTATATTTTATATTTTATATTTTATATTTTATATTTTATATTTTATATTTTATATTTTATATTTTATATTTTATATTTTATATTTTATATTTTATATTTTATATTTTATATTTTATATTTTATTTTATATTTTATATTTTATATTTTATATTTTATATTTTATATTTTATATTTTATATTTTATATTTTATATTTTATATTTTATATTTTATATTTTATATTTTATATTTTATATTTTATATTTTATATTTTATATTTTATATTTTATATTTTATATTTTATATTTTATATTTTATATTTTATATTTTATATTTTATATTTTATATTTTATATTTTATATTTTATATTTTATATTTTATATTTTATATTTTATATTTTATATTTATATTTTATATTTTATATTTTATATTTTATATTTTATATTTTATATTTTATATTTTATATTTTATATTTTATATTTTATATTTTATATTTTATATTTTATATTTTATATTTTATATTTTATATTTTATATTTTATATTTTATATTTTATATTTTATATTTTATATTTTATATTTTATATTTTATATTTTATATTTTATATTTTATATTTTATATTTTATATTTTATATTTTATATTTTATATTTTATATTTTATATTTTATATTTTATATTTTATATTTTATATTTTATATTTTATATTTTATATTTTATATTTTATATTTTATATTTTATATTTTATATTTTATATTTTATATTTTATATTTTATTTAATTTTATATTTTATATTTTATATTTTATATTTTATATTTTATATTTTATATTTTATATTTTATATTTTATATTTTATATTTTATATTTTATATTTTATATTTTATATTTTATATTTTATATTTTATATTTTATATTTTATATTTTATATTTTATATTTTATATTTTATATTTTATATTTTATATTTTATATTTATATTTTATATTTTATATTTTATATTTTATATTTTATATTTTATATTTTATATTTTATATTTTATATTTTATATTTTATATTTTATATTTTATATTTTATATTTTATATTTTATATTTTATATTTTATATTTTATATTTTATATTTTATATTTTATATTTTATATTTTATATTTTATATTTTATATTTTATATTTTATATTTTATATTTTATATTTTTATATTTTATATTTTATATTTTATATTTTATATTTTATATTTTATATTTTATATTTTATATTTTATATTTTATATTTTATATTTTATATTTTATATTTTATATTTTATATTTTATATTTTATATTTTATATTTTATATTTTATATTTTATATTTTATATTTTATATTTTATATTTTATATTTTATATTTTATATTTTATATTTATATTTTATATTTTATATTTTATATTTTATATTTTATATTTTATATTTTATATTTTTATTTTATATTTTATATTTTATATTTTATATTTTATATTTTATATTTTATATTTTATATTTTATATTTTATATTTTATATTTTATCTTTTATATTTTATATTTTATATTTTATATTTTATATTTTATATTTTATATTTTATATTTTATATTTTATATTTTATATTTTATATTTTATATTTTATATTTTATATTTTATATTTTATATTTTATATTTTATATTTTATATTTTATATTTTATATTTTATATTTTATATTTTATATTTTATATTTTATATTTTATATTTTATATTTTATATTTTATATTTTATATTTTATATTTATATTTTATATTTTATATTTTATTATTTTATATTTTATATTTTATATTTTATATTTTATATTTTATATTTTATATTTTATATTTTATATTTTATATTTTATATTTTATATTTTATATTTTATATTTTATATTTTATATTTTATATTTTATATTTTATATTTTATATTTTATATTTTATATTTTATATTTTATATTTTATATTTTATATTTTATATTTTATATTTTATATTTTATATTTTATATTTATATTTTATATTTTATATTTTATATTTTATATTTTATATTTTATATTTTATATTTTATATTTTATATTTTATATTTATATTTTATATTTTATATTTTATATTTTATATTTTATATTTTATATTTTATATTTTATATTTTATATATATTATATTTTATATTTTATATTTTATATTTTATATTTTATATTTTATATTTTATATTTTATATTTTATATTTTATATTTTATATTTTATATTTTATATTTTATATTTTATATTTTATATTTTATATTTTATATTTTATATTTTATATTTTATATTTTATATTTATATTTTATATTTTATATTTTATATTTTATATTTTATATTTTATATTTTATATTTTATATTTTATATTTTATATTTTATATTTTATATTTTATATTTTATATTTTATATTTTATATTTTATATTTTATATTTTATATTTTATATTTTATATTTTATATTTTATATTTTATATTTTATATTTTATATTTTATATTTTATATTTTATATTTTATATTTTATATTTTATATTTTATATTTTATATTTTATATTTTATATTTTATATTTTATATTTTATATTTTATATTTTATATTTATATTTTATATTTTATATTTTATATTTTATATTTTATATTTTATATTTTATATTTTATATTTTATATTTTATATTTTATATTTTATATTTTATATTTTATATTTTATATTTTATATTTTATATTTTATATTTATATTTTATATTTTATATTTTTATATTTTATATTTTATATTTTATATTTTATATTTTATATTTTATATTTTATATTTTATATTTTATATTTTATATTTTATATTTTATATTTTATATTTTATATTTTATATTTTATATTTTATATTTTATATTTTATATTTTATATTTTATATTTTATATTTTATATTTTATATTTTATATTTTATATTTTATATTTTATATTTTATATTTTATATTTTATATTTTATATTTTATATTTTATATTTTATATTTTATATTTTATATTTTATATTTTATATTTTATTTTATGTTTTATATTTTATATTTTATATTTTATATTTTATATTTTATATTTTATATTTTATATTTTATATTTTATATTTTATATTTTATATTTTATATTTTATATTTTATATTTTATATTTTATATTTTATATTTTATATTTTATATTTTATATTTTATATTTTATATTTTATATTTTATATTTTATATTTTATATTTTATATTTTATATTTTATATTTTATATTTTATATTTTATATTTTATATTTATATTTTATATTTTATATTTTATATTTTATATTTTATATTTTATATTTTATATTTTATATTTTATATTTTATATTTTATATTTTATATTTTATATTTTATATTTTATATTTTATATTTTATATTTTATATTTTATATTTTATATTTTATATTTTATATTTTATATTTTATATTTTATATTTTATATTTTATATTTATATTTTATATTTTATATTTTATATTTTATATTTTATATTTTATATTTTATATTTTATATTTTATATTTTATATTTTATATTTTATATTTTATATTTTATATTTTATATTTTATATTTTATATTTTATATTTTATATTTTATATTTTATATTTTATATTTTATATTTTATATTTTATATTTTATATTTTATATTTTATATTTTATATTTTATATTTTATATTTTATATTTTATATTTTATATTTTATATTTTATATTTTATATTTTATATTTTAATATTTTATATTTTATATTTTATATTTTATATTTTATATTTTATATTTTATATTTTATATTTTATATTTTATTTTTTATATTTTATATTTTATATTTTATATTTTATATTTTATATTTTATATTTTATATTTTATATTTTTTATTTATATTTTATATTTTATATTTTATATTTTATATTTTATATTTTATATTTTATATTTTATATTTTATATTTTATATTTTATATTTTATATTTTATATTTTATATTTTATATTTTATATTTTATATTTTATATTTTATATTTTATATTTTATATTTTATATTTTATATTTTATATTTTATATTTTATATTTTATATTTTATATTTTATATTTTATATTTTATATTTTATATTTTATATTTTATATTTTATATTTTATATTTTATATTTTATATTTTATATTTTATATTTTATATTTTATATTTTATATTTTATATTTTATATTTTATATTTTATATTTTATATTTTATATTTTATATTTTATATTTTATATTTTATATTTTATATTTTATATTTTATATTTATATTTTATATTTTATATTTTATATTTTATATTTTATATTTTATATTTTATATTTTATATTTTATATTTTATATTTTATATTTTATATTTTATATTTTATATTTTATATTTTATATTTTATATTTTATATTTTATATTTTATATTTTATATTTTATATTTTATATTTTATATTTTATATTTTATATTTTATATTTTATATTTTATATTTTATATTTTATATTTTATATTTTATATTTTATATTTTATATTTTATATTTTATATTTTATATTTTATATTTTATATTTTATATTTTATATTTTATATTTTATTTATATTTTATATTTTATATTTATATATTTTATATATTTTATATTTTATATTTTATATTTTATATTTTATATTTTATATTTTATATTTTATATTTTATATTTTATATTTTATATTTTATATTTATATTTTATATATTATATTTTATATTTTATATTTTATATTTTATATTTTATATTTTATATTTTATATTTTATATTTTATATTTTATATTTTATATTTTATATTTTATATTTTATATTTTATATTTTATATTTTATATTTTATATTTTATATTTTATATTTTATATTTTATATTTTATATTTTATATTTTATATTTTCTTATATTTTATATTTTTTATATGTTATATTATTTTTTTACATTTCTTGATATTTTAAGTGGACAATAGAATACATTGACCAGTGGTAAATCGAACATCGACTAGTGGTAACATGAGCATTGATCAATGAATAATTAAAGATTATGCAAGGGAACATTCGGCATAATGGACTATTCGAAATTGGTCAATGGTAAATTAAGGAGTGGTCAATGAAAGACAAGTATGCTCAATGCGAAATTTACCATGTAAAATAGTTAATTGTTTATAGTTTTCTTTCAATTAAAATAAAATTTAATTTTCGATCTATAAAAATAATAAATTTTCGTATTTCTTTTTTTTTTAATTACAGCTCATTAATATGTCCACACACACAATGCCACCAATGAGTTTGATGTGTGAAGAATTTGTAAAATCAATGGTTAGACCTGTAGGCAGCACCACCACTGGCGGCAAGGTTAGTAGCAACGATGACACTAACGGCGACATAAATGATGATGGATGCCTTGACGACACGATTAAATGGTGATGCTTTTACAAATGGTTTTGGCAGTACCCACTCAGATGACGACGATGATCGTGATGCAGATGGTGATATAAAAATGACAATGGCAAATCACCTGCAAAGAAGAATGCAAGTAATTTACGTAAAAATCTACTGCGGAAAACCGAAGAACTTAAAAGGAATAAAAAGAGCAAAGGTGGCGGCAGCGCCATTGACGAGTCTCTATTACCCGCCAATGATGATTTGGAATCGAAGTTAAGATTTATTGCAAAACAAGTTATACCCATAGAATTTTAGAGAACATAACCCTCCCATCCCAGAACTTTGTTTAGATTTGAAATGAAACAACATTTTTTTTTAAATTGTCTTAAATGCTATGACTCTATATTGTTTCCAGTAAAGTTTTTTTTATTCACAATTGATTTTTTTATTCAAATAAGTGTCACCTAGAATTATTTAAATTGTTTTTATTTTATTGCAATACAAAATACAAACAATGTATAGTTTATGCTGAAGTTGAATGTTAAATGCATGAATCCAAAAAATGTATGGAATATAAAACAAATAACAAAAAAATTAAAAACAAAACAATTTCTTCTTTTTTCCTAAATAAATGCTATTTTTAAAACATACAAAAATTATTCACAAAATTAACAATGTTTTCTTTTTAATATCTAATGGCTTTTATTCTCGTTGGTTTGTTGTGGAGGGAGCATCGGGGATTTAGAAGAATTTTCTTCTTTCTATGAGACCAGCATGACTTAAAACATTGTAGATTTCTCTTCGGGAGATTTTCTCAGCTTGTCTATCGAGAACCTGCAATAAAAAGGGGGAAAATAAATACAATAAGTTGCACTGATTATGATTTGCAAGTTGTAGCAATAGTGGCGAAAATTCCTAAAAATCCACGCCTATAGATTGCGGCTAAAAATATAAATATTCTTAAAAATCCACGCCTATAGATTGCGGCTAAAAATATAAATATTCTTAAAAATCCACGCCTATAGATTGCGGCTAAAAATATAAATATTCTTAAAAATCCACGCCTATAGATTGCGGCTAAAAATATAAATATTCTTAAAAATCCACGCCTATAGATTGCGGTTAAAAAATAAATATTCTTTAAAATTCACGCCTATAGATTGTGGTTAAAAACATAAATATTCTTAAAAATCCACGCCTATAGATTGTGGCTAAAAACATAAATATTCTTAAAAATCCACGCCTATAGATTGTGGCTAAAAACATAAATATTCTTAAAAATCCACGCCTATAGATTGTGGCTAAAAACATAAATATTCTTAAAAAATCCACGCCTATAGATTGTGGTTAAACAAATATTCTTAAAAAATCCACGCCTATAGATTGTGGTTAAAAAAATATTCTTAAAAAATCCACGCCTATAGATTGTGGTTTAAAAAAATATTCTTAAAAAATCCACGCCTATAGATTGTGGTTAAAAAAATATTCTTAAAAATCCACGATTGTGGTTAAAAAAATATTCTTAAAAAATCCACGATTGTGGTTAAAAAAATATTCTTAAAAAATCCACGATTGTGGTTAAAAAAATATTCTTAAAAAATCCACGATTGTGGTTAAAAAAATATTCTTAAAAAATCCACGCTTATAGATTGTGGTTAAAAAAATATTCTTAAAAAATCCACGCTTATAGATTGTGGTTAAAAAAATATTCTTAAAAAATCCACGCCTATAGATTGTGGTTAAAAAAATATTCTTAAAAAATCCACGCCTATAGATTGTGGTTAAAAAAATATTCTTAAAAAATCCACGCCTACAGATTGTGGTTAAAAAATATTCTTAAAAAGTCCACGCCTATAGATTGTGGTTAAAAAATATTCTTAAAAAATCCACGCCTATAGATTGTGGTTTAAAAAATATTCTTAAAAAATCCACGCCTATAGATTGTGGTTTAAAAAATATTCTTAAAAAATCCACGCCTATAGATTGTGGTTTAAAAAATATTCTTAAAAAATCCACGCCTATAGATTGTGGTTTAAAAAATATTCTTAAAAAATCCACGCCTATAGATTGTGGTTTAAAATATTCTTAAAAAATCCACGCCTATAGATTGTGGTTTAAAAAATATTCTTAAAAAATCCACGCCTATAAATTGTGGTTTAAAAAATATTCTTAAAAAATCCACACCTATAGATTGTGGTTTAAAAAATATTCTTAAAAAATCCACGCCTATAGATTGTGGTTTAAAAAATATTCTTAAAAAATCCACGCCTATAGATTGTGGTTTAAAAAATATTCTTAAAAAATCCACGCCTATAGATTGTGGTTTAAAAAATATTCTTAAAAAATCCACGCCTATAGATTGTGGTTTAAAAAATATTCTTAAAAAATCCACACCTATAGATTGTGGTTTAAAAAATATTCTTAAAAAATCCACGCCTATAGATTGTGGTTTAAAAAATATTCTTAAAAAATCCACGCCTATAGATTGTGGTTTAAAAAATATTCTTAAAAATCCACGCCTATAGATTGTGGTTTAAAAAATATTCTTAAAAAATCCACGCCTATAGATTGTGGTTTAAAAAATATTCTTAAAAAATCCACGCCTATAGATTGTGGTTTAAAAAATATTCTTAAAAAATCCACGCCTACAGATTGTGGTTTAAAAAATATTCTTAAAAAATCCACGCCTATAGATTGTGGTTTAAAAAATATTCTTAAAAAATCCACGCCTATAGATTGTGTTAAAAAAAATATTCTTAAAAAATCCACGGCTATAGATTGTGGTTTAAAAAATATTCTTAAAAAATCCACGCCTATAGATTGTGGTTTAAAAAATATTCTTAAAAAATCCACGCCTATAGATTGTGGTTTAAAAAATATTCTTAAAAAATCCACGCCTATAGATTGTAGTTTAAAAAATATTCTTAAAAAATCCACTGCTATAGATTGTGGTTTAAAAAATATTCTTAAAAAATCCACGCCTATAGATTGTGGTTTAAAAAATATTCTTAAAAAATCCACGCCTATAGATTGTGGTTTAAAAAATATTCTTAAAAATCCACGCCTATAGATTGTGGTTTAAAAAATATTCTTAAAAAATCCACGCCTATAGATTGTGGTTTAAAAAATATTCTTAAAAAGCCACGCTTATAGATAGTGTTTAAAAATATTCTTGAAAAATCTACGCCTATAGATAGTGTTCGAAAAAATATTTTTAAAAAATCCACGCCTATAGATAGTGTTAAAAAATATTGTTAAAAAATCCACGCCTATAGATAGTGTTCGAAAAAATATTCTTAAAAAATCCACGCCTATAGATAGTGTTAAAAAGTATTGTTAAAAAATCCACGCTTGTAGATAGTTTCGAAAAAATATTCTTAAATACTCCACGCCTGAGGATAGAGTTCGAAAAAATATTCTTAAATAATCCACGCTTATAGATAGTGTTCGAAAAAATATTCTTAAATACTCCACGCTTATAGATAGTGTTCGAAAAAATATTCTTAAATAATCCACGCCTGTAGATAGTGTTCGAAAAAATATTCTTAAATAATCCACGCTTATAGATAGTGTTCGAAAAAATATTCTTAAAAATCCACGCCTATAGACAGTGGTTAAAAATATTTAAAAAAAATCCACGCCTATAGATTGTGGTTAAAAATATTTTAAAAAAATTCACGCCTATAGATTGTGGTTAAAAAATATTCTTAAAAAATCCACGCCTATATATGGTGTTTAAAAAAAATATTGTTAAATAATCCACGCCTATAGATTGTGGTTAAAAATATTCTTAAAACATCTACGCCTATGATAGTCGTTGAAAAAAATATTCATAAAAAATCCACTCCCTTGATTTACTTCCACAAAGAATACAAAAATATCTTTATAGACATGCCGATACATTACCGGTACTTCTCCGGGTCCAAACCACGATGATTTGGCCAATGCATTTCGCACTCTTGGTGTCTTATAGAAGGGATTTCTTAATTCTCCGGGCAGAGTTTGTTCCCAGGCATCATTTTCTATGACAGCAATGTGTTGATAGCGATTCAGTTGTGGTCTACCCATCACCAAGACTAGGGCAAAGATAACAAGCAACAAGAGCTGGGAGCATAGTTGGGACCTAAAAGGAAATAAAAGTACAAATTTTATTAAACATTATATATATAGACGAAGAGGCGGTATGAAGTGTATTGTTATTTATTTAACTTTCTTCATCGAAATAGATTGGTCATTGGTAAAACACTTAACAATGGTCAATGGTGTATAAAATACCCCACAAATGGTTTAAATAAGGCCAATGACGTGTTTTGTTTGTAAAATATGACCAAAATCTTAACTCCATTTGAAATGAATTTTATTATCCAAATTCAGTCAACAAAATAAACAACAACTTTATTGCAAGCTGTATGGCTGACTGGCTGGTAGCCTGCCTGTCTTGTATCACTGTATCCAGGCATATTTTAACGCACTCTCAGTAATGGGGAAATCAATGTACGATTTAACAGTTCGGTAGTTTGATCGTATTGGCGATAAGAAATCCACATATTTTTCATAAATGTGGAAATTATCGATACAATCGGATAGTAGACATTTTTTTCTTTTTGAAATGCACATTTGATAAGCAAAATATGTGTTATAACATAATCGGGAAATTGTGTATGAAAACGAAAAGCAGGACTGCATCTTTCAATGTCATACGGATTGTTAGTTTACCGGTTTGCCTGATGAATATGAATAGATTATGGATTAAATACTGGAAGGTATGGATAGGTATATATTGTGGTTAAAAAAATATTCTTAAAAAATCCAAGCCTATATATTGTGTTTAAAAAATATTCTTAAAAAATCCAAGCCTATATATTGTGTTTAAAAAATATTCTTAAAAAATCCAAGCCTATAGATTGTGTTTAAAAAATATTCTTAAAAAAACCCACGCCTATAGATTGTGGTTAAAAAAGTATTCTTAAAAAATCCACTATATCTATACGATTGTGGTTAAAAAAATACTCTTAAAAGATCCACGCCTATATATTGTGGCTAAAAAATATTGTTAAAAAAATCCACTTCTATATATTGTGGTTAAAAAAATATTCTTAAAAAATCCACGCGTATAGATTGTGGTAAAAAAATATTCTTAAACAAATCCACCCCTATAGATTGTGGTTGACAAAATACTCTTAAAAAATCCACGTCTATAGATTGATGGTCTAGGCCGATGGTCTAGATCAGACGTGACCAAACTATTGGCAACTTATGACTGTGGGTTAGTGTGTTTTTATGCACGCACGCTACAAAACAAAAACAAATCAAAACATTATCTCTTTTTCGTACGCTCTTTCTATGCATTCGGGTCGTATGTGTGTAAATTGCCGAAAAACTTCGGTACCGCTGTGTCAAAGAAGAACACATTTGGTCTAGATTCGCCAAGTCATAATGGCTATCCATTAACTTGTTGTGGTCAATACATGCACACAGTGATTTCGCATCGCTTTTCACAGGAACTTCGTCTCGGTGTTCTACAGAGACTGCGGCTACCTGTTCCACAGGGACTTCGGCTTGTTGATACATCGGAACTTCTGTTTGTTGTTCCACAGAGACTTTGCTTAGCTGTACAAGTGGCCCTTCGGGTCACTGTTTCACGGCGATTTTGATTCGCTGTTCTGCATATAGAAAACAGTAGAGCATGGTAGAGACTAGATCACAGACTTACAGTACTAACTGTTTCCGATCATCTACACCCGAAATCCGAGTGAGTGTAAGTCCACAAAAGTTATTAAACAAATAATATAAGGACTGCTCGAAAAAAACCAAGAACCAATTTGGAAGTGCTCGGTTTGTCACATCCACGAAACTTAAACTTCGGTGAGATGCATTAGAAGTCGGGCGTGGATGCATCTCAAGGGTTGATGTGGACTTGTCCATGAGAGGGACTATGAAAGGGACTATATTGCTGCGAAAACTCAGCCCCCAGTGTGTCATCATCGTCATCAGAATACTGCTGTTGGGAGGATCTCCCGCAACATTTAACCCGAGTCGTTGCTGTTCCAGTCCTTGAAAATGCATAATTTTTGCGATTTAATTGCAGTGGACACCGAGGTAACATCGAGGAAATCGTGAACTTTATGAGTGGTCGCGGCGGGATACTAAGCTTAACATCAACTGCAGCTTACAGCGCTGTGATGTCTGACAACGTACTGAGGAAGGATCGCACCAGAAGTACAGGTGGGGGATTAGCTTTCCTATTGCACCAGCCTGTTCAATACAAATCTATGTACATATATGGCTTTAGCCTAGGTTATAGGCCAATTAGCCAATTTCTGGAATGACATAACCAGCTGGTCTTGGGTGACTTTAATGCTCATCATGAGCTGTCGAATTCGGTCCTCGCAAACGACCAGAGGGGTATAGTGCTGGCTGAGCAGATTGATAGCCCCACGTTTTGCACGCTCCATGAGGTCAGACCGTGCGGATAGTGTCACAATTCATTTCATTTGCCAGACATATCCATCGTGTCATCTGGCTCCAATGACCCATGCTTGGATTTTTCTGGGGTAATAGACAGGCGTGGAATTGCATAGTTAGAGTTGCTTAACGTATACATCCCGCCGATAAATAGCTGATACTCCAGGTTATAGGCCCAACATTAGCCCATTTCAGGAAGGTCATAACCATCTGGTCTTGGGTGACTTTGATGCTCATCATGAGCTGTAGCATTCGGTCCTGGCTGACCAGATTGATAGCTCCACGTTTTGCACGGTCCATAAGGTCGGACCGTGCGGAGAGTGGCACAATTCATTTCATTTGCCGGACATATTCATCGTGTCACCTGGCTCCAATGACTCATGCTTGGAATTTTTTGGGGGTAGTAGTCAGGTGTTGAACTGCCGAGGTAAAGTTGCTTAACGTATGCATCCCGCCGATAGATAGCTGTACTCCAGGTTATAGGCACAACATTAACCCGCTTTTGTAAGGGCATAACCGTCTGGTCTTATGGACATTAAGGCTTATAATGTGGCATTCGGTTCCTGGAAATGACCAGTGGGGTATAGCGCTGACTGAGCAGATTGATTGCTCTACGCTGTGCACGGCCAATGAGGACGCCCCTACCGGAATTAACGGAGAGAGCAATAGTTCGCCAGTCATATCCAATCGAGCCAACTTTTCTGACAAATGACATCTCCTAGCAACCCGTAGTTTGCCTTGGGTCAACTCATCTCTCCATCAGCGGACCGTCCGACTTCATCACATCTGAACTCCGCACTTTTATCAATCATGAGAAAGCTAATTAGCCTCGAGTGTTCACTAATCACCGCTTCACAGATTTGTCCAACTCTTCTGATGTTCTCCACTCACCATATACCTGCTGGTCGAATACCCGAAGTTAGACCAAATTTCCCAGTAGATACAAGGGAATTAGCAAATCAGCGTAATGAGCTTAGTCGTGCCAACTCCAGTGACCACAGAGTCAGAGAGCTGAAACTGAATGTTAACATTATGATCGGGAGCAATGGTTAAGTCACTCTCGAACCCTCGAAAGAAGATAGATATGACCTCATTACGTTTGGCGGCGTTACACTAACAGATTTGAAGAAATGCGCAAGTTATTTAATCGACAGTTTGTCGGCTACCTGCCAAGGAAGAACCACCAAAATTTACAATGGATTATGTTTTGAATGCCATCAGGAACGCCAAATCATTCAAAGCGTTGGACCCTGGTGGAATATCCATTCAACATTAAACAGCTGGATGAACCGGGAGTTGAGCATCTCACAAAAGTTCTCAACCTGCCCACATCGATCAAAAAATCTGGAAAATGGGCAGGGTGGTGCCGCTACTGAAACCAGGCAAGGATGTCTGAAAAGATCAATCATACAGACCGATTTCGCTTTTGTCACCCGTGGCAAAGACTCTCCTCCCAGGACGCTGTAGCATCAGAAATAGCTACCCGATCATCAGCATGCATTCCGTAAGCAGCACATCACGACAACAGTTATGCGCGCCATGACTACACATATTAGTCGAGGACTCATCCACAGCAAACCGTGCGATAGAACAGTCGATACTGTCAAGCACTTCACGCTGCGTTATATGTGCGGACGCCAGGCGTACGTGGAACTCAGGATCAAAAAATCCAAGCCAGGATCAAAAAATCCCAAGGTGGGGTGATATCTGCTAAACCTCTACCTTTCGTGTATTCGACCCGCTCTAGACGGCGTTGAAATCGTAACGTATGCGTCCGGTTGTACGATCTTGGCGCAAGGTACCTCCCCTGCTGTCATTTGTGAAAGTCTGAACTGCTATTTGACTGATCCTACCAAAATTGTCCACACGAGGAATACGCAAATATCCGCCACTACATCTGCTCCACTCTGTTCACAACATGGACTGCAGAGGTCAGCACTGAGTTGAATGTGATGATCAATGGTAGCAGAATTCCGACCCTCAACTGCCCCAAGATTCCAGTGGTCTTATAAACAGGTTGTCTTTCACACATGTTGTCTTTCACTATGTGTGATAAAGTGGGATGTAGGAACAAGTTCTTCAAGTGCCTAGCGGCAGCACTTGGGGTGCAGACAATGAAACCTTGTTGACCGCATATATATAACGCAATAGGTCGATCTGTGGTAAGCTATGCGGCGCCAGTGTGGTTCGCTACAATGCCGCCCTGAGAACTGCAGTCACATTCCTAGATCTTAGATTGAATTAAAACAAGTAAGAACGGCGTTACGTTCGTCCGGGCCGAACTTGTTATACCCTCCACCATAAAATAGTCTTAGTTAAAATGGAATAATTACTTTCCTTTCACAATTTTATGTGGGACAATTTTTCGACTTCGGATACCCCAAATGCCTTATTATCTAAAAAATATGTTCAGCCAGGTGTGGACCTATCTTTACAAATTTTGGTGGAAAAGTTTTATAACTGCAGGGAAACGGGTAGTTCCGTCAAACAGTGTAGCTAAGACCCTTAAATTACAGAAAATCGGGAGGTACCGTTATATGGGGTCTATACCAAAACATGGACCTATGTTGACGATTTTTGGTAGAGAAGTTTCGTGACCACTGAGAACCTCAAATGTCAAATTGGAAATTAGTTCGGTTACAAATTGTAGCTAAAATCTTCAAAATACCGAAAATCGGAAGGTACCGTAATATGGGGGCTATACCAATCCACGGACCTATGTTGACGATTTTTGGTGGAGTAGTTTCGTGACCACTGATAACCTCAAATGTCAAATTGGAGATAGTTCGGTTAAAAATTTTAGCTAAAATCTTCAAAATACCAAAAATCGGGAGGTACCATTGTATGGAGGCTATACCAATCCACGGACCTATGTTGACGATTTTTGGTGGAGAAGTTTCGTGACCACTGATACCCTTAAATGTAAAATTACAGCTAGTTCGGTTAAAAATTTTAGCTAAAATCTTCAAAATATCGAAAATCGGAAGTTACCGTTATATGGGGGCTATGCAAAACCATGGACCTATGTTGACGATTTTTTGGTGGAGAAGTTGCGTGAACACTGAGACCCTCAACGGTCAAATTATAGCTATATATAATTGTTCCACAAACATCCCATAAGGGACAAGGGAGACTTCTCTCATATCATTGAGTGCACCCCGATTCATATTAGCTCAATGATATGGGACCTACTGTTTATCGCCGAGTCCGAACGGCGTGTCTACGACACCACTGCGCGTGCAAGGCGGGTGTGCATACCATTGCACCACGGTGGCACCCAAACAAATTATAGCTAGTTCGGGTAAAAATTGTAGCTAAAATTCTCAAAATACCAAAAATCGGGAGGTACCATTATATGGAGGCGATACCAATCCACGGACCTATGTTGACGATTTGTGGTGGAGTAGTTTCGTGACCACTGAGAACCTCAAATGTCAAATTACAGCTACTTCGGATAAAAATCGTAGCTGAAATCCTCAGAATACCGAAACTCAGGAGTTATCGTTACATGGGGGTTATACCAAAAAATGGGCCTAAGCCCCTAATATTTGGAATGTATACCCTCCACCACGAGTTGTATTGAAGTAAAATGGTTTCCTTCGTTTATGAAGAAGGCTAAATACCAAATTTCAGCAAGTTCGCTAAAACAATGTGGCTAACCTTCAAAAATTCTATGGGATATATAGGAACCCGCGAACCTATACAGATAATTCTTTTCTGGAATATTTTATAAACACATGAATGACTAAATAACAAATTTCAGTCTTTCGGTAGGATATTGACGTCACAACCTTCAGAATTATGAAAATCGGGAGGTTCAGTTCTATGGGGGCTATATCGAAACGTGGTTCTATACCGACGAATTTCAGTCAGAAAGGCTCCAACAAAAACTAAATTCCAAATTTCAGCCATTTCGGTGGGTTGCTGTGGCCACAACCTTCAAAATACCGAAAATCGGGAGGTACAGTTCTATTGGGGCGTGAACCTATACCGAAAAATGTTGGGGACAAAGTTTTATGCCCCCAACGAAGACTAATTACCAAGTACCAGTGTAATAATGAGGCTAAAATCTTCAAAATACCGAAAATCGGGTGGTACCGTTCTATGGGGGCTATATGAAGGCGTGGAACTATACCCAAAAATTTTAGGTGGAAGGTTTTATATCCCCAACGAAGACTAAATACCAAATTTCAGTCATTTCGACGGATTATTGTGCCCACAAATGCCGAAAATTGGGAGATACCGCTCCATGGAGGCTATACGGGGGCATGGACCTATACCTAAACATTTCTGGGGGAATGTTTTATACTCCATCGAAGACTAAATACCAAATTTCAGCCATTTCGATGGATTATTGTGGCCACAACCTTTAAAATACCGAAAATAGGGAGGTACGGTTCTATCGGGGCTATATGAAGGCGTGGACCTATTACGACAAAATCTCACATGGAAAGTTCTATACCCCAAATGAAGTCTAAATACCAAATTTCAGCCATGTCGGTGCATTATTGTGACTACAACCTTCAAAATACCGAAAATCGGGAGGTACCGTTTTATGTGGGCTATATGAAGGCGTGGACCTATACCGAGAAATTTCTGGGGGAAAGTTGTATACCCCAACGAAATCTTAATACCAAATTTCAGCCATTTCGATGGATTATTGTGGCCACAACCTTCAAAATACCGAAAATCGGGAGGTACGGTTCTATGGGGTCGGTATGAAGGCGTGGACCTGTAAAGACAAATCTCATATGAAAGTTTTATACCCCAAATGAAGACTAACTACCAAATTTAATCCATTTCGGTGGAATATTGAGGCCATAATCATCAAAAAACCGGAAATCGGGAAGTACCGTTTTATGTGGGCTATATGAAGGAGTGGACCTATACCGACAAATTTCTGGGGGAAAGTTTTATACCCCCAACGAAGACTAAGTAGCAAATTTCAGCCATTTCGGTGTGATAAATAGGCTTAACCCTTCAAAATACCGAAAATCGGGTGGTACCTTTCTGTGGGGGCTATATCAAAACGTGGACTGATATAGCCCATTTGCAATACCAAACATCTTAGAAGTAATAGAAGGTTCTATAACAAATTACAAAGCTCTGTCTTAAAGATTGCGAGCTGCATCTTGATTTCAACAGACGGACGGACGGACTGACGAACAGACGGGCATGGTTATATCGACTTAGAATTTTACCCTGATCAAGAATATATATAGTTTATAGGGTCTCCGATTAATATTTCCATGTGTTACAAACGGAATGACAAATTTAATTATACATTAAATTTGTCCAAATGCCAATTTTGCCAATGCTAACCCTCCTAGTTCATCGACTAACATCTTGAATTTCCCATTCAAATGAGGTAGGAAATTTCCATTTTCCTACAAAAATTTACATACAATTTCCGTAAATGTTTTTTATTTTGTTTTTCTATACAAATAAATATTTTATTTCCATTGACATAACCACTCCCCGCTGTCCAATTGACGGACATATGGAGATGATGATGTTATAAATAAAGCCACCACCAACAGCATACAGCCGCAGACACACAAGTGCGTGCGTAAATATTTTTGTTAAATAATTAAAATTCATTGTATAATAAAACCGCATAATTGAAATTAAGATCGAGATCAAATGTGGTTTTGTCGTGCGACAACTTTTAAAAGGTAGTTCGATTTCATTTGCCAAGTTAGAAAGATGGTTAGGCGAACGACGAACGAACGGCCAGCTTCATAACTGCAAAGGGAAAAATGTTTGGTCAACATGCGGAAATGCAACGTTTTTTTTTAACTGCAAACAAAACTAAATCGGTAATTTTACTAAACGGACAACTTATTGTGTGGTGGTGCTGCTGCTTGTAGTTGAAATGGAAAACGAAAGTGCGTGTGCCCGGTTGGCGGCTACCTGGCTGATGGCCAACAAGAAATAAACGACCACTAAAACGCATGCCCAAATGACCATATCCAGAAAACGACTTCTCGTATTACAAAGCCAAAGTACGAAACGATCCAAGAGACTAGTTGAGATGGCTGAAGAAGAAAAAATTGCCGCTTACAAATAAATCCTCCATTTGAAAGTGTGTACAACTCCCTAACGTAAATGATTTGAAGGAAAGATAACCAACGCCTGGCATTTCATGGCGAAACAAGAAATGTCACAGCACACCACTCAGATATCTTTACATCTTCGAGTATTTGAGGCAAGAGCCAGAAAAGTGTGGAATAAATGCTGGAACTTGGTCAAAACTAGTACAACCACCAGGCAGCCGGCCAGCCAGCCAGCCAGCCATCCAGCCATGACTTATGAATTAGAGTAAATACCAACAACTAGTAAATGTCTCGGTGGACAGTTGTGTTTTTAGGTGCCTCTGCGTTGTTGCGCTTGGGTGATTACCGGTCCCATTTGGTATGTCATTCTACTGGGCAGGTTGCATGCTGATGTCGCATTAAATTAAATTATTTACATAATTTTGTATTACTTTATTATTATTGTTATTAAATGAGGAATTAAGTTGCCAGAGGGGGAGGGTTGCAATTAACAATAAGTACAAATGATTCAAAACAGTAGCAAGTGAAAGGTCTGGAAATAAAATATGGAAAACTGATAAGGTTTGTAAGTTAGGCAGGAATACAATAGCCGAGTTATCTTTTCTAAAAAAATCCACGCCTATAGATTGTGGTTAAAAAAATATTCTTAAAAAATCCACGCCTATAGATTGTGGTTAAAAAAATATTCTTAAAAAATCCACGCCTATAGATTGTGGTTAAAAAAATATTCTTAAAAAATCCACGCCTATAGATTGTGGTTAAAAAAATATTCTTAAAAAAATCCACGCCTATAGATTGTGGTTAAAAAAATATTCTTAACAAATCCACGCCTATAGATTGTGGTTAAAAAAATATTCTTAAAAAATCCACACCTATAGATTGTGGTTAAAAAAATATTCTTAAAAAATCCACGCCTATAGATTGTGGTTAAAAAAATATTCTTAAAAAATCCACGCCTATAGATTGTGGTTAAAAAAATATTCTTAAAAAATCCACGCCTATAGATTGTGGTTAAAAAATATTCTTAAAAAATCCACGCCTATAGATTGTGGTTAAAAAAATATTCTTAAAAATCCACACCTATGGATTGTGGTTAAAAAAATATTCTTTAAAAAACCACGCCTATAGATTGTGGTTAAACACGTTTTCTTAAAAATCCACGCCTATAGATTGTGGTTAAAAAAATATTCTTAAAAAATCCACGCCTATAGATTGTGGTTAAAAAAATATTCTTAAAAAAACCACGCCTATAGATTGTGGTTAAAAAAATATTCTTAAAAAATCCACGCCTATAGATTGTGGTTAAAAAAATATTCTTAAAAAATCCACGCCTATAGATTGTGGTTAAAAAAAATATTCTTAAAAAATCCACGCCTATAGATTGTGATTAAAAAATATTCTTAAAAAATCCAGGCCTATATTGTTGTTAAAAAAATATTCTTAAAAAATCCACGCCTATAGATTGTGGTTAAAAAAATATTCTTAAAAGATCTAGGTTTATATATAGTGACGAAAAAATATTTGTAAAAAATCCGCGCCTAAAAACTCCCTGTAATGCACAAATAAACTGTACAAAATAATGTTCCAGAATCGCATTTCCGAAACCACAATGATTTCCAATCCAGATATGCAAAATTTTTTTTGTACAACAAAATTTTTTAACTTCTCCTCTCATATCGGAATTTATAATTAACCCATTGTTACGCCTTGTTTAAATTTTTCATGGTAATCTGCATCTTGACCCCAGATGTGATTAGGTTGGAGGTGGACTTCAACCATTTCTTGTAGCCAAACTGACTTAAACAGCATGAACAAGCTAATCCAATAGACGGACGGAAAACCGAATCAACAATGCTGACTGGGTGTTATTATTTATGACAGAGATATTATGTTGTTATTATTGTTGGTGTTGTTCATTCATTCATTGAAAATTTGCTTTGTAGTAATTTTGGATTTTTCTTGAAGCAAAAATATAAAATTCAACCACCCACAACGTAACGTTGTATACTGTCGTTTTTTGATACACCTGCAATTCTTATTGTCCTCTTTCGCCATTTGGATTTTTTTTGGTGTTTCTTTTGCGATGTTGTAATATTTTTTTATGGAAGATTCAAGAAAAAATCGTGTGATTATAAAAGATATGTCAGTATTGAAAACCAATTACAGAATGCTGTGTGGGTTGGTTGAAATAGACATGTGAAATACCCTACACAACTAGTGCAACGAAATCCAAGTATTTTTATTTTTTAAGCTGGGAAATATGAATTTCCCCGGAAAATGTATATATCGTTGTGATTAGGGTCCCAAGGACTACCTATGGTAAAAATTTCAGCCTGATCCTAGAGGTGCCACTAAACGGGACTTAAGCCATTGACTACATCCACATCCCAATACATACAAATGTAAATGTGATGGTATTCGGTGTTATAAATTGAACAATTAATCATGGTTGGCAAATTCGTTCTATTATTCAAATGGTTAATTTATTAATGCCACACCAAGAAATGTTAAATTGATTTTTTTAAATAATATTGTTGCTATTTTGCTGTAATCTTTATTGGAATGCATTTTGACTACACTTGCTGCTGTTGCTGTTGGTTTTCAAACCAATCTATGAAGATCTAACTTAATGGATGTTGATAAATTTCGGAACAGTTGTTTCGTGATTTTTATCAAATGAAAAGATTGATGTTCCATGTGGCAACTAAATTGTAAATTAATTTGTCTTTGGTTACATCATGGCAACAGGATTGTCTATAACATAAATTCAAAGAAGGCAATGGAAAATTTGTCATTCATACCTAATACCGCGGTATTGCCATAAATAATATTTTTGAGATAACAAGAAAAATACAAATTAAAATACAGAAAACTGAGGGCGGTTTTTTTCTATAGAAAAAATTTCCTCAGTTTACTGAGGATGGTTTTTCGTATAGAAAAAATTTCCTCAGTTTACTGAGGATGGTTTTTTCGTATAGAAAAAATTTCCTCAGTTTACTGAGGATGGTTTTTTCGTATAGAAAAAATTTCCTCAGTTTACTGAGGATGGTTTTTTCGTATAGAAAAAATTTCCTCAGTTTACTGAGGATGGTTTTTTCGTATAGAAAAAATTTCCTCAGTTTACTGAGGATGGTTTTTTCGTATAGAAAAAATTTCCTCAGTTTACTGAGGATGGTTTTTTCGTATAGAAAAAATTTCCTCAGTTTACTGAGGATGGTTTTTTCGTATAGAAAAAATTTCCTCAGTTTACTGAGGATGGTTTTTTCGTATAGAAAAAATTTCCTCAGTTTACTGAGGATGGTTTTTCTGTATAGAAAAAATTTCCTCAGTTTACTGAGGATGGTTTTTTCGTATAGAAAAAATTTCCTCAGTTTACTGAGGATGGTTTTTTCGTATAGAAAAAATTTCCTCAGTTTACTGAGGATGGTTTTTTCGTATAGAAAAAATTTCCTCAGTTTACTGAGGATGGTTTTTTCGTATAGAAAAAATTTCCTCAGTTTACTGAGGATGGTTTTTTCGTATAGAAAAAATTTCCTCAGTTTACTGAGGATGGTTTTTTCGTATAGAAAAAATTTCCTCAGTTTACTGAGGATGGTTTTTTCGTATAGAAAAAATTTCCTCAGTTTACTGAGGATGGTTTTTTCGTATAGAAAAAATTTCCTCAGTTTACTGAGGATGGTTTTTTCGTATAGAAAAAATTTCCTCAGTTTACTGAGGATGGTTTTTTCGTATAGAAAAAATTTCCTCAGTTTACTGAGGATGGTTTTTTCGTATAGAAAAAATTTCCTCAGTTTACTGAGGATGGTTTTTTCGTATAGAAAAAATTTCCTCAGTTTACTGAGGATGGTTTTTTCGTATAGAAAAAATTTCCTCAGTTTACTGAGGATGGTTTTTTCGTATAGAAAAAATTTCCTCAGTTTACTGAGGATGGTTTTTTCGTATAGAAAAAATTTCCTCAGTTTACTGAGGATGGTTTTTTCGTATAGAAAAAATTTCCTCAGTTTACTGAGGATGGTTTTTTCGTATAGAAAAAATTTCCTCAGTTTACTGAGGATGGTTTTTTCGTATAGAAAAAATTTCCTCAGTTTACTGAGGATGGTTTTTTCGTATAGAAAAAATTTCCTCAGTTTACTGAGGATGGTTTTTTCGTATAGAAAAAATTTCCTCAGTTTACTGAGGATGGTTTTTTCGTATAGAAAAAATTTCCTCAGTTTACTGAAGATGGTTTTTTCGTATAGAAAAAATTTCCTCAGTTTACTGAGGATGGTTTTTTCGTATAGACAAATTTCCACAGTTTACTGAGGATGGTTTTTTCGTATAGAAAAAATTTCCTCAGTTTACTGAGGATGGTTTTTTCTATAGAACAAATTTTCTCAGTTTACTGAGGATGGTTTTTTCGTATAGAAAAAATTTCCTCAGTTTACTGAGGATGGTTTTTTCTATAGAAAAAATTTCCTCAGTTTACTGAGGATGGTTTTTTCTATAGAAAAAATTTCCTCAGTTTACTGAGGATGGTTTTTTCTATAGAAAAAATTTCCTCAGTTTACTGAGGATGGTTTTTTCTATAGAAAAAATTTCCTCAGTTTACTGAGGATGGTTTTTTCTATAGAAAAAATTTCCTCAGTTTACTGAGGATGGTTTTTTCTATAGAAAAAATTTCCTCAGTTTACTGAGGATGGTTTTTTCTATAGAAAAAATTTCCTCAGTTTACTGAGGATGGTTTTTTTCTATAGAAAAAATTTCCTCAGTTTACTGAGGATGGTTTTTTTCTATAGAAAAAATTTCCTCAGTTTACTGAGGATGGTTTTTTTCTATAGAAAAAATTTCCTCAGTTTACTGAGGATTGTGTTTTTATAGAAACAATTTCCTCAGTTTACCGAGCATGGTTTTTTCTATAGAAAAAAATTGCTCAGTTTACTGAGGATGGTTTTTTCTATAGAACAAATTTTCTCAGTTTACTGAGGATGGTTTTTTCTATAGAACAAATTTCCTCAGTTTACTGAGGATGGTTTTTTCTATAGAACAAATTTCCTCAGTTTACTGAGGATGGTTTTTTCTATAGAACAAATTTCCTCAGTTTACTGAGGATGGCTTTTTCTATAGAAAAAATTTCCTCAGTTTACTGAGGATTTTTTTCTATAGAAAAAATTTCCTCAGTTTACTGAGGATGGTTTCTTCAATAGAAAAAATTTCCTCAGTTTACTGAGGATGGTTTTTTCTATAGAAAAAATTTCCACAGTTTACTGAGGATGGTTTTTTCTATAGAAAAAATTTCCACAGTTTACTGAGGATGGTTTTTCTATAGAAAAATTATCTTAGTTTACTGAGGATGGTTTTTCTATAGAAACAATTTCCTCAGTTCACTGAGGATGGTTTTTCTATAGAAATAAATTTCCTCAGTTCACTGAGGATGGTTTTTCTATAGAAATAAATTTCCTCAGTTTACTGAGGATGGTTTTTTCTATAGAAAAATTTCCTCAGTTTACTGAGGATGGTTTTTTTCTATAGAAAAAATTTCCTCAGTTTACTGAGCCATCATTCCCGTATTGAGTACCTCACTTGTTACTTGTTCATTTAGTGTTCTCGTATTTTGTTTTATTTTCAAAGTTTCAGAGTTTTCTCATGATTGAGAAAGCTATAATTCCTTGAGCCATTAAAATATACATTTTTACAAATTATCATCATTCCTCAGCAAAAAAGTAACTGACCTTGCACAAGTTATTTCCTGCTTTATCATACCCCCTATGTGGATAAGGAATCGTTTAACATTTTTGGTAGCGGCCGGTAAAAAACAAAAACAAGTTTAATTTCGTTTTTTTTGCCGAAATTAACCAAGCAGCAAACAAAAAACATGATGTATAACTCGAATTATACTTTGTAAGCACATTACGTACATCCATACATCTCCTCTTGCAAGTGCAAATTCCAAAATAAATAATGAAGAACGCGAAGATGAAGGGTGTTGCGGCTGACGGAACATGGATCATGATTTGTTGGCATTTTTTTCTTCTTTAATTAAAACCTTGATACAGCATCGTCATCATCATGAGCTCAAAACCACAACATCGAATTGTTTTGGTTTGTTTTGATTATTTATAACCTCTCTTGAGTTTTAAAAGGTTTTTTTTTATTTTTGTGATTCACCCACCCCATTCCCAGTGATCATCATCCATCATCCACTTCTTAACATTTTCATTGGATCTAGTAATATTTGTGCTGAGGATTATCAACAACTCAACACGCTGTGTAATTGTGTTACTGCTAATTGTTGCAATGAAGTTTTGAGTTTTTTTTTCGTTCATTATTTTTATTGAACCGCATTCAAAATTATCATTAGATTTGTAATTTAATTTGAATATTGTTTAAGTGTTTTCTTAACAACTCATAATTGCATTAAAAAAATTAATGGAATTTATTTCACGCCATGACCTGTTGAAGAGGCCAAGATGATGAAGCATTTGTGTGGCGAAAGGTCGGCTAGCAGATTTACAGAAAGGGTGTGTTGTTATAAAATAAGACTTGTTTGAGATGTAAAATTCGAAAATCAGTGCAGTGCGTTAGGTGGTAAATTACCGGGGAGCCTCTGTGGTACATTACTCGTCTTACACATTTAAGGTTGCGGTTTTGAAACTCCGGTAAGACACGACAACATTTGTCAGCGGTGCTTAAGCCCTAATAAAGGCACATTACATGTCAGCAACCGGCAGAGTAAAAGGGACAGTTGTAGATAGTCACCTGGACCGAACTGGCCTCGCTGACTTTTTGGCGCCAACTTTCTTTTACCTCTGTTTTGTTTTGTTGATATAGCCTTCTTTTTAAGCCCTGAAAGCAATCCCAAAGTACAATGCTTCCATGGTAGGGTTCAAAAACTGTTACCAATGACCTTTTCATACTTACTGCAATGCCGTGCCTAAAATGCTGTTTCATTTCGATGATCTTCCGATTTGAGTCGTCTACAAAACGAACGAAATAAGATCGATAATAACAAACGAGGAGGAGCAAGCTCGAGAGGAAATGGGAGAATAACTGAGGAAGATGTCGACAAATGCAATGTACTATGGCGACAGAAACCGTACCAACAATATATTCTAAGAGCCCTTAGAAAACACATATGACCGGAACCCTACCCACGCCATCAACTTTTTTCTTGGTGGTTTAAATGTCGAAATTGGAAGTGAGAATATCTTTGACCCAACAGTCTGGAAATTCAGTCTTCACAAAGAAACATCTAATATATTTCGAGGAGACAAAAACATCTGGCAGCACTAGATTTAGGCATCTCTATATTCATAAGACCTCGGCTCTGTATTCATAAGCTGGATGTCACCACATCAAGAAACTATATTGATCACTCTTTGATCGAGCGTTTTGGATGTACGATCGATTCAAGGGGCAAATATCAACTTAGATTTTTGCCTCGTTGCAGTGAAGGTATGACCTCGTATTAAGTCAAGTACGGACAGACACGGAAGTTGGATATCGAAAGGCTTCAATTCCACTCAACTTGTCCAATTGCTTAATTCCGATAATGATATAAAATGGCGAAGTATTGCCCACTCCATGCAAACAGCCGCAAAATCCATCTGGTATGACCAGAGGAGTGTCGATCTGTTAGCGAAGAGAAAATGCGACATATCTGACTATTCTGCATTGCAGAGACTGCAATCAATGTCGACATTTAGCATGAGAGAGAGAGAGAATCTGAATTGTGACAGTATCTGCCAGATTGGGAGTAAAAAAATCATCAGGGTTCGACGGTATGGTTGCAACGATGTATAACGGCATCTGGTAGGTCATATCGATCTGCTACCGAAGATATAAATGCGACATATAGGGCTATTCTGCAATCAGTAGCAACGCTTACCGCACCTGAGAGATGTGGAGAAAACTGTGAGAGAGCGGAGTTTTCTTCCGCTGGAAAAAGAGAGACATGGATTGTCGGTAGTGTGATAATATGTGCCTGGTTAGAAGTAGAAAATCGCCAGGTATCGATAGCATGAGTGGAAGGATGCACAAAGCCATCCGAAAAGTCGTGCCTCAGTATATTGAGCACGTTCTTATTGGAGCCTTCTTGGATTCCTCATCATCAGTCAACGATGAGACAAGGCTTTTACCGACATGTGCCGATATAGGGTCAGCTGGAAATGGGCTTGCTTCCAGTTGGACATCTGAGTCCATACTCTCTTCGTCTATTTTACTCGCGTCTAGTAAGTATACTATGGATCACCGTAGTGTCCAGCTCTTCATCAGTTACGATCAAGTTGTGAACCATGATCCTCGGGGGTATGTTTCGATTCTGTTCTTCTGGAAGTAGACTGTCAATTTGGTCGAGGAGTACCCTACTTTGTATCTCTAAGCTATACTGATTAGTCTTCAGAATTTTAGTAGGTCGGGGACGACCTATTTCAATTGCTGATCCAGAGGATTCCTTAGCTGAAGAGTCATGCTGGATTAGGTCTGTCGAGAGGTTAACTTCGGACAATTCAACATTTCACAACAACACCCTTCCCCAGCAGTTGCTGGTATGGTCAGTATAGTTTTCCAGACTGACTGGTGTTTGAGCAGACACTCTGTTTGCGCTATACTGATGGGCTGTTTGTTACGTGCTTGACATATGGTACACCTATATAGCCAAGGTACGTCCGATTCTCCTGTCGTATCAGCGGATTGTCAAGTTGATCTATCTGTGGTCTATTTAGTTCGATCATCATGATGAATTTGCAGAATGACTTGTGTTTGAGCAGACGCTTTGTACGTGCCATAAATATCACGTATGGAGCACATAAATAATATGCCACGCTGAGTCTGCTCTGGTTCGGAAAAAGTTCCTGTCGTGGAAATGGGTCGACATGTTAGCATTTCGGCCTGTGTCTACGGATGCAATGCAGGTGCTATTTTTCGCCATACTTCGGGTCCCCTGATCTGGCTGATGGTGATGTTAGGTCGCGCAGCCCAAATTCTTCGGGAGCGTGCTGTTGATAGGTGGAATACTAGGAGGAGGGACGGTGACAAATGGATTTCTGGATGGATTCTGCCATATGCTGGGCAGATGTTTTGCACAGTGTCATCGATCCTTACCCTATAGGAATTGAGACGGCTGCACCATCCCGTGCGTAGTTGTGCCAAAACTACTCTGGTTTGTAGAGACAGCTGACACTACTCATCTGCGATAGATGGGGGATGTTCTCCGAGGACCACACTCAAACGATAATTGTTTATTGCATCTGCGACTGCCTGTTATTTAAACCTGCACACACGGTAACACGCGAGCAAGGACTGCATCGAAATACTGGAATAATCATTGTTTTCTCATGTAGATTGTCCACTGAAAACATTAGGAGGCACCCTGTTGCAGTTCTTAGGGCGGCATTCAGACAGGTTTGAATTTTTTCCATCGCTTTGCACCGACCTATCGCTAGGTGCTACAGGCTAGGAACATGAGGACTTTGTTCCTCGTCGTATTTCTGCTACCATCGACCATGACATTCAACTCAATGCTCAAATGACATCAGTAAAGGTACCCGACGCCAAGATCGTGCAATCGTCCGTATACGTTACGATTTCAATGCCGTCTGGAGGGAGCGGAATACAGGAGAGGTAGAGGTTAAACAGTGGGTGACGTAGGGGATGAATGATACCAAGCAACGGTCTTGACCGGCTTTAACATGGCAAAGCCCAGGATTTATCTTGGTCCCTCTTTCATCTCAAGTGGACACTGACCTCCCCGTGGTGTCACCTGGGGAACTGCCTTTAACACCCGTTAAAGGTAGTGAGCTAACATGTGCCGCGCGTTCACCCATAAGAACGTAAAAAACTTGGGTTTGGGCATCGGGTTAGTAACCCTCCCCTAGAAAAAACATCCTACTATGAAGAAACAAAAGAAAAGAAAAACAAACCCCTCTAAAGTTGACGAACCCCGCAAACGTTTTAAGGACCATGATCTGCGAATCTGCACCTGGAATGTCCGCACTCTTTATAGAGAAGGTGCAGTCTTCGCATTGGCAGACGTACTTGAAAAGTACAAGGCCGATATTACTGCCATACAGGAAATACGATGGAACGGGAAAGGCGCCACAACAACACCTAAAGGTGACGCACTGTATTATAGCTGCCATGACGTAAAGCATGAGTTTGGTTGCGGATTCGTAGTTAGTCGGAGACTACAACATCTGGTATCCAGCTTCACCCCAGTGAATGAAAGACTTGCTGCAATTCGAATAAAAGCTAAATTCTTCAACATCAGCTTTATTTGCGCTCATGCTCCCACTGAAGAAAAGGACGAACAGACCAAAGATATATTTTACGAGCGCTTAGAAGAAACATATGATCGTTGCCCTGCCCATGACATTAAAATCATTCTAGGCGATTTTAATGCCAAAATTGGAAAGGAGAATATCTTTGGCCTAACAGTCGGGAAATTCAGTCTCCACAGTGAAAACATCTGACAATGGTATGAGACTGATAGACTTTGCAGCTGCAAAAAACATGGTAGTTAGCAGTACCAGATTTAATCATCTCGATATTCATAAGGGCACCTGGCTGTCTCCAGATCAAAGAACAAGTAATCAAATTGATCATGTTGTGATAGATGGAAGACATTCATCCAGCGTTTTGGATGTACGATCGTTCCGAGGCGCAAGCATTGATTCGGACCACTACCTTGTTGCAGCAAAGGTACGTACCCGTCTAAACGTTGCAAATAAAGCACGAACAGACACAACGCGGAAGTTGGACATCGATAGGCTGCAAACACAACAGATAGCCACAGTATATTCCACTCAAATAGCCCAATTGCTTAACGCGAGCACTCCTTGTCCCGATAACATAACAACACAATGGCAAAATATTGCCCAATCCATGCAAACAGCCGCAGAAGCCATACTTGGATTCCAGAGGCCTCCACAAAGGAATTCATGGTATGATCAGGAGTGTCGTGCTGCTACCGAAGAGAAAAATGCGGCATATAGAGCTACTTTACAATCAGTAGCAACGCGTAGCGCGCGAGAGATATCGGGAGAAAAGGAGAGAAGAGAAACGTCTTTTCCGCAAGAAAAAGAGAGAAATGGAAAAGCGGGAGTGTGAAAAAATCGAGATGTACAGGAGCCAGAATGAAGTCCGAAAATTCTACCAAAGAGTGTAACATCAAACAGATGGCTTTGGTACAGGCACATCCTCCTGTAGAGACCAGCAAGGTAATCTGGTAACAGATACAGATAGCGTGCTCAGGATATGGAAGGAACATTTCTCCAATCTGCTGGTATCCAATAGTAGCGAAGACGATGATACCACAGATCCAATCCCAGAAGATGGTATAGAATGTATACCGCCCGGCCAAAATGAGGTAAAAACAGCAATCAACCGGCTGAAGAATACTAAAGCAGCAGGAGCCGATGGCTTACCAGCCGAGCTGTTTAAAACCGGAGGCGACGCGCTGATAAGGTGTATGCATCAGCTAGTTAGCACCATCTGGCAGGAAGAACGCGTACCCGACGATTGGAACCTGAGCATCCTATGTCCCGTCCACAAGAAAGGAGATAAGACTGTATGCTCCAACTATAGGGGCATAAGTCTTCTCCCTATTGCCTAGAAGATAGTGTCAGGGATATTGTGCGAACGACTAAAGCCAATGGTCAACGAAATAATTGGACCATACCAATGTGGCTTTAGACCTGGCAAGTCCACCATTGACCAGATATTTACCCTGCGGCAAATCCTAGAGAAGACCCAAGAGATGCAGATCGACACATTTCACCTATTTGTCGATTATAAAGCAGCATTCGACAATCCCCTCCGATCAAAGGTATTCCACGCAATGTCTGAATTTGGTATCCCCGCAAAGCTCATCCGGCTTTGTAAGATGACTTTAACTGATACTAGGTCCTCAGTTAAAATTGGAAAGAACCTCTCCGAACAGTTCAGTACCAAAAGAGGTTTCAGACAAGGAGACAGCCTTTCGTGTGACCTATTCAACATTTTGCTGGAAAAGGTAATACGAGATGCAAATGTCAAAAGAAATGGCACAATTTACACCAATAGCCACATGTTACTTGCCTATGCTGATGACATAGACATCATGGGACGATCAGTAAAGGAAGTAACTGATACCTTTATGAAGATCGAAGCAGAATCTGCGAAAGTGGGTCTGGCGGTAAACGGCGAAAAGACCAAATTTATGGTGTCGACACGCAAAGCGTCCATAGAGCTCGGACCAACTGTGGAAGTTGGTACCTACAATTTTGAGGTAGTTAAAGACTTCGTCTACCTCGGCACTGCCATAAACACAACAAACAACATCAGTTGTGAAACAAGAAGAAGAATTGTATTGGCCAACATGGTCTAAGTAAGCAATTTAAAAAAGCCACATCTCGTCAAACAAAAATAACACTATACAAATGGAGATCTTTTCTTAGTTCGGTCTATGGAACAAATGTTCTGTAATGGGCCAACTAAGTAAGTAAGTAAGAGGTTAAACAGTTCCGGAGATACTACCCCACCTTGAGGAACTCCCGTTTCATTCTACGGGGTTTGGACTTCTTGTTCCTAAATTCCACCTAAAGGCCTAAAGTCTCAAGGGTCTTTGCTACGGATGACAAAAGCGAAAACGGGCTGTACGATTCAACTTTGCTGGTATCCTTACCTGACTTCAGTAGCGGAACCACCCTGCCCATATTCCAGACTTCAGGAATGATGTGGATGGCTAGCGACAGGTTAAGATATTTAGTGAGATACTCGACTCTCTGCTCATCCAGCCGTTTCAGCATTACCATGCAGATTTCATCAGGCCCCAATGCTTTTGTTGAGTTAGCGTTCCTGATCACATTCGCAACATCAGCTATTGTAAATTGTGGTGTTGCGTCCTCGGCAGGAAGAGATCTAATGCGACATAGTTCTCTTCTCTACGCCATGTTACTCCCGGTGCACGATAAAATGTTAATTGAAATAACTTGCGCACCTCTTCGAATCAGTCAGCGTAACGTCGTAAAACCTGATTGAGTTCTCATCTTCCTTCTTTATAGGGTTCAAGAGTGACATAGCCGTTGCCCATATTTCACTTATTCCGGCTCCAATGCAGCAACTTGTTCCGCTTATGCTTACTGACAAGCCTGTTAACTTCCAATGTCAGTTCCCTGATTGTGCGGTCACTGGGGTTGGTACGACGAAGCTCATCGCGCACATTTGCTAATCACGTCGCCTATGCTGGGAAATTTGGTCTAACTTCGGGTATTCTACCAAGAGATATATGGCGAGCGGCTGCAGCAGTGATGATGTCTCGGAACATCATTTCTGATACCCGAACACTAGAAGCGTTGGGTAGATCTCTGAAGCGGAAGTTCAACTGGTAGTAGTTTTGGCGAAAAAGTTTGTGCAAAGGCTCTTTTCTCTAACCTAGTCTGGCAGTTGGTGTGCGCCACTTGTGGAAGTTTCATATTATATGTGGTTTAAACCCAGATCGCGGGTGGGGTTTCGTCTCGAATCTGGAGTTGCATATCAACCGGGTGAACCGGAAAGGCAGAAGTCTTAGATTGGTTCCCCTATTTATAAACGAGGTGATATCGTGCAAATGTGTGTGAGCGAATTGGTACTCGAACTTCGGTGTGGGTGCGTTGGTAGACGCATGACCTTCACCCCGGTGTTAAGAGCACTGAGAGATAGGTGGTAGGTGCTTTCATTCAGCGAGAATTTATGAACTCCTGTGAGGGAGGTACTCATTTCATACTATGTAGTGCCAAATATATTCCCCGTCGTCTGCGAAAATTTGATCTGGTCGATGGGATGTTACGCGGTACAGTACAATTCTTCGTGTTTCTCTAAATTGTTCGCACTAGACTAAAGTTTGTATCTTCGATATTGATATTTAAGGAAGCCTACCAGGCGATGCAATGGGAAGCTAGGTGTTGTCCAATTGAGCTAAGGAAGGAATAAAGATAAATCTTGAACTTTGCCATGCTAAATTGATCAGAAGGGTTCTTAGTAATGTTTTAACCCCTACATCACCCTCATTTCTGAAATATCCAACAAAAAATAATTGCACATATATGTATGTGTACGTATAGGTACATTTACATACATTCATATGTATGTGTGTAACATTTGCTACACATGCATATACTTATTTCACATGTCCTTGCTTCAGTTAATTTATAACACATTCACTTGCACCTACTGACCCAAATATTTTATGGGATTTTATAGTCTCGACTGTGGCACCACCAACATAAAAGATAATAACCCCTCACGCTGATCACCATCACTTGCATTAAAAAGATCATTGTTCCAGTGACTCCATTGCATAAAGAAGCAGCAGTTCGATTCATGGTGAATGCAAAATCAAAAATAAGAAAAAAATGTAACTCGGGATTAAGAGAGTGGAAAAAAGTAAGAGGTAATTATTTATTCACTCATCCATGGATGCAATGTAAAAGAAAAAGCAGACACTTTTATGTTGTGTACCACCACATGAAAACCACCGATGATGATGATGGTGGTGGAGAAGAAGAAAAATGTTGCACTGATAATAACACGACAATTGCATAATACACCGGCTCCAATATTTCTACAACAACTGACTGGTTGGCGGGATGTTGTGCATGTGGATTCACTAGTTGGCTACCTCGATCACCATATATTCATACATATTGCGTCTATTCATCGCAACAATGCCAGCCAGTCAGCCAGCCTGCAGCATCGACTGCCAATTCCAGTTGCTGCTGAACAAAGTTGTCCATGGTTGAAGGTGCAATTATATCAAAGTGTAGTCTGTCCACCCATCTGCCACAGGCAGAATAGCTGGATTTCTGACTGGATAGTTGGAGAGTTGCTTGCGGTTGTTGTCAAATGATGCTGTTGACGTTGCATTCCATAATGCAGCATCTTGAAATTACACGATTTAGGCGTAAGTGTGGGTATTTTGGAATTTTTTGAATGTATGAAAACATTAAATTAGTTAAAAAATCCGCAAAACCAAGAAATATTTCAAAATAGTACAAACTAATTTGGTATAGGAGATTAAAAATTCCTGGGACTGTTGACCGCTTTTAAAATGACAATCCTAAAAACTTGGATGGATGCGTCGGTTTTGTAACCCACTGGATGCTGGAAATCAACAACACAATCCTCTGGGTGTCGCTAGCAGAATACCCGAAACAGACAAAATTTCCTAGAGGCGAAGGCACTAGTAAGCGCACTAAATGGGCGATCATCGATACCTGAGCATGTGGTTTCAACCAAAGAACAAGGTGAAGACAGTTAAGTTAACTATATAGAATGGAAGAGGCTTCTATAGAATGGAAGACCTCCGTAGGAGGCTTCTATAGAATAGAAGACCTTCCTAGAGGCGAAGGCACTAGTAAGCGCACTAAATGGGCGATCATCGATACCTGAGCATGTGGTTTCAACCAAAGAACAAGGTGAAGACAGTTAAGTTAACTATATAGAATGGAAGAGGCTTCTATAGAATGGAAGACCTCCGTAGGAGGCTTCTATAGAATAGAAGACCTCCGTAGGAGGCTTCTATAGAATAGAAGACTTCCGTAGGAGGCTTCTATAGAATAGAAGACCTCCGTAGGAGGCTTCTATAGAATAGAAGACCTCCGTAGGAGGCTTCTATAGAATAGAAGACCTCCGTAGGAGGCTTCTATAGAATAGAAGACCTCCGTAGGAGGCTTCTATAGAATAGAAGACCTCCGTAGGAGGCTTCTATAGAATAGAAGACCTCCGTAGGAGACTTCTATAGAATAGAAGACCTCCGTAGGAGGCTTCTATAGAATAGAACACCTCCGTAGGAGGCTTCTATAGAATAGAAGACCTCCGTAGGAGGCTTCTATAGAGTAGAAGATCTCCGTAGGAGGCTTCTATAGAGCAGAAGATCTCCGTAGGAGGCTTCTATAGAGTAGAAGATCTCAGTAGGAGGCTTCTATAGAATAGAAGACTTCCGTAGGAGGCTTCTATAGAATAGAAGACTTCCGTAGGAGGTTCTATAGAATAGAAGACCTCCGTAGGAGGCTTCTATAGAATAGAAGACTTCCGTAGGAGGCTTCTATAGAATAGAAGACCTCCGTAGGAGGCTTCTATAGAATAGAAGACCTCCGTAGGAGGCTTCTATAGAATAGAAGACCTCCGTAGGAGGCTTCTATAGAATAGAAGACCTCCGTAGGAGGCTTCTATAGAATAGAAGACCTCCGTAGGAGGCTTCTATAGAATAGAAGACCTCCGTAGGAGGCTTCTATAGAATAGAAGACCTCCGTAGGAGGTTTCTATAGAATAGAAGACCTCCGTAGGAGGCTTCTATAGAATAGAAGACCTCCGTAGGAGGCTTCTATAGAATAGAAGACCTCCGTAGGAGGCTTCTATAGAATAGAAGACCTCCGTAGGAGGCTTCTATAGAATAGAAGACCTCCGTAGGAGGCTTCTATAGAATAGAAGACCTCCGTAGGAGGCTTCTATAGAATAGAAGACCTCCGTAGGAGGCTTCTATAAAATAGGTGACCTCCGTAGGAGGATTCTATAGAATAGAAGACCTCCGTAAGAGGCTTCTATAGAATAGATGACCTCCGTGGAAGGCTTCTATAGAATAGAAGACCTCCGTGGGAGGCTTCTATAGAATAGAAGACCTCCGTAGGAGGCTTCTATAGAATAGAAGACCTCCGTAGGAGGCTTCTATAGAATAGAAGACCTCCGTAGGAGGCTTCTATAGAATGGAAGATCTCCGTAGGAGGCTTCTATAGAATGGAAGATCTCCGTAGGAGGCTTCTATAGAATGGAAGACCTCCGTAGGAGGCTTCTATAGAATAGAAGACCTCCGTGGGAGGCTTCTATAGAATGGAAGATCTCCGTAGGAGGCTTCTATAGAATGGAAGATCTCCGTAGGAGGCTTCTATTGAATGGAAGATCTCCGTAGGAGGCTTCTATAGAATGGAAGACCTCCGTAGGAGGCTTCTATAGAATGGAAGACCTCCGTAGGAGGCTTCTCTAGAATAGAAGACCTCCGTATGAGGCTTCTATGGAATAGAAGACCTCCGTAGGAGGCTTCTATAGAATAGAAGACCTCCGTAGGAGGCTTCTATAGAATAGAAGACCTCCGTTGGAGGCTTCTATAGAATAGAAGACCTCCGTAGGAGGCTTCTCCTCCTTCTATATAATAGAAGACCTCCGTTAGAGGCTTCTATAGAATAGAAGACCTCGGTAGGAGGCTTCTATAGAAAAAAAGACTTCCGAAGGAGGCTTCTATAGAATAGAAGACCTCCGTAGGAAGCTTCTATAGAGTAGAAGATCTCCGTAGGAGGCTTCTATAGAATAGAATACCTCCATAGGGGGCTTCTATAGAATAGAATACCTCCGTAGGAGGCTTCTATAGAATAGAAGACCTCCATAGGAGGCTTCTATAGAATAGAATACCTCCGTAGGAGGCTTCTATAGAATAGAAGACCTCCATAGGAGGCTTCTATAGAATAGAAGACCTCCGTAGGAGGCTTCTATAGAATAGAAGACCTCCGTAGGAGGCTTCTATAGAATAGAAGACCTCCGTAGGAGGCTTCTATAGAATAGAAGACCTCCGTAGGAGGCTTCTATAGAATAGAAGACTTCCGTAGGAGACTTCTATAGAATAGAAGACCTCCGTACGAGGCTTCTAAAGAAAAGAAGACCTCCGTAGGAGGCTTCCATAGACAAGAAGACCTCCGTAGGACGCTTCTATAGAATAGAAGACCTCCGTAGGACGCTTCTATAGAATAGAAGACCTCCGTAGGAGGCTTCTATAGAATAGAAGACCTCCGTAGGAGGCTTCTATAGAATAGAAGACCTCCGTAGGAGGCTTCTATAGAATAGAAGACCTCCGTAGGAGGCTTCTATAGAATAGAGGACCTCCGTAGGAGGCTTCTATAGAATAGAGGACCTCCGTAGGAGGCTTCTATAGAATAGAAGACCTCCGTAGGAGACTTCTATAGAATAGAAGACCTCCGTAGGAGACTTCTATAGAATAGAAGACCTCCGTAGGAGACTTCTATAGAATAGAAGACCTCCGTAGGAGGCTTCTATAGAATAGAAGACCTCCGTAGGAGGCTTCTATAGAATAGAAGACCTCCGTAGGAGGCTTCTCCTCCTTCTATAAAGACCTCCGTTAGAGGCTTCTATAGAATAGAAGACCTCGGTAGGAGGCTTCTATAGAAAAAAAGACTTCCGTAGGAGGCTTCTATAGAATAGAAGACCTCCGTAGGAAGCTTCTATAGAGTAGAAGATCTCCGTAGGAGGCTTCTATAGAATAGAAGACCTCCATAGGGGGCTTCTATAGAATAGAATACCTCCGTAGGAGGCTTCTATAGAATAGAAGACCTCCATAGGAGGCTTCTATAGAATAGAATACCTCCGTAGGAGGCTTCTATAGAATAGAATACCTCCGTAGGAGGCTTCTATAGAATAGAATACCTCCGTAGGAGGCTTCTATAGAATAGAAGACCTCCATAGGAGGCTTCCATAGAATAGAAGACCTCCGTAGGAGGTTTCTATAGAATAGAAGACCTCCGTAGGAGGTTTCTATAGAATAGAAGACCTCCGTAGGAGGCTTCTATAGAATAGAAGACCTCCGTAAGAGGCTTCTATAGAATAGAAGACCTCCGTAGGAGGCTTCTATAGAATAGAAGACCTCCGTAGGAGGCTTCTATAGAATAGAAGACCTCCGTAGGAGGTTTCTATAGAATAGAAGACCTCCGTAGGAGGCTTCTATAGAATAGAAGACCTCCGTAGGAGGCTTCTATAGAATAGAAGACCTCCGTAGGAGGTTTCTATAGAATAGAAGACCTCCGTAGGAGGTTTCTATAGAATAGAAGACCTCCGTAGGAGGCTTCTATAGAATAGAAGACCTCCGTAAGAGGCTTCTATAGAATAGAAGACCTCCGTAAGAGGCTTCTATAGAATAGAAGACCTCCGTAGGAGGCTTCTATAGAATGGAAGACCTCCGTAGGAGGCTTCTATAGAATAGAAGACCTCCGTAGGAGGCTTCTATAGATTAGAAGACCTCCGTAGGAGGCTTCTATAGAAAAGAAGACCTCCGTACGAGGTTTCTGTAGAAAAGAAGACCTCCGTAGGAGGCTTCTATAGAATAGAAAACCTCCGTAGGAGGCTTCTATAGAATAGAAGACCTCCGTAGGAGGCTTCTAAAGAATAGATGTCCTCCGTAGGAGGCTTCTAAAGAATAGAAGTCCTCCGTAGGAGGCTTCTATAGAATAGAAGACCTCCGTAGGAGGAGGAATTCCTCCGCAGGAGGCTTCTATAGAATAGAATACCTCCGTAGGAGGCTTCTATAGAATAGAAGACCTCCATAGGAGGCTTCTATAGAATAGAAGACCTCCGTAGGAGGTTTCTATAGAATAGAAGACCTCCGTAGGAGGCTTCTATAGAATAGAAGACTTCCGTAGGAGACTTCTATAGAATAGAAGACCTCCGTACGAGGCTTCTAAAGAAAAGAAGACCTCCGTAGGAGGCTTCCATAGAATAGAAGACCTCCGTAGGAGGCTTCTATAGAATAGAAGACCTCCGTAGGAGGCTTCTATAGAATAGAAGACCTCCGTAGGAGGCTTCTATAGAATGGAAGATCTCCGTAGGAGGCTTCTATAGAATGGAAGATCTCCGTAGGAGGCTTCTATAGAATGGAAGACCTCCGTAGGAGGCTTCTATAGAATGGAAGACCTCCGTAGGAGGCTTCTCTAGAATAGAAGACCTCCGTATGAGGCTTCTATGGAATAGAAGACCTCCGTAGGAGGCTTCTATAGAATAGAAGACCTCCGTAGTAGGCTTCTATAGAATAGAAGACCTCCGTTGGAGGCTTCTATAGAATAGAAGACCTCCGTAGGAGGCTTCTCCTCCTTCTATATAATAGAAGACCTCCGTTAGAGGCTTCTATAGAATAGAAGACCTCGGTAGGAGGCTTCTATAGAAAAAAAGACTTCCGTAGGAGGCTTCTATAGAATAGAAGACCTCCGTAGGAAGCTTCTATAGAGTAGAAGATCTCCGTAGGAGGCTTCTATAGAATAGAATACCTCCATAGGGGGCTTCTATAGAATAGAATACCTCCGTAGGAGGCTTCTATAGAATAGAAGACCTCCATAGGAGGCTTCTATAGAATAGAATACCTCCGTAGGAGGCTTCTATAAAATAGAAGACCTCCATAGGAGGCTTCTATAGAATAGAAGACCTCCATAGGAGGCTTCTATAGAATAGAAGACCTCCGTAGGAGGTTTCTATAGAATAGAAGACCTCCGTAGGAGGCTTCTATAGAATATAAGACCTCCGTAGGAGGCTTCTATAGAATAGAAGACCTCCGTAGGAGGCTTCTATAGAATGGAAGACCTCCGTAGGAGGCTTCTATAGAATAGAAGACCTCCGTAGGAGGCTTCTATAGATTAGAAGACCTCCGTAGGAGGCTTCTATAGATTAGAAGACCTCCGTAGGAGGCTTCTATAGAAAAGAAGACCTCCGTACGAGGCTTCTGTAGAAAAGAAGACCTCCGTAGGAGGCTTCTATAGAATAGAAGACCTCCGTAGGAGGCTTCTATAGAATAGAAGACCTCCGTAGGAGGCTTCTATAGAATAGAAGACCTCCGTAGGAGGCTTCTATAGAATAGAAGAACTCCGTAGGAGGCTTCTATAGAATAGAAGACCTCCGTAGGAGGCTTCTATAGAATAGAAGACCTCCGTAGGAGGCTTCTATAGAATAGAAGACCTCCGTAGGAGGCTTCTATAGAATAGAAGACCTCCGTAGGAGGCTTCTATAGAATAGAAAACTTCCGTAGGAGGCTTCTATAGAATAGAAGACCTCCGTAGGATCTCCGTAGGTTGCTTCTATAGAATAGAAGACCTCCGTAGGAGGCTTCTATAAAATAGAAGATCTCCGTAGGAGGCTTCTATAGAATAGAAGATCTCCGTAGGAGGCCTCTATAGAATAGAAGATCTCCGTAGGAGGCTTCTATAGAATAGAAGACCTCCGTAGGAGGCTTCTATAGAATAGAAGACCTCCGTAGGAGGCTTCTATAGAATAGAAGACCTCCGTGGGAGGCTTCTATAGAATAGAAGATCTCCGTAGGAGGCTTCTATAGAATAGAAGATCTCCGTAGGAGGCTT
The DNA here is from genome assembly GCF_047663935.1 of Musca autumnalis. Classification (NCBI taxonomy): domain Eukaryota; kingdom Metazoa; phylum Arthropoda; class Insecta; order Diptera; family Muscidae; genus Musca; species Musca autumnalis. The sequence continues at coordinate 203,992,472 of NW_027411755.1, forward strand.
CTATAGAATAGAAGATCTCCGTAGGAGGCTTCTATAGAATAGAAGATCTCCGTAGGAGGCTTCTATAGAATAGAAGATCTCCGTAGGAGGCTTCTATAGAATAGAAGACCTCCGTAGGAGGCTCCTATAGAAAGGAAGATCTCCCTAGGAGGCTTCTATAGAATAGAAGATCTCCGTAAGAGGCTTCGATAGAATAGAAGACCTCCGTAGGAGGCTTCTATAGAATAGAAGACCTCCGTAGGAGGCATTTATAGAATAGATGATCTCCGTAGGAGGCTTCCATAGAATAGAAGATGTCCGTAGGAGGCTTCTATAGACTAGAAGATCTCCGTAGGAGGCTTCTATAGAATAAAAGATCTCCGTAGGAGGCTTCTATAGAATAGAATGTCTCCGTAGAAGGCTTCTATAGAATAGAAGATCTCCGCAGGAGGCTTCTGTAGAATAGAAGACCTCCGTTGGATGCTTCTATAGAATAAAAGACCTCCGTAAGAGGCTTCTATAGAATAGAAGACCTCCGTTGGAGGCTTCTATTGAATAGAAGACCTCCGTAGGAGGCTTCTATAGAATAGAAGACCTCCGTAGGAGGCTTCTATAGAATAGAAGACCTCCGTAGGAGGCTTCTATAAAATAGAAGACTTCTGTAGGAGGCTTCTGTAGAATAGAAGACCTCCGTATGAGGCTTCTATTGAATAGAAGACCTCCGTAGGAGGCTTCTATAGAATAGAAGACCTCCGTTGGAGGATTCTATAGAATAGAAGACCTCCGTTGGAGGCTTCTATAGAATAGAAGACCTCCGTTGGAGGCTTCTATAGAATAGAAGACCTCTGTAGGAGGCTTCTATAGAATAGAAGACCTCTGTAGGAGGCTTCTATAGAATAGAAGATCTCCGTAGGAGGCTTCTATAGAATAGAAGATCTCCGTAGGAGACTTCTATATAATAGAAGATCTCCGTAGGAGGCTTCTATAGAATAGAAGATCTCCGTAGGAGGCTTCTATAGAATAGAAGACCTCCGTAGGAGGCTTCTATAGAATAGAAGACCTCCGTAGGAGGCTTCTATAGAATAGAAGATCTCCGTAGGAGGCTTCTATAGAATAGAAGACCTCCGTAGGAGGCTTCTATAGAATAGAAGACCTCCGTAGGAGGCTTCTATAGAATAGAAGACCTCCGTAGGAGGCTTCTATAGAATAGAAGACCTCCGTAGGAGGCTACTATCGAATAGAAGACCTCCGTAAGAGGCTTCTATCGAATAGAAGACCTCCGTAGGAGGCTTCTATCGAATAGAAGACCTCCGTAGGAGGATTCTGTAGTATAGAAAATTCCGTAGGAACCTTCTATAGAAAACTTCCACATCCGAAAACTTCCTCTGTCACGTACAAAAATGCCATTTATATTTATATGTAGGGGCTCTTAGTGGTACATTTAGGTCCACCTGCTTCAGGGGCCAGGGGATCAGCTAGTTTTATTTATGTATAACCCCATTTGTCATAAAAAATCTAAGCACTTTTTAAAATATTTTTTTTTCTTTTGTTATGTTTAATCAAATTCTTTTTAAACAATTATTTTTATAGATTTACAATGACAGCACGCTGACCGGCCAGACATTTGTCACTCTGACATTACTACCTGTACATACATACACACATGCATAAAGTTGACGACAATATGCAAGTCACATTTATTTGCATAAAAGTTATAAGTTCAGCAGTACAACAAAAATATTACTTAGTTATTTATAGTTTTCAAAAAATAATTACCAGCAACAATAACACAAAAAAAATAATTAAGTAATAAAATTTATTATTTACAAATAATACACGGGGCCAAAGAAGTTCAATACAAAAGCAAAACAAACAGCAAAAATTATGAAAACCCTCATTAAAATGCTGAATGGTAAACTTTAATGTCATCGATTGAAAATTGGAAACCCCAAAATTGTTACTACAAAAAAATATTTGAAATTTCTTTGGTAACGATTAAATAATCGAAATAACAACAACACGTTTGTCATAACACGGATTATATGGAAGAGGCCCAAAACAGAGACAAAATTGGAAATATTGGCCACTCTTGGAGGGGAAGAGCAATGCATAACACTATGCCCATAAATGGCAAAGTAACTTAAAGAGTTTTTTTTAAGTATTGGTAGGGGTCAATGAAAGTGAATAGAATTTTGTTTGTTGTTATTGTTAGGATTGTTGTTGCTGTTGTTGCAAGATACCTCAATGTAGGTTAACATGCCGGGCTAATGGGCCAATGTTAATTTTTTAAAGCTCTTTGTGTGCACGCATGCGTCTTATGTTGTGATGTACATGAGCCTCTCTTGACTTCAGTGAACATTTTAGCCAAGTTTATGTGAAGTGCATTTTTAAGTGGTTACCATAATTTATTTTGCTTTTAGGGGGAGGGGTGGGGGTGTAGAGTGTTATCGTTTATTTCTCCTTTATGGGCGGTAGCATAATTTGTAATGTTTTTCGGTTTTGTTTTAATATACCGGTAATAAAATGCATAATCCGGACTAATGACCTTGAGACTGTTAAATGTATTTTCATGTTGTCCATGTTGTTATGACTCTTTTTAATTTGACCATTATCATCTGCAGGTACTAATGGGCGCATGTATAGATTAACAAGAAGACAAATTATTTTAATTGACAAGTGCGCAGTTTTTTGTGTGAAGAATTGTTAAGCCTATTGGACTTAAGTGGATATATCAGCGATCAATGACAACTTTGGGTGTGAGTTTCTCTTCCACATCACGTAATAAGGCCTATGAAATGTTATAATTTGAATTTTAAAATTTAATTTGATATGTTGTTGAGAACCTTAACCTTCAATATTGTGAATATATTGGTTTTATGCCCAAGAGTACGTAAATATGCCAGCACATGTTTACAGTAACAAAACATCTGTCCTTGAATGTAGAATAGATTTCCAAGCGTCTCCGTTTTTTTGCGCTATTCTAACTAATAACGAATTAGGAGATGACCTTCTCTACTTAAGTTGTCCATCGAAATTTTTGCCATTCCCTTCCGGGTATTCAAACTGTAGTTCATTCATCCAATCTCACAATGAAAAAGCCAAGCCAATTTGATACCTTTACGCCATTCATGTGACGTCTTTATTCTCCCTCCACACATCTCTTTTGGCCTTGACTGTTTTAATGTCAAACCTAATGTTATTTTCGGGTGATGTGGGGGATAATTGTACCAAGCAACGGTATTGACCGGCTTTAATATGGCAAAGCCCAAGATTTATCTTAGCCCCTCTTTCATTTCAAGTGGACACTGACCTTCCCATGGTGGCACCTGGGGAGCTGCCTTTAACATCCGTCGAAGGTAGTGAGCTAACATGTGCCGCGCGTTCACCCATAAGAACGTTAAAAACTTGGGTTGGACGTTGGACTAATAACTCACCCCGTCAAAACACCGCCTACTATGAAAAAACAAAGAAAAAGAAGAAAAACAAACTCCTCTAAAGTTGACGAACCCCGCAAACGTTTTAAGGACCATGATCTGCGAATCTGCACCAGGAATGTCAGGACTCTCTACAGAGCAGGTGCAGTTTGCGCACTGGTGTATGTACTTGGTAAGTGCAAAGCTGATATTATCGCCTTACAGGATTATCGCACTGTATTATAGCTGCCATGAAACGAAACATGAGCTAGGTGTTGGATTTATGGTAAATAGGAGACTTAAAAATCTCGTCTCCAACTTCACTCCGGTTGATGAGAGAATTGCCACAATCCGTATAAAAGCAACGTTTTTTAACATCAGTCTCATCTGCGCCCATGCCCCGATCGAAGAGAAAGAGGAACAGACCAAGGATATATTCTACGAGCGCCTAGAGAGAGCATATGACCGCTGCCCTGGCCATGACATTAAGATTGTTCTAGGATATTTTAATGATAAAATTGGGAGAGAAAATATGTTTGTTACCACGATCGGTAAGTTCAGCCTTCATGAGGTAACATCCGACAACGGAATGAGGCTGATCGATTTTGCAGCGCCAAAAAACATGGTAGTGAGCAGTACCAGATTCCAATACCTCGACATGCACAAGACCATGTGGATATCCCCAGATGGGAAAACAAGAAACCAGATTTATCATGTTGTGATAGACGGAAGACACTCGTCCAGTGTGTTATATGTCCGATCGATTCGAGGAGCGAACTTCGATTCTGACCATTTCCTTGTAGCAGCAAAGGTACGCACTCGCCTTAATGTTGCAGCAAAAGTGCGATCTAACACAAGACGGAAGCTGGATGTCGAGAAGCTGCAAACACAACAGATAGCACAAGCCTTGTCCGCTCAACTGACTCACGTGCTGGAAGACAGCACTCCTTGTCGCGATAATGTGGAAGGCAGTGGCAAAGAATAGCCAACTCACTTCAAACTGCCGCAAAATCTGTGCTTGAGTACCAAAAACAACCACCTAAAAATCCATGGTACGATCAGGAGTACCGTAAGGCTACTGAAGAAGAGAACGCGGCATACAGCAACACTGCATTCAGAAGCAATACGAAGCGCGAAAGAAAAAAATCGGAAGAAGAGGAGAAGCGTATTTTCAGAAGAAAAAAGAAAGTGCGAGAAAAACGTGAGCTTGAGAAACTCGGGATGTTCAGGAGTCAGAATGAGGTCTGAAAATTTTACCAGAGTGTAAAACACCAGACTGAAGGGTATTGTGCAGGCACATTCTCCTGCAAAGATCATGAAGGGAATCTGGTATAGCGTACTGAGGATCTGGAAGGAGCATTTAATGAAGCTCTTAGTATGGAATATGGGCGGCGATGAAGATACACCAGAACCAATCGCAAACGACGACGTTGAATGTCTTCCACCTAGCCAAAGCGAGGTCATGACAGAAATTAATCGGCTGAAAAACAATAAAGCAGCAGGAGCTGATGGGCTGACGGTCGAACTGTTCAAGACCGGTGGTGAAATGCTGATAAGGAGTATGCATCAGTTAATTACCGAAATTTGGCAGGAGGAGAGCATTACCAACGATTGGAACCTCAGCCTCTATGTCCCTTACACAAGAAAGGAGACAAGATGGTGTGTACAAACAACAGAGACATAAGTCTGCTCCCAATCGCATACAAAGTGCTGTCGAGTGTACTGTGTGAACGTTTAAAACCCATGGTCAATAACATAATCGGGTCATACCAATGCGGTTTTAGACCTGTTTAATCGACAATTGACCAAATCTTCACACTGCGCCTTCGACAGCCCAATTCGATCAAAGGTGTTCCAAGCCATGTCTGAGTTTGGTATCCCTGCAAAACTTATAAGATTATGCAGGATGACATTGGCTAATACAAGATCAGCTGTTAAAGTAGGAAAAAACCTCTCGGAACCTTTTGAAACAAAACGAGGTTTCAGGCAAGGTGACAGCCTATCGTGTGACCTATTTAACATTCTATTGGAAAAGGTCATACGAGAAGCGAATGTATATATCGATAGAGATAAAAATAGCACTATATACAATAAGGATATAATGTTATTAGCCTACGCAGACGATATTTATACCCTACACCACTATGTGGGGAGGGTATTATAAGTTGGTTTTGGCCAAAAAGTTTGTAACGCATCGAAATAATGGTCGTAGACCCATACTTGTATATACCAAAATGAATGTCTCGACGAGCTGAGTCGATCTGGCTATGTGTGTCCGTCCGTCAGTCCGTCCGTCTGTCCGTCTGTCCGTCTGTCCATCTAAACCTTGTAATCACGCTACAGGTCGCAATTTTGATCGGATCGTCACGAAATTTTGGATGTTGATGGGGGTCCCGGAGGGGAAGAAGCCTATTGATTTTGGTGATGGTCGGATAATATTTAGAGGTCGGAAAGGGCAAAAAACTTAGGCGGATAAAAAGAAAACGTTTTTTCCAAAGCGAATATGTCAGCTTCTATATGGGGTATACCAAAAGCAAAACCTGACAATGAAAGCAAAAAATATCACCTTTCGAATGATGTAAAGTAGGTGCTCGTAGGTGATCAAACAACGAAGATATCACAATAGTAGCAAATAAAACCCCAATTTTAATTTTTGCGATTTTAAATATATTGACGAATATCACAGCTTTAGTTGAACATTTTCAAAAAGCAAAGCCTGACTATGAAAGTAGAAGATCCCGTCTTTACAATGATGCAAACTAGGTCGGCGTATGTAACCAAATAACGGAGATATCGCAATAGTCGGTAATACATCCCATTTTTCTATTTTTTGGAAATCACGCTACAGGTCGCAATTTTGATCGGATCGTCACGAAAATTTGAGGGTTAATGGGGGTCTCACAAATGAAGATACCTATTGATTTTGGTGATGGTCGGATAATATTTAGGGGTCGGAATGGGCAAACACTTATTTGGAGAAAGGTCAACCTTTTATTTCAAAGCCAATATCTCTGTTTCTTTAAGAGGTATATCAAAAGCAAAACCTGGCCAGGAAAGTAGAAAATATCACCTTTACAACGATGTAAAGTAGGTTGTCGTAGGTGGTCAAATAGCAGAGATATGGCAATAGTCGATAATGCATCCCATTTTCCGATTTTTTTGTAATCACGCTACAGGTCGCTATTTTGATCGGATCGTCACGAAATTTTGGGGGTTAATGGGGGTCCCAAAGAGAAAGAAGCCTATTGATTTTGATGATGGTCGGATAATATTCAGGGGTCGGAATGGGCAAACACTTATTTGGAGAAAGGTCAACGTTTTATTTCAAAGCCAATATCTCTGTTTCTTTAGAGGTGTATCAAAAGCAAAACCAAGGAAAGTAGAAAATATCACCTTTTCAGCGATGTAAATTAGGTTGTCGTAGGTGGTCAAATAGCAGAGATATGGCAATAGTCGACAATGCATACCATTTTCCGATTATTTTGTAATCACGCCACAGGTTGCAATTTTGATCGGATCGTCAGGAAATTTTAGAGGTTAATGGGGGTCCCACAGAGGAAGAAGCCTACTGATTTTAATGATGGTCGGATAATATTTAGGGGTCGGAATGGGCAAAAACTCATTTGGAGACAAATTCAAAGTTTTATTCTTCGTGAATATATTGACTTTTAGTAGGGGTATTCCAACGGCAAAACCTGTCAATGGAAGAAGAAAATATTACCTTTACATTGGCGTAAAGCAGGTTGGCGAAGGTGGTCAAACAAGGGAGATACCACAATAGTCGGTAATGCATCCAATTCTTCCATTTTTTGCAATCAAGCTACAGGTCGTAATTTTGATCGGATGGTCACGAAAGTTTGGTTGCTTATGGGGTTCCCAGAGAGAAAGAGGCATATTATTTTTGGTGGTAGTCGGATTATATTCCCTAAAAGAAATGTTTACCAGTGAAAACCTTATGCACAGGGGTAGTGGTGTAGGGTATCACATGGTCGGCCCCGTCCCGACTATAGCCTTTGCTCACTTGTTATATAATAGGTCGATCAACGCCAAGTGGGACTGGTAGCGATAAGATAAAGTTTATGGTATCAACACGCAAGACGTCCAGTACACTCGGACCAACTGTTGATGTTCAGAACTACAATTTTGAGGTAGTAAATGACTTTACATAACTCGGCTCCGCCATAAATAAAACGAACAAAATCAGTTTTGAAATCAAAAGAAGAACAATATTGGCCAACAGATGCTACTTTGGTCTAAGCAAACAGTTTAAAAGCAAAACCACCTCTCGTCAAACAAAACTTACATTCTACCAGACACTGATACTACCCGTACTTATGCATGGATCTGAAGCATGGGTACTTGCGAAAGCAGATGAGGCAGAACTTGGTGTGTTTGACAGAAAAATTCTTCAAAAGATTTATGGAGCAATATACGTTGACAGCCGACCGACATCGATATAGTAAAACGTATCGAAATACAACGATTGCGTTGGCTTGACCATTATAACGAGTGGTTTTGTCTAAGGCTGAGGTAAGCTCAGTCGTCTCCAGGGTCAACTCAAGGACCCACAAACCTTAAGTGATAACACGAGTTTTATAAGTTCAATTCTTTATTTAACTCTTGGGTGTTAATGTAATGAATAGTACGTTAGTGGAATTTCAGATTTGGTTGGATATTTATATGTAATTCAGATAGCTATATGATTATATATATTTATATGTAATTGGACAAATCTGGTGGAAGATCGGACCCTCGGTTTCTCTGCTTCGGTACACGGGTGTGTCCAGGGAATTCAGACGGGTGCGGTTGATTAGGCTGGTTCTGGTGTGGGAAGGTGGCATGTGGCTGGATGCAAGCGGTGTGATGGCTACGAGCGAGTAGCTGGCTACGAGCGAGTAGCTGGCTACGAGCGTTGAGCTTTGCTGAGCGGTGAGCTTGATGTGGGCTGCTTACGAACGAGTGACTGGTTACGAGCGGTAGGCTGCCACGATCTTGCTGGCTAGGAGCGCTGAGCTATAAGTTGACTACGAGTGAGTAGCTGGCTACGGGCGTTGAGCGTTATTCAGCGGTGAGCTTGAGGCGAGCTGTGGACTGCTTACGAACGAGTATCTGGATACGAACGGTTGGCTGCCACGAGCTTGCTGGCTATGAGCGCTGAGTTGTCGATTGGTGCACGGGTTGCGAGTAACAGAACTGAGTGGTAAACTAGTTATGAGCAAGTTGCGAGCTACGAGCGTTGACTGGTGAGCGAGTAGCTGGCCGCAAGCGTTGACGGTGAAGAGCGGTGAATTGGGCGAGCAGCGGGCTACGAGCGTTGACTGGTGGGCGAGTAGCTGGCCGCAGGCGTTGTCGGTGTTGAGCGGTGAACTGGGCGAGCAGCGGGCTACGAGCGTTGACTGGTGAGCGAGTAACTGTCCACAAGCGTTGACGGTGAAGAGCGGTGGATTGGGCGAGCAGCGGGCTACGAGCGTTGACTGGTGAGCGAGTAGCTGGCCGCAAGCGTTGACGGTGAAGAGCGGTGAAATTGGCGAGCAGCGGGCTACGAGCGTTGACTGGTGGGCGAGTAGCTGGCCGCAGGCGTTGTCGGTGTTGAGCGGTGAACTGGGCGAGCAGCGGGCTACGAGCGTTGACTGGTGAGCGAGTAACTGTCCACAAGCGTTGACGGTGAAGAGCGGTGGATCGGGCGAGCAGCGGGCTACGAGCGTTGACTGGTGAGCGAGTAGCTGGCCGCAAGCGTTGACGATGCTGGGCGGTGGACTGGATGCGGGCGAGTAGCTGGCTACGAGCGTTGGACGGTGAGCGGGTAGCTGGCTACAAGTGTTGACGAGGCGGAGCGGTGAACTGGATGCGAGCGAGTAGCGGGCTACGAGCGTTGTACGGCGAGCGGGTAGCTGGCTACAAGCGTTGACGGGGCTATGCGGTGAGCTGGATGCGGGCGAGTAGCGGGCTACGAGCGTTGTACGGCGAGCAGGTAGCTGGCTATAAGCGTTGACGAGGCGGAGCGGTGGACTGGATACGAGCGAGTAGCGGGCTACGAGCGTTGTACGGCGAGCGGGTAGCTGGCTACAAGCGTTGACGAAGCGGAGCGGTGAACTGGATGCGAGCGAGTAGCGGGCTACGAGCGTTGTACGGCGAGCGGGTAGCTGGCTACAAGCGTTGACGAAGCGGAGCAGTGAGCTGGATGCGGGCGAGTAGCGGGCTATGAGCGTTGTACGGCGAGCGGGTAGCTGGCTACAAGCGTTGACGAAGCGGAGCGGTGAGCTGGTTGCGGGCGAGTAGCGGGCTACGAGCGTTGTACGGCGAGCGGGTAGCTGGCTACAAGCGTTGACGAGGCGGAGCGGTGAACTGGATGCGAGCGAGTAGCGGGCTACGAGCGTTGTACGGCGAGCGGGTAGCTGGCTACAAGCGTTGACAAAGCGGAGCGGTGAGCTGGATGCGGGCGAGTAGCGGGCTATGAGCGTTGTACGGCGAGCGGGTAGCTGGCTGCAAGCGTTGACGAAGCGGAGCGGTGAGCTGGATGCGGGCGAGTAGCGGGCTACGAGCGTTGTACGGCGAGCGGGTAGCTGACTACAAGCGTTGACGAGGCTATGCGGTGAGCTGGATGCGGGCGAGTAGCGGGCTACGAGCGTTGGACGGTGAGCGGGTAGCTGGCTACAAGCACGGTTGAGCTGGCAGAGAGCGGGGGAGCTAGCAAAGAGCGGGTGAGCTGGCAGAGAGCGGGGGAGCTGGCAAAGAGCGGTTGAGCTGGCAAAGAGCGGGGGAGCTGGCAAAGAGCGGTTGAGCTGGCAAAGAGCGGGTGAGCTGGCAAAGAGCGGTTGAGCTGGCAAAGAGCGTTTGAGCTGGCAAAGAGCGGTTGAGCTGGCAAAGAGCGGTTGAGCTGGCAAAGAGCGGTTGAGCTGGCAAAGAGCGGGTGAGCTGGCAAAGAGCGGGGGAGCTGGCAAAGAGCGGGTGAGCTGGCAAAGAGCGGGTGAGCTGGCAAAGAGCGGTTGAGCTGGCAAAGAGCGGGGGAGCTGGCAAAGAGCAGGTAGCCGGCTACGATAAGGTCAAGTACACTCGTTACTTACAGGCTACTACGACTGCGGTCAAGCCACACATCACTTCACTTGTACTAACTCTGGTTCTCGACAAACTCAATGGTGAAATTCTGAACATCTTATATATATGCGTTTGCAAAGTGAATGCGAAGCACATGTGGCGCGAGTTGTCAAAAAAATGCACCAGAATCAATGTTAACATGTTGACTGCAGTATGAATGGTGGTGCGAAATTAAAATGTGTTGTCAACAAGAGTGATGTGTGGTGTGCGTATGTATGTTTGCCTTTGGTGCCAAACGTATGTTGGGGTGGGTAGTGTTGACGAATAGACAACTGCTTTATGTTTGTTGTTGGTTGGCACCAGTGTGGTGTCTTGTGTGTAGTTTTGTGAGTTTTGTCCAGGTACCTAGGGTAAAACGTGTATTAGGATGGGTAGTGTTAAAGAATATTTTTAAGTGAATTGGGGAAATAATTGATAGGGGAATTTATGTAAAATGAAATAAAAGCAGTAATAGTTTTATTTTATTAATTATTATGGATAATAAGAGTTTGCGGTAGTAAAAAAATTAATCGGGCGTATAAGTAGGTGGGACGTTTGTAACGGTCACGTTACAGCTCCCTCCTCACTTCGGTAAAAAAAAGAAAATATATTTTCTTTTTTCCCAGACTTCCTTCTTTTCTCTCTTTTTTTTTTTTTTTTTTTTTTTTGTTCTGGTTTCATTTTTTTTTCAAATTCTTAATCTATTATTTTTTTAATTCAGGTTTATTTATTTTTTTATTCTGTTGTTAGTGTCCTTTTTTGGATCTTTTGTTTTTTTTCTTGTTTTGATTCTTATATATTTTTTCCAGAACTCTTCTTCTAGTTTTTTTTTATTATTTTTTTTCATCTTATTTTTTTTCTTCTTATTTTCTTCAATTTATTTTTATTCTTTGTTTTCTTGCTTCCTTTTTGATTTATGCTTTTCTTAGCTTTTATTGTTTTTCTTATTATTCTTTTCGGAACATGTTTTGGAGATGTTGGCGACCCGTTTTGCATGCTACGGATGGGTGCTGATCGGTTGTTGGCATACAGTGTGCATATCAGTTGGTTCTGCACACCGATTCCGGGGTTAACACCTACCGATGACAATTCTCCTGGTTTTGACACTTGTATTTGAGAGTTTATTTCAACATCCGAAGGGACCGGGTTAGCCTTAGAAGCCTTGGGCGAAGGGCATGCTATAGACGTCTTCTTACTATCCTGCAATCGGATTTCTCGGTTCGGGATAAATTTCGGTGGTGATTCTTTTTCAGGTATATTTCGTTTCTGTTGTTGGGGGGTTGCCGCCACCTTCCGCGGTTGAGTCGATGTTCGCTTTACTTTCCTCATATCGCTCTCATTCGGCTTAAGATCAAGCGTTGGAGGTATTTGGCGAGAGTAATCAAACGTGGCGTTGTGCATAAAGTCGTGGTGGGGTTCAGGGTTGGATAACCTTATGACTTCACCATCGATACTCAACCGACAGTCCCTTGCGGCCAGGAAGTCCAAACCTAATATGAGAGGAACGGCTAAGGTTGGCATGACGGTAACCGGTATAACCGTCGACTTGTCTTTGTAGTTCACCCTCACGTTCAGACCGGATTCGCAATATGCGACCCGTTGGTCCGCCATCTGGATTCTCTTTGTGGTTGTTCCGGGAAGTACTCCTTTAGACTGGAGCCTCCTCCTCATTGCTTCGTCGATATAACTCAAGGAAGCACCTGTGTCGATGAGGGCATGGACGTTGACTCCTTCGACGGTTACAGGGAGAAAATATCGCACGATTGGTCCAGATGCCGCCGGAATTGTTCCTCTGGTATCCTTTGTCTTGCAGCTGCAGTCCCGAGAAAAGACGTTATTCTGCCCACAATAGGAACAGAACAACATTGGAGTTTGCTGACATTGCCAGCGGGTATGACCCGGACGTTTACAACGCCAGCAGTGGTTCTTTCTGGAGTACGGAACGTCGGTGGCATGTAGCATGTGGGAGGTATGCGGTTTCTCCAGACGAGCTTCGTCCCGCTTCAATAACTCATACTCATCCGTCAGATCCATCAGGTCGTCGAGGGTTTTAAAATCGTGCCGTCTGACGTAATGACGGTATTCTGGACGCAAGCCGTCGTAAATTCGGTCCAAGTGGTCCATATTCCTCAGCTGGGGATGTCGACGGGAGTTCGTTAACATCGTGAGGATATAATCCTTCGCTCTTTCTCGGGCGTGCTGTCTACGGTTGTAAAAATTCTGCTCGATCTGGCTTAAGTACCGTTTGGGGAGAAAAAATTTTCCGGCCTCTGCTCGGAAATCGGCCCAAGTTTTGATGTCGGTCCGTTTGACCCGGTACCATTTCAGTGCGTTGCCTTCCAGAATGGTGAGTAAGGACGGGAGAAGGCGATCCTGATGTATTGAATAACACTCTGCCAATTCTTCAGCGCGCTCAATGAACTCCATCAGGTCTTGTTCGCCTGAGTACTTTAATCCCCATTGGTGGATGGTACTGATGACTTCTGCGGCGTTAGACATGGTTAGTTGATATTTGATCGGTGTGGTAGGGGTGTCTTTATTTTCTAAATTTCCACTTTTACTATTCATGGACCTCGACGAATCTTCGCTGGCGATGGTTGAGGTTTTTCCGCTTTTCGTTTCTTCGTCGTGTCCCTGCTCGGGCGCCATATATAACGAGTGGTTTTGTCTAAGGCTGAGGTAAGCTCAGTCGTCTCCAGGGTCAACTCAAGGACCCACAAACCTTAAGTGATAACACGAGTTTTATAAGTTCAATTCTTTATTTAACTCTTGGGTGTTAATGTAATGAATAGTACGTTAGTGGAATTTCAGATTTGGTTGGATATTTATATGTAATTCAGATAGCTATATGATTATATATATTTATATGTAATTGGACAAATCTGGTGGAAGATCGGACCCTCGGTTTCTCTGCTTCGGTACACGGGTGTGTCCAGGGAATTCAGACGGGTGCGGTTGATTAGGCTGGTTCTGGTGTGGGAAGGTGGCATGTGGCTGGATGCAAGCGGTGTGATGGCTACGAGCGAGTAGCTGGCTACGAGCGAGTAGCTGGCTACGAGCGTTGAGCTTTGCTGAGCGGTGAGCTTGATGTGGGCTGCTTACGAACGAGTGACTGGTTACGAGCGGTAGGCTGCCACGATCTTGCTGGCTAGGAGCGCTGAGCTATAAGTTGACTACGAGTGAGTAGCTGGCTACGGGCGTTGAGCGTTATTCAGCGGTGAGCTTGAGGCGAGCTGTGGACTGCTTACGAACGAGTATCTGGATACGAACGGTTGGCTGCCACGAGCTTGCTGGCTATGAGCGCTGAGTTGTCGATTGGTGCACGGGTTGCGAGTAACAGAACTGAGTGGTAAACTAGTTATGAGCAAGTTGCGAGCTACGAGCGTTGACTGGTGAGCGAGTAGCTGGCCGCAAGCGTTGACGGTGAAGAGCGGTGAATTGGGCGAGCAGCGGGCTACGAGCGTTGACTGGTGGGCGAGTAGCTGGCCGCAGGCGTTGTCGGTGTTGAGCGGTGAACTGGGCGAGCAGCGGGCTACGAGCGTTGACTGGTGAGCGAGTAACTGTCCACAAGCGTTGACGGTGAAGAGCGGTGGATTGGGCGAGCAGCGGGCTACGAGCGTTGACTGGTGAGCGAGTAGCTGGCCGCAAGCGTTGACGGTGAAGAGCGGTGAAATTGGCGAGCAGCGGGCTACGAGCGTTGACTGGTGGGCGAGTAGCTGGCCGCAGGCGTTGTCGGTGTTGAGCGGTGAACTGGGCGAGCAGCGGGCTACGAGCGTTGACTGGTGAGCGAGTAACTGTCCACAAGCGTTGACGGTGAAGAGCGGTGGATCGGGCGAGCAGCGGGCTACGAGCGTTGACTGGTGAGCGAGTAGCTGGCCGCAAGCGTTGACGATGCTGGGCGGTGGACTGGATGCGGGCGAGTAGCTGGCTACGAGCGTTGGACGGTGAGCGGGTAGCTGGCTACAAGTGTTGACGAGGCGGAGCGGTGAACTGGATGCGAGCGAGTAGCGGGCTACGAGCGTTGTACGGCGAGCGGGTAGCTGGCTACAAGCGTTGACGGGGCTATGCGGTGAGCTGGATGCGGGCGAGTAGCGGGCTACGAGCGTTGTACGGCGAGCAGGTAGCTGGCTATAAGCGTTGACGAGGCGGAGCGGTGGACTGGATACGAGCGAGTAGCGGGCTACGAGCGTTGTACGGCGAGCGGGTAGCTGGCTACAAGCGTTGACGAAGCGGAGCGGTGAACTGGATGCGAGCGAGTAGCGGGCTACGAGCGTTGTACGGCGAGCGGGTAGCTGGCTACAAGCGTTGACGAAGCGGAGCAGTGAGCTGGATGCGGGCGAGTAGCGGGCTATGAGCGTTGTACGGCGAGCGGGTAGCTGGCTACAAGCGTTGACGAAGCGGAGCGGTGAGCTGGTTGCGGGCGAGTAGCGGGCTACGAGCGTTGTACGGCGAGCGGGTAGCTGGCTACAAGCGTTGACGAGGCGGAGCGGTGAACTGGATGCGAGCGAGTAGCGGGCTACGAGCGTTGTACGGCGAGCGGGTAGCTGGCTACAAGCGTTGACAAAGCGGAGCGGTGAGCTGGATGCGGGCGAGTAGCGGGCTATGAGCGTTGTACGGCGAGCGGGTAGCTGGCTGCAAGCGTTGACGAAGCGGAGCGGTGAGCTGGATGCGGGCGAGTAGCGGGCTACGAGCGTTGTACGGCGAGCGGGTAGCTGACTACAAGCGTTGACGAGGCTATGCGGTGAGCTGGATGCGGGCGAGTAGCGGGCTACGAGCGTTGGACGGTGAGCGGGTAGCTGGCTACAAGCACGGTTGAGCTGGCAGAGAGCGGGGGAGCTAGCAAAGAGCGGGTGAGCTGGCAGAGAGCGGGGGAGCTGGCAAAGAGCGGTTGAGCTGGCAAAGAGCGGGGGAGCTGGCAAAGAGCGGTTGAGCTGGCAAAGAGCGGGTGAGCTGGCAAAGAGCGGTTGAGCTGGCAAAGAGCGTTTGAGCTGGCAAAGAGCGGTTGAGCTGGCAAAGAGCGGTTGAGCTGGCAAAGAGCGGTTGAGCTGGCAAAGAGCGGGTGAGCTGGCAAAGAGCGGGGGAGCTGGCAAAGAGCGGGTGAGCTGGCAAAGAGCGGGTGAGCTGGCAAAGAGCGGTTGAGCTGGCAAAGAGCGGGGGAGCTGGCAAAGAGCAGGTAGCCGGCTACGATAAGGTCAAGTACACTCGTTACTTACAGGCTACTACGACTGCGGTCAAGCCACACATCACTTCACTTGTACTAACTCTGGTTCTCGACAAACTCAATGGTGAAATTCTGAACATCTTATATATATGCGTTTGCAAAGTGAATGCGAAGCACATGTGGCGCGAGTTGTCAAAAAAATGCACCAGAATCAATGTTAACATGTTGACTGCAGTATGAATGGTGGTGCGAAATTAAAATGTGTTGTCAACAAGAGTGATGTGTGGTGTGCGTATGTATGTTTGCCTTTGGTGCCAAACGTATGTTGGGGTGGGTAGTGTTGACGAATAGACAACTGCTTTATGTTTGTTGTTGGTTGGCACCAGTGTGGTGTCTTGTGTGTAGTTTTGTGAGTTTTGTCCAGGTACCTAGGGTAAAACGTGTATTAGGATGGGTAGTGTTAAAGAATATTTTTAAGTGAATTGGGGAAATAATTGATAGGGGAATTTATGTAAAATGAAATAAAAGCAGTAATAGTTTTATTTTATTAATTATTATGGATAATAAGAGTTTGCGGTAGTAAAAAAATTAATCGGGCGTATAAGTAGGTGGGACGTTTGTAACGGTCACGTTACACCATGTCAGCAGGATGGATAAAGATGCCTCCGCCAAAAAGGCATTTAAATACGAGCCACTCGACAGTATACACGCCAAGGGAAGGCCAAAACTCCGATGAAAAGACCAAGTTGAAGAAGATATCACAAAACATGGCATTCAAAATTGGAGAAGTAAAGCAAAAGATCGCTGCGTTTGGAAATCTACTCTTAGTTCGGCTTATGGAACAAGACGTTCTGTTTAATATGAAAGCCATCTAGGTAAGTAATGTTATTTCCTTTGCAGATGGCTTTTCCAAGGTAGACACAATCGTTCATTTCTTAATGTTGGAGTTTCCATCTTTGACCATCTGTCGGAGTCGGATATGATATTTCTACATACTTCTGCATCTCCACAACATTTAATATACTGCTGGAATTTTGACAAAATCATACGATAGGCTGCCCCTCGTTTAAAGCTTTGCTTGGAGATAGTTCATTTCTATTTTAATTGCAGATTTTGTATCTGTTAATGTCTCTTGCCACTTCATATACGCTTGCCAAATCATATATTGCTTCCAAAATCTTTGACCCACTAGATATATGGGTACAGCATTTTACGTCAGCTAAGATTCCGCTTGGTGGTAGATTTGCCAGGTCTAAAGCCACATTAAAATGTATCTATCTCTGGAACTGAATGAGTGCACCACGATTCATATTAGCTCAATGATATGGGACCTACTGTTTATCGCCGAGTCCGAGAGGCGTGTCTTAAGATACCACTTTGTAGAGAAGTTTTACATGGCTGAAATACTCAGGAAATGTCGCCAACCTTACTGAGGGGTACTTTGCCACCGTTGAAAATTTTGATGTTGACTGGCCGGGGAATAGAACCCACGACTTTCAGCGTGCATAGAAGCACCTTTTCTTTCAGAAAGGGTCTATAGAAGCAGCTTTTCTTTCATAAAGGGTCCAGAGAAGCACTCTTTCGATGGGCTGTAACTTCAAAGCTACTGGAGCCAGTTGAGTACATTTGGCAGGGCAGTTGAAAAGGTGCAGTGTATTGTTGTTGTAACAGTGTTTATTATTGTATGTTTGTGTGTTCATTCTTCTGTTCAATTTGTCTCTGGGTCCATCTCCAGTTCCCGGAATGTGGCTGTTTCGATGGGATGTAACTACCGATCCACTGCAGGGCAGTTGAAAAGGTGCAGTGTGTTGTGCGGGCCCATGCCGAATGCTGGGCAGATGGTGCCATCGATCCTTGCCCTAAAAAAATTCAGGCGACTGCAATATCCAGAGCGTAGTTGGGCCAAAACTACTCTGATTTATCGTAGCAGCTGACGCTCCTCAGCTGCGATAGATGGGGGACGTACTCCTTGGACTTTAGTTGTAGTTCTTTATGGCCTTGGCAGCTTCGTCCGTGTGAATGCTATTCAATCCTGCTTGATATGCTTGTTGATCTAGGGGTTCTCTCCTGTATCTTCGGATCTCCTTCTCTAGAACGTGAAGATCCTTTTTGATGGTGATTGGGATGGCTCTCACGGTAACACCCGAGCAAGTATTGCAACGAAAGCATTCCCTTGCGTTGCTGTACTGGAACAATCTTTGCATCTTCATGTAGATACTCTACTGAAGACATGAGGAGGTACCCTGTTGCTGTTCTCAGGGCGGCATTCTGTCAAGTTCGAATATTTTTCCATTGCGTTGCACTTACACTCGCGGATCAAACTGGTGCCGCATAGCTTACCATAGACCGACCTATCGCGTTATATGTGGTCAACAAGGTTTCTTTATCTGCACCCCAAGTTCTGCGGCTTTTGAGGACAATGTTCCTAAATTTCAGTTTGTCTCATATAGCCGAGGCATGCGTGGACGACGAGAACGTGATGTCGAATGTGACCTCTATAACTTAGGGGTACTTTGTGGTTGGAATTCTGCTACCATCGACCACGAAATTCAACTCTCTTCTCACCTGCGTCGTCCATGTGATGAACAGAGTGGCCGTGGATTTAGTGGCGGATATCAGAATATTCCTCACGTGGGAAAATGTGCTAAGATCGGTTAAATAGGAGTTCAGTCTTTAACAAATGTCGTCAGAGAAGGTACCTGACGTCAGGATCGCACAATCATCCGCGTACGTTACGATCTCGGTGCCGTCTGGAATTTAAACAGTTCCGGAAATATAACCCCACTTTGGGAAATTCCCTTCTTGTTCCTGAATTCCACGAACGACGGACGTCCACACATATAATTGATTATCTAGCGTTTTAGACTTGGCCGGAGGGTTGTCTGCTCAAATTCCTCAAACCGCGTGGAGTGACTGACAGTATCAAGCGTCACCTTCACTGTTCTATTACACGACATATTCTGGTTGAGTGCTCGACAAATATCTGTGGAGATGACGTACAGCGCTGTTGTCGTGCTGTGCTGCTTACGTAATCCCTGCTGATGATCGGCAACTGGATAGCTATTTCTGACGCTGGGAAGGACTAAGGCCTCAAAGGTCTTTGCTAGGGGCAAAAGCGAAATTTGCTGGCATCCTTGCCTGGCTTCAGTAGCGATACCACCCTGCCCATTTTCCAGACTTCGAGAACAATGAAGGTGGCTAGCGACCATAGAGATTCCATCAGGACCCAACGCTTTGGATGATTTAGCGTTCCTGGTGACATTCGCAATATCATCCTTTGTAAATTGTGGTGGTTCATGCTCAACAGGAAGAGATCTAATTCGACGTAGTAATCTTCTCTTCGTCCTGTCACTCTCGGAGTGCTCGAAAAACTGTCGATTGAAATAACTTGCGCACCTTTTCGGATCAGTCAGCGTAACGTAGCCAAACGTGACTGAAGTCCAATCTTCATTCTTTCCAGGGTAAGAGAGTAATGTAACCGTTGCCCAGAATTCACTAATTCCGTCTCCAATGTTGCAACACTTCAGATGATTTAACCCCTTGTTCCGCTTATGCTCATCGATCAGCCTGTTAACTTCCAGTGTCAGCTGCCTAACTTTGGGGTCACTGCGGTTGGCACGACGAAGCTCATGATGCTCATTTACTATTTCCGTCGCCTCTGCTGGGAAGTTTGTTCTCACTTCGGGTATTCGACCAGCAAGAACGGCATTTTTGCTACCCGAACATCAGAAGGTTGCGCGGATCTCTGAAGCGGCGATTAGTGAACTCTCTGAAACTTGGCCAATCAGCTGTCCCATTATTGATGAAAGTGCGGCATTCAGAGGTGATGAAATCGGGCGGTCTGCTGATGGAGACAATTATGGGGAGATGGTCTGACCTAAGAAAAACGACTTGTTGCCATTTGTCAGACCAGGTCAGGACACGATGGTTATATCTGGCGAACTGTGAGACTCCCCAGGGCGTCCTAATTGACGGTGCAAAACGTAGAAATATGATGTGCATTAAAGTCGGGATGTATACGAGAAGCAACTCCACCTCGGCAATTCCCCACCTTGTTGCTGCCCCCATACTTTCCATGTACTGGCAACTAGAGCCAAGCGAGATAGGTCTGCGTAGAGCAGACTGGTGTAATAGGAAAGCTAATCCCCCCACCTCCACTTCTGGTACGATCCTTCCTCAGTACGTTGTAAACATCACAAGGCTGTAAGCTGAAGTTGTTGAGCTACCCAGCAAAAATATTCATTACAAAAACCCTTACTAACCCTTTATTTTAACAAGGGTAATCTTTGGTTATTTTCTGTCCACTTATTACGCTCTATAAAAATCAGTGAAGTCTTTTCACAGAGATGTGGCATAAAAGGGAGTCTCTCACAACAACTCGAAGACTTATATCAAACATAAACTAACACCACCACTAGTGGGGTTAAAAATGCTCTCTTAGTTTTTATAAGTTCAACAAAATATGGATAATTTTGTGTTTTTGTGGTTAATAACTTGCGTGTTAAAAAATAGAAGATATTTGTATCTAGAAACCCGATACCAAAATAAAAAAAAAAATTGTAAACATCACATCATCCTAAGCTAATGTGACACAGTACGAAATTCATATTCGCAATGCGAAAATGACACACCATCACAGTTCATGTACTATTGACCAACGAACGCACACATTAGTTGGCCGGCAATGCGTTTTTTTATTTGTTTTATTTTTATGCTGTGGGGTAATGTAGGTGATGATGTTTGGCTTTTCTGATGGTCAATGGTATAAAAACACAGCAGTTAATTTATTGCCCTCTAATTGTTGTCAACACAAAAACAACAACAACAACATTGGTAGTTAGTTTAGTCCAATGGTGGGCAAATTGCGAGAGACTCATGTATTTTTTACACTTTTGTGTATGAGGCCGAGCATTTCTGCCCAACAGTGGTTTAGTCACTGTGTTTGCTTTAGTAGTTGGCTTGCAATTCGGAAGCAACGTAGAAAAAAAAAAGACGAAAACAAATACACAATATTGGCAAATTGTTTATCGGGGCTATTGTCTTAAACTATTTGCATAAATTTGTTAAACAGGCGACGATTGGGTAATATTTAGTTGTAGTGGGTATTAATTGTGCTGCAGCTACTGTTGGCGGCATTGCCAATGTTTGAGGATTTGATTTTAGAATTGTGTATGTAAACACATAATGAGGAGAGGATATTTATGTTATTTGGCAAAAATATAGAATTCTTCGGTTTAGAGAGAGAGAAAGAGAAAATATTCCTCTGGGAAGTGAAGAAATGTATTCCACAAGGGCCTGAGGAAAACTGGTACATTAAAAAAACACATAAAGAAACTGACGAAAAAAAAATCGATAAAAATATACTTTAGGAACCTGAGGAAAATTTTTGTATAAAAATAGTCCTCAGAATTTCTATAGAAAAATATTCTTCAGGTACCTGAAAAAAAAATTGTCAATAGAAAAATATTCTTCAGGGACCTGAGGAAAAAAATTGTCTATAGAAGATTAATCATTATAAAATTATTCTTAAGGGAGCTAAGGAAACAAATTTTAAGGAAAGATATTCCTCAGGTATATGAGAGAACAATTTTATATAGAAACATAGCTCTCATTTACTTAAGACAATTTTTTATAGAAAAATAGTCCTCAGAGATTTGAGGACAAATTATTTATTGGAAAACACTCAGTGTTCTGTGGAGAACTTTTCTATATAAAATAGTCTTCATGGACCTGAAGAAATTTTTCCTATACAAAAATATTCCTCAAGGACCTGAGGAAACATTTTCAATAGAAAAATATTTCTCAGGGACATGAGGAAATAAGTTCAATAAAAAGTATTCCTCAGGTCACTGAGGAAAGCGTTTTCTGTAGAAAAGTATTCTTCACCGACCTGAGAAAAACTGTTATATTGAAAATTCCTCAGAGACTTCAGGAAAACATCTTCTTAAAAAAATCCTGAGGGATATGAAAAAAACATTCTATAGAAAAATATACCTTAAGAATCTGAGGAAAAAATTTTCTATAGCAAAATATTCCTCAGTGACCTGAGAAACAAATTTCTCCAGGAAAATATTCTCCAAGGAACTGAGGAAAAAAAATTCTATGGAAAAATTTCCTCAGGGACTTGAGGAAAACAATGTCTATAGAAAATTATTCTTAGGAATTAAGAAAATTTGTCTATATAAAACTATTCTTAAGGGAGCCGAGTAAAAATTTTTTTTAAATAAAAATATTTCTCAGTGATCTGAAGAAAAACTTTTCAGTAGAAAAATATTCCTCAGGGATATGAGAAAAAAGTTTGCATAAAAAAGCAATGGAGGAATACTTTTCTATAGAAAAATATTTTTTAGCAACCTGAAAGTTTGTCCTCAGAGACCTGAGGACTTTTTTAATAGAAAAAACTGTCTTCAGGGACCTGAGGATTTTTTCTAATGAAAAAAGTTTTCTCAGTGATCTGGCGACAACTTTTTCAGTACAAAAATATTGATTAGGGTCCAGAGGATAAAATTGTCTATAGTAAAATATACCTCTGGGACCTGAGATTTTTTTTTAAAGAAATATCAATCCTCCGGGCCTAGAGGAAATTTTAGAAAAAGAAAACTATAGAAATAACAATCCTTAGAGACCTGAGGAAAAAAACAAACCTCATGGGCCTGAGGATTTTTTTTCTATAAAAAACAAAGAAATCTCAGGGACCTGAGGAAACTTCTTCTATAGAAAAAATAAACTTCATGGACCTGAGAAATTTTTTTCTGTAGAAAAACAATTTTTTCCAAAAGAAAAAACAATCTTCAAGTACCGGAGGAAATTTTTTAAAGCAAAAACCATCAGCGACCTGAGGAATTTTTTTTTTATAAAACAACAATCGTCAGGAATCTGAGGAAATTGTTTCTATAGAAAAACAATCGTCAGTGACCTGAGGCAATTTTTCTATAGAAAACACAAACGTCAGGGACCTGAGGAATTTTTTTCTGTAGAAAAACTATTTTTTCTATAGAAAACACAAACCTCAAGGACCTGAGGAAATTGTTTCTATAAAAAAAAAACAAACCTCAGCAACCTTAGGAAACTTTTTCTGTAAAAAAACAAACCTAAGGAGACCTGAGAAAATTTTTTCTGTAAAAAAAACAAACCTTAGCAACCTTAGGAAACTTTTTCTGTAAAAAAACAAACCTAAGGAACCTGAGGAAATTGTTTCTATAAAAAAACATTTCCTCAGAGACCTGAGGAAATTTTTTTAAAGCAAAAACCATCAGCAACCTGGGGAAATTGTTTCTATAGAAAAACAAACCTCAGTGTCCTGAGCAAATTTTTTCTTTATAAAAATAAACCACAAGGACCTCAGGAAATTTTTTTTTTTCTATAGGAAAAAAACAATCCTCATGGGGCTGAGGAAATTTTTTAAAGAAAAAACAATCGTCAGGAACCTGAGGAAATTTTTTCTATAAAAAGGAAACTTTTTCTGTAAAAAATAAACCTAAGGAACCCGAGGAAATTGTTTCTATAAAAAACATTTCCTCAGAGACCTGAGGAAATTTTTTTAAAGCAAAAACCATCAGCAACCTGAGGAAGTTGTTTCTTTAGAAAAACAAACCTCAGGGTCCTGAGGAAATTTTTTCTTTATAAAAATAAACCTCAAGGACCACAGGAAATTTTTTTTCTATAGAAAAAAAAACAATCCTCATGGGGCTAAGGAAATTTTTTAAAGAAAAAACAATCGTCAGGAACCTGAGGAAATTTTTTCTATAGAAAAAACAACCTTCAGCGACAAACCTCAGGGTCCTGAGGACATTTTTTCTATAGAAAAAAACAATCCTCAGGGAGTTGAGGAAATTTTTTAAAGAAAAAACAATCGTCAGGAATCTGAGGAAACTTTTTTTATAGAAAAACAATCGTCAGGGACCTGAGGAAATTTTTTCTATAGAAAAAACAACCTTCAGGGACCTGAGGAAATTGTTTTATAGAAAAAACAATCCTCTGGGACACGAGGAAATGTTTTCAGTAAAAAAACAGTCTTCAGGAAACTGAAGAAATTTTTTCAGTAGGTCCTCAAGGACTTCAGGATTTGCTTCAAAGACAGAACTCTCCTCACGGACTTCTTACTATAGAAAAAATTGCCCTCAGGGACCAGATGAGAAAATGTTCATCAGAATGTTTTTCTGTAGAAAAATGTGTCCTCAGTGACCTGAAGAATTGTTTTCTTCAGTAAAAGCTGTCCTCAAGAACCTGACTAATGTTTTCCTTTAAAAGAAACTGTCCTTGGGAACCTGAGAAATTTTTTCTTTAGAAAAAAACTTCGTTTAAACGAAAGTGTCCTGTGTATTTTTTCTGTATAAAAACAGTGTTCTGAGACAGATGCTTCGTAAAAAAACTGTCTTCAGGAACCTTGGGGACATGAGATTTTTTTTTATAGAAAAAGTGTCCTCTGGAGCTTAAGGATTTTTTGTATAGAGAAATTTGCCCTAGAGACCTGTCGTAGAGGATTTTTCTCTACAGCAAAAACTGTGAGCTGAGGATTTTTATAAATAAAAATTTGTCCTCAGGGACCTGTTGATTTTTTTTTCATTAAAAGAAAGTGTCATAGGGGACTTAAGGAATTTTTTTTAGTAAAAAAGTTTCCTCAGGTAAATGAACATTTGTCCGCATTTGTCCTGATGTTTTTTTTAATTGTCTTTATGGACCTGAGGAATTTTGTTTCTGTATAAAAAAGTGTCTCAGGGACTTGTAGAAAAAGTGTTCTTAGAGACCTCAGGACTTTTTTGTGTATAAAAAACTGTCTTCAGGGACCTCAAGATGTTATTGGGCGAAACCATCTTCTCAGGGAAATACAGTTCATCAAGTCCAGGAAACAGTTTTCTTCTGCATAAAAATTCTCATCCTCAGGTTCAATCGTTTTATATACAAAATATTTTCATTACAGATTTTCAAAGACTTGTTAACATATTTGAATTAATTGTTTACTAATATTCCCATCAATCTATTTTTAATGTCACTTCTTAAACATTTAACAGCAATAGTTTAAACTTTAATTACACTTTCTATTAAACAGGAAACAAAAGACACACATAATATTGGCTTTGATGATGTCGAAACTCACATTTTTTCCATCTTCGTTTTTGTTGTTGTTAAAATTTGCTCACGAATTTGAAAATTAAAATTTGATGAGGTTTTCGATATTTGCAACCTTAATGTGGAAGATTCACAAGTACGAAAAATTTTGTAGTTAGTTGTTGTTGATGATGTTTGTTGTTGTTGAAATCCGTTTAACTGAAACCAAAACAAAATGTTTTTTTTTGCAAATATTTCAAATCAAACAAGAAGACACAAATCTAAAATAAACGATAAACAAATTAACAATGAAGTAATTGCCGTTTTGTATTTATTTTCTTGTTTTACAACAAATTTACACGAATTAAAGACCGTTTAATTGTTTTCTTTTTACTTTGTTGACATTTAAATATTTACAATTTCCGTTGTTTTGATTTTAAATGAATTATTCTTTAATTTATGTGGGAATTTTCAATTGAAGCGCTTTAAGCGAAGTTTAAACGAACGCGTCTCGTAAACAACTGTCTGAATTTTGAGTTTTACGCCAAGTAAAAACCTTACCAAAAAAAACTGTTTCACGTTTTGTGTGGTGACGTGATTTTTTTAACGCTCTTAACCATCATTCGGTAAATTTGTTGCAAGTTTTTAAGTTAAGCAAAGAGTTGATTTCTTCTGCTTTGGCTAAAACGTGAAACCAACCATCTGCTCTGCGACTGGCTCATAAAAACTTGAAGTCATCAACAAGAATTTGGCTATTGGATGAGAAAAAGCTTATATTGACTTAAATCAAAAGTTTCGTTAACGATTTAGCTTGGACGAAAACCGCCTGGTAATTTTTAAGACATTGTTTGGGTGGTTGGCAATTAACTTTTGGATGGTCAGGATCATTCGTAATACAAGGTATTACTTGTCGTTGTTATACCCTAGCCAACACTGTGGTAATTTTTATACCCTATTCTATAGTATTGAGGGTATATTAAATCTGTTTTTACAGTGTTACAGTGTTTTATTTAACTTGCCTTGGTGTGTGTTTAGTTCAAATCTGGTAACTCATTTTTAACACAGTTGCAGTTTACCAATCGAACTAAAACTTTGCACACTTTTCAGATGTGAATGACAATACATGAATATGAATTCAAAACCAATATTGGTCCATTTTTACACTGTTTTACAGGGTTTTATCTAATTTGCTTTTCAAATCTGGTAACTCATTTTTCACATATCGCACTTAAATTTTGCACACTTTTCAGATTTGGATGACAATACACGAATTTGAAATCAAAACTAATATTGGTTGATTGTTACAGTGTTTTTACGGTGTCTAACTTGACTTGATTTTTTCCTATAGCCCCCATATAACGGTACCACCCGACTTCTGGTATTTTGGGGATTTTGCCTTCATGTTTAGCCCGAATATGCTGTAACTTGGCATTTGGAGTTCTCAATACTCCAGGAACTTCCCCACTAAAAATTGTGGACGTAGGTCAAGGTTTAATAGAGCCTCCATATAACGGTACCATCCAATTTCAAGCATTTTAATCTACATTTTTTGCTCAAATGGACTGTTTTAAGTGCATTTCTAAATAAAACACTGAGACTTATTTTTTTAAATTATTTTTTATTCCGTTTGTAACGCAATGAAGTAATAATTTGCGACCGTATAAAGTATATATTCCTGATGAAGATAATAAATAAATCCCCGGAATTGTCATTTATCGACATTTTCCGACAAATTTGCACTATTTCAAGGCCAAAACTGCCTAAATTAGCTTACCAATGCTTTTGCGATGTACTAGAAAGTTCATAATTATTGTTTTGGCTACAATTTTAGTTTTACAGCCTGTTCATGTATGTCGACCGAACGGCTTTTTGCGCATCGGAAGTGGAAAGAAATCATTTTCTGTTCATGTAAACGCCTTCGAAACGAAAATCTATGCGACCGACAAGCCATACGAAATAACACGTAAACGTACACCTTTCCATTAAATTTGGGTTTATGTATTTCGAAAGGACTTTCTCTTATAGAAAGAGAACGTCAAAATCACTCACTTGCTTTGTAGCTGCCGAGTAGAACGTAAACTCGCGAATAACACCGAAAATCTTAAAACAAATTTATGCAACACAATCTTGAAACAAAATAAAAATTTTATAGACACGTTTTAATGGAGTTTTCATTCATTATTTTGAAGAAATCAATAAAATAAAATAATTCAAAATACCGACACATTTTTGCTGTGTTCCAGAACCTGCAAAAAGCTACTATTTTTTACTACGATAACATTGTTTCCTTTATGTTATCGGAAAAAATAGTAAAAATTAGTAGATTATTGCAGTACTTGAACAGACCAATTGCTAACGATGTCGCACAGTGAAAAAATACAAAACAAATCACACATATTTCAATGTTTGTATGTATATGTGGATTTTGTTTTCATTTCTCATTTGGCTCTCATTTGGTCTGTTCCTTTACTTTTGAAAATGGTAAAACCGGCAAAAGTAGTAGAAGTTGTAAACGCTCCCATATGAATGGTATGGTATCCGAAGTAAAGGAACACTTTTCGAGTAAAAAGTGGTAAAACTTGATGATTCTTGCACGTAAAGGAACAGAGCTATTTATGGAACATATTTGTACAAATGTACATTCAAATTAGTAGTATTTCGCATAGGATACGTAACGGCAGTCGCACGATAGTTTGCGAAATACATGAACGCATTTTTAGACGGAAGCGAGTGACTGCTTTCCTTTCGTACAGGTTTCCGTGCGACATACATGAACAGGCGGTTAGTGTTGTATCGAAAATCTCTATGGTTTGGCTGTTATATGACAAAATATCCAAAAACTTGGGTAAAAACGTTCAAGTCAAAATCGGAAGGCTCAATTTTCACCGTAGACATATGGTCTAGTGGATTTTTTGCCCAGTACAATCCCAGGAATCAGAAAGGCGAAGGGCCCTTGTAATGTTCAAAAAGCTCTATCCTAGCAACCAACAAAAACTAAAAGAGCAGATTAAAATCTGCTCGATTTCGAATGTATTTCAGGCCTAGGTACATTGAAGCCTTGCCTGCTTGCCTTGTTTGCTTCTGATAAAAGAATAAAGAAGGCTGAGCCAATTTTCGAACTAGGTTGCCCTTTTTTCTTTTATCAAAAGCAAGCAAGGTAAGCAAGCGAGGTAGCTTATGTACCCAGGCCTTTACTCACACTCGAAAACGAGCAAAGCATGTGGCCTGTTATTCGAGCGGTATAGAAAAATTAATTATACTCTATTGTTTTTCTACACGTAGGAGTAACGTGCTCGAATTATAGTAGAGAGCGAAACTCTCTCATTTCAGAGCCCTGACTACAATTACACTGTGCAACAAAATTCATTTTTTTTCAAAATGACGGGAAAAGCTGAGCAGATTATGAAAAATATGAGACACGTGTATCGGCGTTTTTCACCTTGACATCGGAAAGTGACCAAAGTAGGCGGGGCAAGTTCCGCCAATTTCTCGTTTTTTCGAAATACTTGTTTTAAGATATCTTAAATAAAATGAAAATGTAATAAATCGTTAACAGCATTCCATATCTATTCGTAGATGTTTAAATAGTTATTAAATTTATTATTATTTTCGCGGAAAATCAACAAATAATACAAAAATTTGAAGTAAATCCAAATTATCCATCGAAATCCAAAATAAATTAAAAAGTATATGCGGAATCTAGACAATGCGTAGAAAAATATGAAACCAAATTTATAGAGATTGGGTACATAAATTGCATATTATAGCAACAACAAAAGAAAAAAACTTATTGTTGGAAAATATTGTTGCAAATATATTTTTTGGTTTGATTCGAAAAATTAGAAAAAAAATATTTGGGAGTTCTCTAACTATTTCGCTAAAATCCCATACAGTAATTAATGTGTACTGCTAAAACTTCATCAAGAAATATGGTTTGCCATCGTGAAAGCTTTTTTGCTTACTGTGATAACTTATAAGAATAGGAAATTAAGAGTAATATTGCAATTACAATCATTCAAAAAATGGGGAAATTAAAAAGCTTGTAATTCGCGAATTAGTTAAAATCAGTTGATGCGCATCCGTTTTTGGATACAGCGAATCAATCTCTTTCAATATTTATGCATATTACGATGTTTCACTCAGCGATCAAAGTGTGCCTCCAGTTGCATCACACAATACAAAAAAACCTTAAAGTGGATAAAATCGCGCAAATTGCTTACGATTTTGATGCGCATCCGGTTTCAGTAGCACCCATCAAAAATACGTCTATATCAGTGTCAGGCACCATACTTTTCTATTGCATACCTTACGGGGTGTCATTGTGTGAGTGCATGCTTTTTCAATGGGTTGAATTGTGTGTGTGGAGAGAGCAACGTTAAATGGGCGCACGTGAGCGCTCTCTCGCATGACGCTGGTCTATATACACATATTTCAAGTAGATTCTTCAAGAACCGCGGATGTGCCTCCACATTCTATTTTTGGTAAAAAAAAAACATATTACACGCGAATCTCTGTAATTTATGACACGCGTTTTCGCACATATTATAACCATTTATGTAAAACATGTTAAAGAAAATCGCGGTTTAAAACGCCGATTTGTCAAAATATATTTTTGCCGATTTTCGTATTTCCAAGGTATCTATATCCGCGGTTTAAGTGGATGAATTCGATCGCGGAAGGTCTCATTAGATCCGTCGCGAAAAAAAAAACTAAATTCACGCGGGGTATAAAGGAAATTGAATGGCATTTGTAAATTTTAAATGCCAAAAATAGGGTTTTTAAAAAATTCACGCATCATATATTGGCCTTTAGACTCCAATTACTAGGATGCTCTAAGGAGCACACTCATGAGATATGCATTAAACGACGTAAAAGTACGAGTTCTATAATCCTATTATGAGATTTGAATATTATCTTTTGATACTCGGATTCATCGATTGTAAAACATTTTTGGTTTTTGCCACATATTCTTGATCAAGGTAAAATTCTAAGTCGATATAACCATGTCCGTCTGTCCGTCCGTCTGTTGAAATCAAGATACAGTTCGTAATTTTAAAACAAGTTAAAAAGTATCAGTCGGCTTTGCCGACAGAGATATACCCTCAGCCTGTGTATATTGAAACAATTTTTTCCCAAAATACGTGTGTATTTAAGGGGGTTTAACAATTTCGGGAGTTTGAACCGACAAAAATGTTGATTAGGATTAAAGATCAAAAGTTTTGCGGAGGAGATACTAAAAGGAATGGATCGACATTGACCGTTATGGAAGTGGACCTCCAGCCACAACATATGGCGCCATAGGGGGTTTATACACTCTTCGGGCTGTTTGCTCAAGAAGTATGGACTTGCCCCTAAAAAAACTTTTACCATCGTAATTGAGGCAGCGAATGCAAGCTGCTTCAACAAAAAGTCTTAAAGTGAACTTATTCGAAATTTTGTGTGGGAGGTACCGGATGGAGTGGACAAATATTGTCCATATTTGAAGCTGATCTATATCTGGTAGATATATTAGGATCTGCAAAGTATAGACCGATTCGGCCACTCCCTTCAAGAGTTACCGTACGAACAATTTTTCCGAACATATTTGAACTTTTGTGGTGGAGGTACCTGAAGGAGTGGACCGATATTGCTTATCTTCAAACTTAAACTATGTTTGAACAAAATATTACTAAGGTCATATTTTGGACCGAATCGGCAGATCCGTTCCAGAGTTATCTTGCGCTCCATCCACCTCACAGGGTGTCATAGGGTTTTTTTGCAACTTTCATGCTATTTTCTCAGGAAGTATGGACTTGCCCCTGATGAAACTTGTACCGTCGTATGGAGGGCAGTGAATACAAGTTGCTAAAACAAAAATCAAAGCGATTCGAGAGATGGCCCTAAACTGAACTTTTCCGATATTTTGTGTGGGAGGTACCCGAAGCAGTGGACCTATTGAGACCATATTGGAACCTCATATTACTCTGGTAGAAAGTTTACGCTATACAAAGTATGGACCAAATCGGTCACTCCCTTAAAGAGTTATCGTGCGCACAAACTTTGCGAACATTTTCGAACTTTTGTGGGGGAGGTACCGGAAGGAGTGGACCGATGTAGCTCATCTTCGAACTTAAACTAAGTTTGGGCAAAATGTTACGAAAGCCAAACTTTGAACCGAATCGGTTCATCCGTTCGAGAGTTATCGTGCGCTCCAACCAGCAGGACAGACTGACAGACAGACGGACGGACATGGCTAGATCGACTCCAAATTGTCTCAAACACATTTCGTCAAAACATACTTGGGGTCTAAAACACACAACTCTTCATTATAAAACAACATTCCACAGCCGCGAGAGCACTGTTATTACTCTCGTTGACAAACATCCTCTCTCCACCCATGAAAAAAATTTTCTAACATAAAAAATATGTTTTAGCCAAACATATCAAAATGAGATATGTTACAAAATGTTGCAAACATATATTTGTTTGTACCCAAACATATTATGTTTGGATCCAAACATATATTTGTTTGCAAACGGTCCCAAACATATATTTGTTTGGATCCAAACATATTTCTAACATAAATTTTTCTGCGTGTATATACCCTCCTTAGCCTAAAGGCTGAGGGTATAATGAAATTCTGCTGCCCAATCCAAAGTCTAAACATGTATACAAAAATTCTTAGGTTATGTAAGGAATTCTTGTTTTAGCAAAAAGTCATGAACGCAATTTGCCCAATCTACATTTTTTGTACCCTCAGCCTCAGGCTAATGAGGGAATTTACACACTTTCCTACGGCCAGAATGTGGTTCATCGAAATAAAGCCCAAGTATGTTTGGACGAAATCCGTTTCAGTCTGTCTGTATTGCTGGAAAGCTCGAAAACTCTCGAACGGATATAATATTTTGTCCCAACTTAAAGCAGGCTGTTCCCGGGGCCCCTATTACGACAGTACAATTTTTTTTCAGGGGCAAGTCCATGCTTCCTGAGAAAATGGTCCGGCAGCTGTAAAAAACGCCTACAGCCACCATGAGCAGTGGCTTGTACGTTGATCCAAACTTGGAATATCGTAATATTTCTGCGAGTCTTCGATAAAGTCCGAAGATTGTGCTTATCGGTCCACTCCTTCCGGTGCCTTCCCCACAAAAGTTCAAATATTTTCGTTAAATTTGTACGCTCGATATTTTTAAACGGAGTAACCGATTTGTTCCAAACTTTGAATTTAATAATACATTGTCCAAACATAGTTTAAGCTCGAAAATGGGCCGTATCGATTCGCTCTTTAGGGTGACACCCTCGCAAAGGTTCAACATTTTAGTTTAAGTGTAGTTTAAGCTCTGTTCGAGGATCCTTTGAAAATTTTTACTGAAGATACTCCTTGTGGTCCTATTTGCAGCGATATTATGTTTTTCGTGGACAAGTCTATCTTTCCTGACATAATAGTCCAACAGTCCTGACATAATAGTCCATGAAAGACTAAATAAGAAATTTCAGTCATTTCGGTGGGATATTCACGTCACAATCTTCAGAATTACGAAAATCGGGAGGTACCGTTCTATGGAGGCTATATGAAGGCGTGAACCTATACCAACAAATTCAGGTGGAAAGTTCTATACACCCAACGATAACTAAATACCAAATTTCAGCCATTTTGGTGGGATAATGAAGCTAAAACCTTCAAAATACCGAATATCGGGCGGTACCGTTTTATGTTGGCTATATCAAAACGTGGACCGATATATCCCATTTTCAATACCAACCATCCTGCAAGTAATAAAAACGTCTGTACCAAATATTAACTCTCTATCTTTAAAATTGAGAGCTGTATCTTGATTTCAACAGACAGCAGACGGACGGACAGACGGACATGGTTAAATCGACATAGAATTTTATGCTGATAAATACTATATATACTTTATAGGGTCTCCGACGAATATTTCTATGAGTTACAAGCGGAATGACAAATTCAATTATACCCTCCATATGGTGGAGGGTATAAAAAGTGCAATAATTATAAATTAACGTATTGTTGTGAAGTCAGCAACTGAAAACTTCCAGAAAATTACCCAAGAAGCTTAAATTGTTATTTTTGACAAATAAGTATGCAGATGTAGTTAAATTATCCTCTGTAATACTCCATCCAATACTTTAGATATGTCTTGCCGAATTTAAAACAGTTTAAAATTCTACTCAGAAATCATGGTAGAACAAGAAAAGGTAGCAGCAATACCCAGCTGACTGAACTGGGTTGTAGTGTTAGTGTCAAATCCCATTCGACATTTTATGTATTTATTTCTATGTTCCATGTATATTAGGGATATATATTTTTGAAGAACAAATTTATTCATCAGAAAATAAAACTATTTCCCATAAAGACGGCTTCATATCATTGACATGTAACCTCCTCCAGGTCCGAACGACATGCCGCACACTAAAACACCGCTTATAGAGGCGGTACAATATTTGTTAATATGTGTGGTATTTTCTTAAACTTGAAAAGAATAAAGCCCTAATAAACATGTGCTTTTTTGTTTTCAAAAGCAAATGATTGAAACATCTTCTCTTTTTTCAATGAATTACCAGCGACCCGAAACATTTTTGCAAGTATTCAACTTTCTGCGAGAAATTATGCATTTAATGGAATGATATGGAAACATTCAAATTGAAAATCTAACGAGTTTTCATTCATGTTTTCCAAAATATTCAATCAAATGTGAAAAATTATTAGTTTTTTAAATTCCAATAATTTATAGACATTTCCTTGTTTTGTTTACATTTACGTTGACACTACGGTTTACAAACAAAAACAAATTCCTTTGTGGTTGTTGTTCGAGTTGTATTTGTTGTAGTATTAACTTTACCTTGTATTTGTTCTACCATGCTCAGAAATGAAAAAATGTGTAGCATAAGCTAATATCCTATGGAAACTTAAATCATTTAGGCCCCCCGCCACCTCTGGCTTCGTCGGTGCCTATAAAGTACCCCTATAGTACCATGCGTAGTGGCTGAAGCTCACGATAACTCTCGAACAGATCAGCCGAATCGGTCCATAATTTGGACTTCGAACAAATTTGGTTTTTGTTGTATTCGCTTTCCATTACGACGGTATATGTTTTTTCAGGGGCACATCCTTACTTCTTGAAATAATGGTCCGAAAGCTCCAAAAAAGCTTGCCGGCACCAACTAAACTAGGTAGTGCGTAAGATAGCCCTCGAAGGGAGTAACCAATGTAGTCCAAACGTTGTACATCGTATTATACAGACGTAAGAAATATTGTGTGATACTTCTTTTCTATAGGTCCGAGGCTGAGGATATATCTCTGTCGTTCAAGCCGACTGATACTTTTTTACTTGTTCGTGGGCAAGTCCATGTTTTTTGATATAATGGTAATATCGAGAGGAATGACTCGCAAAATAAGACACACTCTCAAAATGGACTATCCTAATCCATATCTTTGTCGGCAAGTTCATACGCCCAATCTGAAGACCCCCTAAATACATACTTTTTTTTGGAAAAAAAAAACGTTTCAATTCACACAGGCTGAGGGTAGATCTCTTCTACTTTTTTACTTGTTTCTTTTTATCCTCATTTGGGTCTTTCCACAGGATTTTTCAAAATAATGTGTGAATGTTTCTTCCACATTTTTAATGTGGCGCGTCAGCTAGGGGCTCTGAGTTCTCTATGTTTATTGTGGTTAAATAGCTGTGTCTGGTTACCTTAAAATTTGTAACAATTTGTCTCAATTGTTGCTGGATGTCGTCTGTTAACACAAAAACCCAGCAAAAAAGAGCGGTTCGAGAGAGACATTTTGACAGTTCTTTCACTGAGAGCTTGCAAATTCTTGCTGGACAAATTTCTTCTAGCAAGCACTTGCAAGCTCTTCTTCTTCCTGAAAACAATCAATCATCTGTTTTTAATTTGTTGTTGATTTATGTGTTTGAAAATTAAAAACCATTTTATTGTGGAAATAACATAGTCTAATTGTATTGTTTTATGGAAAACAAATTTGTAAAGTGGAAAAATACTTTATTGTTTCATTTTCTTTTTTATTTTTAATAAAATACAACGTGTTTGCTTAATTTATTGGCGGACAAATTGTCTGTTTTGGCAAGCCAGCTGATTGCTTGCTGGTTTTTGCTGGGAAGGTGTCTGTTTACTTTTTACAATTTTCTAGCAAAAGAGAACAAAAACCCCTTACTCTCTGAGAAAGTTCTTGCTTGAAAATTGTTGCTGGGAAAGTAACCAGACAGACTTAAGGGGTAAGTACATAAGCTGCCTTGCCTGCTTACCTTGCTTGCTTCTGATAAAAGAATAAAAAAGAAAAGGGCAACCCAGTTCGAAATTTGCTCGGCCTTCTTTATTCTTTTATTTTTATTATGTCAGAAATTAAGCAGGAAAGCAAGGCAATCAGGCAAGGCAGCTTATGTACGCAGGCCTTTATTCTCTGGTATTTTTAAAAACAAATTTTATTTGCATATTCTACTTTCTTGACAAATCCCATTCAAAATATTAATTCTTAGATATGAAGAAAAGTTAAGACATGAATTAGTTAATGGTTGAGATAACATCTGCAGTTAAAGAAGTTTTAATTTTCAAGATCATTGTTTGGTATTTTTCACTTCAAGTGCAATATCTCAAAGGCAAACAACAAAGAAAGGGTTAAACGGCAGTTTGTGCAACATTCAACATGACCGCTACTGCAATAGAAATATCCTCCAAGGAAGTTGAAAGGCTATGCCAAAAATATTTTAGTCAGGAACATGAGCCGGAAGCAAAGGAGTCATCAACAGACAACCATTTCCAAATAAATATCATTCGTTATCAATTGCAATCAATTTCGGATAATACTTCGGGATTTTTTGGACATCATCGTTTTTTGGTGGTTGATGTCCAGCTTATCTACAAAAATGATGCTGATGGTCAAGAATCAAGAACCTTCAATAGAATACGTTTCTTTACCAAAACGGCCCCGGTAGAGAATGCTTCCAGAATGGATTATTTGGAGGAATTTGGTGTCTTCAAAAAAGAAATAATGGTCTACCGAGATGTGTTGCCGCAATTAGAGAAAATATGTCCAGGAATTTTCCCAAAATGTTATTATGCTAATACAAATTTGTTGGTATTTGAAGAATTGCAACAAAAGGGCTATAAAATGGCAGCGGCGCGAGATGGTCTTCTCGACTACGAACACTTGAAGTGTGCTGTCAAAAGTTTAGCTAGCTTACATGCAGCTTCCATTGTATTTGAAGTTAAACAAAATCAGAAAGTTAATCGAACCTATCCCCTTGCCACCAAGGAAGATTGTTATCCCGAGAACTTGGAACCCAAACATGTGCGTTATCAAAATTTCGCCAACGGAATTAAGGTGTTTGGTGAATTAATTAAACAAATGCCGAAATATAAAGAACAAACAGATTTTCTATTAAGCCAACTTAAACCAAAAATGTCAATAATATTCCAGTTGGCCCAACCTTCCAAGGAATTCCGCAATGTCTTTTGCCATGGTGATTTATGGGCCAATAATCTTATGTTTAAATATGCCAATGGAAATGATAAACCCACACAATGTTGTTTTGTGGATTTCCAATTATCTCGCTATGCACCCCCAATGTTGGACTTGATAACTCTACTTACCATTCCCACATCTCAACAATTTCGTTCCGCATATCTTATCAAATTGTTGGCGAATTACTATGATTTTATGACAGAATTTTTGAAACGTGAACACCTTAACATTGATAATTTTTTAAGTCGTACGGAATTTTGGCAAACATTTGAACTATATCGGATTTGTGGTCTAATTGAAAGTTGTTTCTTTTGCCATCTGATTCTTTTGCCACCCGAATCAACGGAAAGCCTAACATCGAGCGCTGATGGTTTTAGTGATTTCTTTGCTCGCAAACGTGTGGAAATATGCCTCAAGGCATTCCAAACGGATGAAATCTATAGACAACGTTTAACTGATATGTTGGAAGATTTTGTCGATAATTATATTTTGGAGAAGGAAGGGAAAAGGGTTTAAAATGTTAACATACGAAAATATTTTGATTATTATGTATGTGAATTGTTCGACTAATAAATACTATTTTAATAAATAGCGTCTGCCCAAAAATATTTTATGGTCTCAATAATTACTTATAAATAATGTGATAACATAACATACTTGTAAATATAAAGGTGTGTTCCAACACTTAGTCGGTCATAAAAATAAATCTTTATGTATTTCAGCATGTTTTATGAAAGGTTTGTTTATTATAACCATGGCACAATTATCCAGGTAGTGGTTTCGTAAAATTTTGAATATGTTATGTCAAAATTTTGTTTATGTTGTTGGGGAAATTACAACAAAAATAATTTTTTTATAAAGGGATTTGACTTTTCATATTCGATCAGCTGGCGTGATACCACTACCTGCCCCCCTATTCAGTAACTTTTTAACAACTTTACTCATTGTTTATTTTTAAACAATTTCATTTGTTTGTTTTGTAGTTGTTACAAAAACAAAAGAAATTTTAACAACTTTTCAATCGATAAAAGTTACAAAATAGGCCTACTGGTAGTTCTGCCATGATTATAACCTATACCTCAACGATGTATAAGGTATGATATGTTGGTAAATTATTTTATACCCTCAGCCTTTTGATATGACAAAAGCGTTAAGTTCGTCCATAATTCGGTGGAGAAGTTTCTTGATCACTGAAAAGCCTAATTGAAAAATTATAGCTAATTAGGAATGAAAATGTAGCTAAGAACGTAAAAATACATGAAATCCGGTGGTACCGTTATATGGGGGCTATTATAAAATGTAGATCTATGTCCACAGTTTTTGGTGAAGAGAATTTTTGACCACTTCGAACCTTAAATTCCAAATTATAGCTAATTCGGTTCGATAAAAGCGCAAAAAATACCTAAAATTGGGTTTTACCGTTATATTGGGTTTATTCCCAAACGTAGAGTTGTGTTCATAATTTTTGGTGGAGAAATTTCTTGACCACTGCTAACCCTACATGCCAGATTGTAGCTAAATCGGTCTAAAAATGTTGCTAATAACGTCGCAAATACCTAAAATCGGGCGGTACCTTTATATGGGCGCTGACCACAACGCAGACCTATGTATATCCATAATTTTTGGTGGACAAGTTTTTTGACCATTTTGAAACTTAAATGCCAATTTATAGCTAATTCGGTCTAAACATACCTAAAACTGGCGGCATCATTATATGGGGGTTATAGCAAAACTTGGACTAATATAGCCCATCAGCGAACTAGAACTGCCTGCAAACGAAAGACACATCTTTCCAAAATGTCACCTTTCTATCTCATATAGTGTTCATGCTATAGTAATTACCACAGACGTTTATACATTTGGACCTATCTCTCTCCAGATCATGAAGATCTCCCCTGACGTACTTGGGTGGGGAAACCTGTCTGGTAGATTATGACAGGGATGTTCACCGCGGTGACGCCCAAGCAGGTACTGAATCGACAATACCTTCTTGTGTGGATGTACCGGTAAAATCTTCGTCTCCTCATGACGATGCTCGTTTGAATATTCTTCCACTGCCTAGCGCTAACCCAAGCATACCACACTGACGCCGCATAGCTTACCACAAAAAGTATTCTTTGTGAGCACCCCAAGAGCTGCCGACCAGCGGCTTTAGAACCTTATTCCTACTTTTGATCTGTGGCTTGCGCGTACGTCTTAAACATGATGAACATCGACCAATATGTTTCAGCCGTCCATGTGGTGAACAGTGTGGCAGTGGATTTAGCGGCGGAAATTTTCATATTCTTCACATGGAAGAACTGCACTAAGTCATTTATGTAGACATTTAACCTATCACATATGTATGTCATCAACGATAGGACTGGACGCCATGATCGTACAATCATCCGCATACATTATGATTTCTATGCCGTCTGGATGGTGTGGAATTTCAGAACGATAGAGGTTAAAGAGTTCCGGAGATATCATCCAGTCTTTGGGAACTCCCTGTTTTGCTCTACGGGGACTTTTTATTTCTAAATTCTACAAACGACTTCCGTCCACACATATAGTTGATTAAGCAATGTTTCAAACGCGAATGGAAGTCTTCTCTATACACTCGAACAGCTATCGAAAGCATTCGATAAGTCAAGGCCCACCATAACTGTTCGGACGCACGGCTTGTTCTGCTTCAGTCCTCGACTGATATGTGTGTAGATATGGCGTGCTGTGATGCTGTGCATTTTCCGTAATCCATGCTGATGTTGGGCAACTGGGAAATTGCTTCTCATCATGGGGAGGAGTAGTGCCTCTAGAATTTTTTCTACTGGCTTCAGTTGCAGGACCACCCTGCCAACTTTTCGGACTTCTGGTACAATAAGGGTGGCTAACGATAGATTGAGGATACTTTTTAAATACGGATGACGCCTGAAACGTCGCCCATCGAAAATTTTGCCGGTACCTTCTCGGCTGGGAGGGCTCTTCTTATACGGCGTAGTGCACTCCTCTTCGCTCTATCACTCTCGGGGTGCTCTAAAAATGACCGGTTATAATAAAGCGCGCACAGCCGTAACAGCCGTTCTGTCATCCTTTTTTCCCGGATTCGAGAGTGTTTTAACCTTTGCCCACAGTCTCAATGTATGCATTCCTTCAGGTTGTCTAGCCACTTTTTCAACTTGTGTTCGCCTACAAGCCCGTTGATTTCATGAGTAAGTTGTCTAACTCTCGGGTCTTCAGGGTTCGAACGACGAAGCTCATCATGCTCATTTGCTAGTCCCGTCGCCTTTGCTGAGAAATTAGGTCTGATTTCGGGTATTCTCTGAACTCTTGCTAATCAGCTTTTCCATTATTCAGAAAAGTACGGCGTTTAGAGATTATGAAATCGGGTGGTCTATTTAGGCAGACGTGATTGGAAGATGGTCTTAGCCAAGGGAAATTACGGATTGCCAGAAGCGTCATTCATCAGTCCTTTGCCCACAATCTACTTAATCCTGTATCAATGTTGCATTCCTTCAGGTGGTCTAGGCACTTTTTCAGCTTATGTTACCCACATAGGAGCGTCTTCATTCATCGTGCAAAATTTGGGGCTATCGATTTGCTCCTCTGGTCAATGCTCATGATGAGAATTGAAGTCACATAGCTCCAGACGGTTATTGATCTCCAGCAGTGAACTAATGTCGGATGTAGAACCCAAGGCACATCTATTCATGGGCGGTATGTACACATTCAGCAATTCTACCTCGGTAGTCTCACACTTTACTGTACTGGACAGACTGATGTTTATAGAAGGCAAGACCTCCTCCTTCGCTTATTATACGATCCTTCTGCAAAACATTGTTACCATCGCAATTATGCAAGCTACTGACGCTGACGGTGAAATTTGTTTCCTGCATCGCGACGAGCATGACGTTCTTTCAAGTCATAAAGTCTAATATTTCGCTTATGCATTTCCGGGACGCTGAACAACAACATGGCGTGTTAGATGTTGTGCTTGCTGTTGTGTAGACGTCACGTATTCCGACAAAGACAATCATTTCGATGACGAAGTTGAAGAGCCGCTGGGCTATGTTATGGGCAGCAAGCAGCACGTAACTTCTATCGCAGTTGTCCTGGAGACGTCTAAGGCCTGAGCAGCCTCTTAAGTGTACCCATTCTCTACATCCATTACATTTCACCTAATCTGCTCATCTAGCAAACGGAACAGATCCACGGACCGCGGTTCTTCTCTGTCCCGACATGGACCAAGAAAATCGGAGCGGGCATTCTGCGATACATTGCCGCTAACATTGGTAGAACAAGTAAAAAGTCATTAAGTTCGTCCTGGCCGAACTTTTCATGCAGTACTTTTTCGGCCACGGATACCCCAAATGTCTAAATTATCTAATCTAAAAAAGTGTTCAATTTGTTTGGATTTATGTTGACAATTTATGGTGGTCAAATTTTGTGACTGCAGGAAACTTAAAATGTCAAATTACCGGTAGATCCGCCAAATAATGTAGCTAAATCCCTCAAAATACCGAGAATCTGGACGTACCGTTATACGTAGGCTATACCAGAAGATGGACCTAAGTTAAAAACTTGTGGTGGAGATTTTTTGTGACCACTGGGGACCTCAAATGTTAAATTACAGGTAGTTTGGTAAAAAATGTAGCGAAGACCGAAAATCGAGAGATACCGTTATATGGGGGCCATAACGAAACATGAACCTATGCCAATTTTTATTGAAAAAGTTTCGTTGCCACTAAGAACTTCAAATGTCAAGTTTCAGATAGTTCGGTTAAAAATTTTAGGTAAAATTTCAAAATACCGAAAATCGGGAGGAACCGTTATATGGGGCTATACCAAAGCATGGTTCATGTTGACGATTTTTAGTGAAGAAGTTTCGTGTCTATTAAAAACCTCAGATGTCAAATTACAGCTAGTTCGGT
This sequence comes from Musca autumnalis, assembly GCF_047663935.1. Classification (NCBI taxonomy): domain Eukaryota; kingdom Metazoa; phylum Arthropoda; class Insecta; order Diptera; family Muscidae; genus Musca; species Musca autumnalis. The sequence goes on from NW_027411755.1 coordinate 204,033,539, forward strand.
TAAAAATTGTAGTTAGAATCCTCAAAATACCGTTAATGGGGAGGTACCGTTATATGGGGGGCCATACCAAAACATAGACCTATGTTGACGATTTTTAGTGAAGAAGTTTCATGACCACTGAGAATGCCAAATGTCAAATTACAGCTAGTTCGGTTAAAAATTGTAGCTTAAATCCTTAACATACCGATAATCGGGAGGTGCCGTTACATGCGGGCCATACCAAAACATGGACCGATATAAACCATCATCGACCTTGACCTGCCTGTGTATAAAAGACTCATCCTCCCAAAATTTAAGCGTCCTATTGCCATCTTGTGTATGCTACAGTGATTACAACAGACGGGCGGACGGACATGCATAGATCGACTCAGAATTTTACCCTGATGATTGTTTCAATGGGTTACAAATGGAGAAACAAACTTAATATATCCTCCATACTATGGTGGAGTGTATCAAAATATATGAACACAAACACATAATTGTTGAGGTGACGGAGATCGAAGATTCCGAAAACTCCGAGTCAATTCGGTGTATAGAAACGTTGGATTGACAATTTTTGGTGGAGAAGTTTGTGGCTAAAATCCTCAAAATACAGAAAATCGGAAGGTACCGTTATATGGAGGCTACACCAAAACATGGGCCTAGGTCCATAATTATACCCTCTAATATGGAGGGTTTAATTAAATTTGTCATTCCGTTTGTAACACATCGAAATATTCATCGGTGTAAATTTCATCAGGGTAAAATTCAAAGCCGATATAACGATGTCCGTCCGTCTGTTGAAATCAAGATACAGCTCGCAAGTCCACGCCTTCATATTACCCCCATAGAAAGTACTTCCCGATTTTCGGTGTTTTGAAGGTTGTAGCCACAGCAACTCTTCGAAATGGGTGAAATTTGGTATTTAGTCTTTGTTGGAGATAAAAGCCTTTCTGACTGAAATTCGTCGGTATAGGTCCACGTTTCGATATAGCCTCCACAGAACGGTACCTCCCGATTTTCGTAATTCTGAAGGTTGTGACGTCAATATCCCACCGAAATCGGTATTTTGAAGGTTAGCCACATTGTGTTACCGAACTTGGTACTTAGCCTTCTTCATAAACGAAAGGAAACTTATTTTTATACCCTCGGCATTTATGTTAATGCTAATCGAAATAATGGTTTTAGACCCCAAGTATGTTTGGACGAAATGTGTTTCAGACAATTTGGATTTGATTTAGCCATGTACGCCGTATGTCTGTTTGGCTGGCTGGAGCGCACGATAACTCTCGAATGGATCAACCGATTAGGTCCAAAATTTGGCTTTCGTAATATTTTGTCCAAACTTATTTTAAGTTCGAAGATGGGTTATATCGGTCCACTCCTTCCGATACCTCCACCACAAAAGTTCGGAAATGTTAGGAAAATTTGTGCGCACTATAACTCTTGAATAGAGTGATCGATGTAGTCCATTCCTTTCACATCCTAATATGTCTACCAGATATAGATCAGGTTCGAATATGGACTATGTTTGTCCACTCCTTCGGGTACCTATCACACAAAATTACGGATAAGTTCACTTTAAGACCTGCTCTCGAATCAATTTGATTTTTTGAAGCAACTTGCATTCGCTGCCTCAATTACGACGGTAACAGTTTTTTCAAGGGCAAGTCCATACTTCTTGAGAAAACAGCCCGAAAGGTGTAAAAAAGCCCTATGGCACCATATGTAGTGGCTGGAGAGCACGATAACTAACCGATTTTGTCCAAAATTTGGCGTTTCTGATATTTTATCATACTTTCAGTTCGAAGATAGGCAATACCGGCCCAGAACTTCCGGTAGTTTCCCCGAATAATTAAAAAATGTTACTTAAAGCCACTTGGTCCAAACTTTGGATCTCCTAACATTTCTTTAATTTAGTTTAACTTCTAAAATGGAGGCACCTTAGGGTACCTCCTCCACAAAAGTTCAACATTTGTGTCTATTTGCAGTTTAAGGTCTGTTTGAAGATCCTTTGGAAATGTATGCCGATTCTGTTCGTTGTTGCCCTTCTTACAACGGTATTATGTTTTCTGTGGACAAGTCCATGCTTCCTGGCATACTGGTCCATAAGTTATACGAGACCCACTGAAATGACTAGTAGGCGATATATCCCAAAATAAGATATACTTCCATAATGGACTATGTCGGTACATTCCTGTAAGTATATCCTCTGCAACACTTTTGAACTCTAATCCTAATCCATGCTGTCGTCGGCAATTTCAAATGTACAAAAAAGGCCAAAAAATAAAAGTCGATAAGTCGATATAACCATGTCCGTCTGTTGAAATCAAGATACAGCTCGCAATTTTTAAGAGAGTGCTTTGTAATTTAGTATAAAAGTTTATATTACTCATAGGATGTTTAGAATTGCAAATGGCCTATATCAGTCCACGTTTTGATATAGCCCCCATAAACGGTACCATCCGATTTTCGGTATTTTTAAGGTTTTAGCCTATATATCAAACCGAATTGGCTGAAATTTGCTACTTAGTCTTCGTTGGGGGTATAAAACATTCCCCCAGATATTAGTCGGCATAGGTCAACGCCTTCATATAGCCCCCATTGAACGGTACCTCCGATTTTCGGTATTTTGAAGGTTGTGGCCACAATAATCCACTGAAATGGCTGAAATTTGGTATTTGGTCTTCATTTGAGGTATTACACTTTCCATATGAAATTTTTCGGTATAGAGCTGTACCTCCCAATTTTCGGTATTTTGAAGGTTGTGGTCTCAATATTCCTCCGAAATTTGAAGCTTGTGGCCACAATAAACCATCGAAGTGGCTGAAAATTTGTATTAAATATTCATTGGGGGTATTCAACTTTCCCCCAGAAATTTGTCGCTATAGGTCCTCACCTTCATATAGTTCCCATAGAACGGTACCTCCCGATTTTCGGTATTTTGAAGGTAGTTGCCACAATAACCCACCGAAATGGCTGAAATTTGGTACTTAGTATTCGTTGGAGATACAAAACTTCCCCCCAGCAGTTTGTCGGTATAGGTCCACGTCTTCATATTACCCCCGTAGAACGGTACCTCCCGATTTTCGGTATTTTGAAGGTTGTGGCCACAATAATCCACTGAAATGGCTGAAATTTGGTATTTAGTCTTTGTTGGAAGTAAAAGCCTTTCTGACTAAAATTCGCCGGTATAGGTCCACGTTTCGATATAGCCCCCATAGAACGGTACCTCCCGATTTTCGTAATTCTGACGTCAATATCCCAACGAAAAACTGATACTTTCATGGGGTTATAAAATATTCCAGAAGAGAATTATCAGTATAGGTCCGCGGGTTACTATATCCCCCTAGAAACGTACCTACCCTTCCCCAATTTTATGGCGACTCGAGCTCAAGAATAAGTGTGACTGATGAATTTGTTTAAATGCGAATTCAACCGAAACAGCTATAGATCGACGTTTCGATATAGCTCTCATGGAACGGTACCTCCAGAAGTTCGGTATTTTGAAGGTTTGCCACATTTCTTGATAAACGAAAGGAAACTAATTGTTACATTTTACTTCAATATAACTCGTGGTGGAGGTTATAACAATTTCGGTCTGCCCGAAATTAACGCCGTTCTTACTTGTTTTTGGAATATAAGCTTTCTGCTCACTAGGAACCCTAAATGTCAAATTATAGCTAATTCATTCTGAAAACTTGAAAATACCTAAATCGGTCTGTACCGTTATACCTTATATAACCCGCCTACAAACAAAAGACGCAACTCAGAATGTTAACTGTTATTTTCTTTTTATACCCTCCACCATAGTATGGAGGGTATATTAAGTTTGTTTTTCTGTTTGTAACACATCGAAATAATCGTTTGCGACCATATAAAGTATATACATATATTCTTTATCAGGATAAGATGATCTAGCCATGTCCGTCTGTTGTAATCACTCTAGCGTTATCAATAATTGAGGTAGAGTTCTATATTTTTGCACCGAGCGTATTTTTTCAGGTCAAGTTCGGAACACTTTTTGGTATAGCCCCCATATTACGGTACCTCCCATTTATCGGTATTTTGAGTATATTAGCTAAATTTTTTGACCGAACTACCTGTAATTTGACAGTTGAGGTTCCTAGTAATCACAATATATCTCCACCAAAAACTGTCATGGTTTGGTAGATCCCCTATATAACGGTACCTCCCGATTATCGGTATTTTGTGGATTTTAACTACCTTTTTTGACCGAACTATCTGTTATTTCAGGTTTGGGGTTCCCAGTGACCACAAAGTATATCCACTAAAAACCGTCAACATAGGTCCATGTTTTGGTATAGCCCTCATATAGCGCTACGTCCCGATTTTCGGTATGTTGAGGATTTTAACTACATTTTCACGTTGGTGTTTCCAGTGCTCTCAAAATATCTCCACTTAAAACCGTCAAGATAGGTCCATGTTTAGATATAGCCCCCTATATAAAGGTACCTCCCGATTTTCACTTTGATATAGCCTCATATAAGATTCCCTACCGATTGAATACATTTTTTATGTTTTTTTCTTACCTTATTTAGGTATCAGTGGTCACAAAACATCTCCGCCTAAGATTGTGGACAGGAAAGAATATAATTATTCCGTTTTAGTTCAGAATATTTTATGGTGGAGGGTATAAAACGTTCGGCCCGGCCGCACTTAACGCTTTCTTACTTGTTTTTTTTTTTATTTGTTATCTTTAATCCTGCTTTCTCAGCCTCTTGGACAATATTATTCAATTTATTTTGCATGTCGGAATGATTGTTTCTTACAAGGACTATGACGTATGTATGCGTAAGCCATTTCACCTAGTTTTGAGTTGAAGTGGCGAAAAGACAAAACTCACGGGGAATTTTCGTACAGAATAACCCCCATATACTTTATGGGGTCACACGTGATTATTTTAATACGTTACGAACGGAAAAACAAACTTAATATACCTCTGCATACTATGGTAGAGGGTATAAAAAATTAACAAAAAATACAGAATTTTGGCCAAGAAAAAATGATTCCGAATCACTGTGTGTCGTACGAATACAACCTATGATAATAAACAAAACACTTTTTCCACACGCTTTGTGCATTCAACCTAAAAGTGTACTTTTGAATTTTTCGAACAATCTGTCTATTAACAGAGAATGATAAACAGATAAGGGTTATGGGTCATCTTGTAACGATACGATAAAAATGGAAGCTGAAATTACAAGACATTTACCAAAAATTTCAGAATGACAGATGACAGGCGGTACACAAAAATCATTAGTTGCTTTGCCAAAAACGAGGATATAAAAGTCGGTTAAAATGGTTGAATGACAATTAAAGAAATTCCTGGAACGGTAACCAAGCACTCGAAGTTATAGCAGCGTGTGATTTTAAAATAAATGTATAAATCTGTTTGTAAATATTATGAAGATCTTCTTCAACAAATCATAAAATGTTTGTAATTTATTGGTGCTGCTGATAATGATACTCCCGCGCCACATGTTTACTTATCAAAAATACATTTCCATACCCGGCAACTTGTTATCACACAAAAAGATGGTTCATATATGGTTTTATGGATGAGAATGAGTGCCAGGCGTTTAAGTAGATCTCATTTTCAAGATCATTGTTATTTCGCAGCTGAAGTGTAATACCAAGAAGTCGAGATAGTCAAGGTATTTAACGGAAATTTCAATTAACTACCAACATGGCCACTGCAATAGAATTATCTGCCAATGATGTGGAAGGATTGTGTCAACAATATTTTGGCCATCAATATGCTGCTGCTGAAGCCACTAAATCTGCCATAAATAAGGAGTTACAACTAAATGTTATTCGTTATCAACTGAAACCAATCTCCGATAGTCCTGCAGGATTTTTGGGACATCATCGTTTTCTGGTGGTGGATGTCCAGGTTACCCACACAAATGATGATGGTCGCGAATCTATAGCCTTTAATAGAATTCGTTTCTTTACTAAAGCAGCTCCTGCTGAGATTGCCTCCAGAATGGAGTATTTGGAAGAATTTGGAGTTTTTAAAAAAGAAATCATTGTCTATCGGGATGTGTTACCCCAGCTACAACAAATATTTGCAGGAGTGGCCCCTAAGTGCTATTATGCCGACAACAATCTTTTGGTTTTTGAAGAGCTACAACAAATGGGCTATAAAATGGCTGCTGCTAGAGATGGCCTCTTGGACTATGAACATTTGCTGTGTGCTGTCAAGACCCTTGCCACCATGCATGCAGCATCCATTGTCTTTGAAGTGAAACAAAATGTGAAATTAAATCAAATATTTCCCCAAGCCATTGTAGAAAATGCCTATCCGGATGAAGTGAATCACAAACATGTGCGTTATCAAAACTTTGCCAATGGTGTTGAGGTATTTGGTGAATTAATTAAACAAATGCCAAAATATGCGGGGCACGTGGATTATATTTTAAGTCAGCTGAAATCAAAAATGTCAATTATATTTTCTCTGGCCAAGACTTCCAAGGAGTTCTGCAATGTCTTTTCCCACGGAGATTTGTGGGCCAATAATGTCATGTTCTCATATGGTAAATATGGTGATAGTCCCATACAATGTCGCTTTGTTGACTTCCAACTGGCCCGTTATGCACCACCCATGATGGATTTAATAACCCTTCTAACCATTCCCACATCACGTGAATTTCGTTCCGCACATCTGGTTGAACTACTCCAAGAATACTATCGTTTCGTGCAGGAATTTGTAAAACGTGAACATTTACGCATTGAAGATTTCCTAAGTCCAACAGAATTTTGGCACACATTTGAGATGTATCGCATTGTTGGTCTCATTGAAAGTTGTTTATTTTCACATTTAACAATTTTACCACCAGAATTGACACAATCTTTGACAGCCACCACGGATGGTTTTAGCGACTTCTTCTCTCGCAAACGTGTGGAAATTTGTCTTAAGGCATTTAACACAGATGAATCGTATAGATGCAGGCTAACGGATATGTTGGAAGATTTTGTGGATAATTATGTGCTCGAGAAGAGGGTGAAAAGTGAGTGAGGGCGGAACGTAAGGAATTTGTTAACCTGTAAGAAAATTTCTCATCATTCATACTCATTCATGTATTATTGGCTGTAGAAGAATCAAACATAGACGTACATATGTACAGTTATACAACTGTTTGCAAAACAACTTATATTTAAAAAAAAATTGGAAATAAAATACAATAATATAAAGATAATAAGTTTTAATAAAAATAATAATTTTTAATAAAAATTTTCTAAACTGATAAACTGATTATTTCGATGTACGGGTTTCATAATAGAGTGATTTGTTTCATTGATCGTATGAAAATTATATCAGGAAAAGTATCTAAAATCGGGTTTCCATTTTCAAAAAATGTTTTGATATCATAAAGGGATATGGATCTTTTCATTTTAATAATTAGAAAAATTCTGTAAAATCGGGGGTTAATAAAATAAAATAATAATTGTTCCACAAATATCCCTGAAGGGACGAGGGAGACTCCTCTCTTATCAATGAGTGCACCCAGATTCATATTGGCTCAATATGAATTGCCGAGTCCGAACGGCGCACAGTGTTGCCGCTTCCATACAAAAGTGGACAAAAATAGAAGGCGTTGACCTAGGTTGATGAATTTTTGCACATGTACTTATGAGGGCACGGGTGACGTAGGGGATGGAAGATACCAAGGAACGGTCCTGACCGGTTTTAACATGGCACAGCCCAGGACTTATCTTGGTCCCTCGTTCATCTCAAGTTGACACTGACCTCCCCGTGGTGTGGTAACATGTGCCGCGCGTTCACACATAAGAACGTTAAAAACCTGGGATTGGACGTCGGGTTAGTAACCCCTAGAAAAAACAGCCTACTATGAAAAAACGAAAGAAAAGAAAAACAAACTCCTCTAAAGTTGACGAACCCCACAAACGTTTTAAAGACCATGATCTGCGAATCTGCACCTGGAATGTTCACACTCTTTATAGAGAAGGTGCAGTCTTCGCATTGGCAGACGTACTTGAAAACTACAAGGCCGATATTACTGCCATACAGGAAATACGATGGATTGGGAAAGGCGTCACAACAACACCTAAAGGTGACGCACTGCATTATAGCTGCCATGACGTAAAACCTGAGTTTGCTTGCGGATTCGTAGTTAGTCGGATGCTAAAACATCTGGTATCCAGCTTCACCCCACTGAATGAAAGACTTGCTGCAATTCTTCAACATCAGCTTTATTTGCGCTCATGGTCCCAAATGCTGACCAAAGATATATTTTACGAGCGCTTAGAAGAAACATATGACCGTTGCCCTGCCCATGACATTAAAATCATTCTAGTCGATTTTAATGCCAAAATTGGAAAGGAGAATATCCTTGCCCCAACAGTCGGGAAATTCAGTCTCCACAGTGAAACATCTCACAATGGTATGAGGCTGATAGACTTTGCAGCTGCAAACAACATGGTAGTTAGCAGTACCAGATTTAATCATCTCGATATTTATAAGGGCAACTGGCTGTCTCCAGATCAAAGAAGAAGTAATCAAATTGATCATGTTTTGATAGAAGGAAGACTCATCGAGCGTGTTGGATGTACGATCGTTCCGAGGAGCAAACATTGATTCGGACCACTTCCTTGTTGCAGCAAAGTTACGTACCCGTCTAAACGTTGCAAATAAAGCACGAACAGACACAACGCGGAAGTTGGTCATCGATAGGCTGCAAACACAACAAATAGCCACAGCATATTCTACTCAACTGGCCCAATTCTTTAATGAGAGCACTCCTTTTCCCGATAACATATCAGGACAATGGCAAAACATTGCCCACTCCATGCAAACAGCAGCAAAATCCATACTTGGATACCAGAGACCTCCACAAAGGAATTCATGGTATGACCAGGAGTGTCGTGCTGCTACCGAACAGAAAAATGCGGCATATAGAGCTACTTTACAATCGATAGCAACGCGTAGCGCACGAAAGGGATATCGGGAGAAAAGGAGAGAAGAGAAACGTCTTTTCCGCAAGAAAAAGAGAGAAATGGAAAAGCGGGAGTGTGAAAAAATCGAGATGTACAGGAGCCAGAATGAAGTCCGAAAATTCTACCAAAGAGTGAAACATCAAACAGATGGCTTTGGTACAGGCACATCCTCCTGTAGCGACCAGCAAGGTAATCTGGTAACAGACACAAATAGCGTGCTCAGGAAATGGAAGCAACATTTTTCCAATCTGCTGGTATCCAATAGTAGCGAAGACGATAATAGCACAAATCCAATCCCAGAAGATGGTATAGAATGTATACCACCCGGCCAAGATGAGGTAAAAACAGCAATCAACCGGCTGAAGAATAATAAACCAGCAGGCATAAGTCTTCTCCCTATTGCCTATAAGATAGTGTCAGGGATATTGTGCGAACGACTAAAGCCAAAGGTCAACGAAATAATTGAAACATACCAATGTGTGAGATATTGATTAAATTAGGAAAATGTGACGTTATTATTCGTAATTGAGTGACACCGGCCGAAATTATATATGAAAGCCATATTCAAACCTGAACCGATATGGACCAAAGTTGATATTTTTCATTCCTGTGCCCTCATAAGTACTTGTGCAAACATTCATTAACGGTAAATGTGAACAGGGGCCTGAGGAAACATTCCATGTTAAATTTGAAGGCTGTTCATCAAAAATTGAGCGAATTATAGCAAAATCCAAATTTGAACCGATTTTTGCAAAAATCGGTGAAACTACTCAGGGGCCTAAGAAAATATCACACATTAAATTTGAAGGCTATTATATTAAAATTTACCGAGTTATAGCAAAATCGGAGAAAGATATATATGGGGGCTATATCCAAATTTGCGCGGATTTTTCAAAAATCGGTGAAACTACTCAGGGACCTAAGAAAATCTGACATATTAAATTTGAGGGCTATTCGATTAAAATTTACCGAGTTATAGCAAAATCGGAGAAAGATATATATGGGGGCTATATCCAAATCTAAATCAATTTTTGTAAAAATCGGTGTAGCTACTCAGGGGCCTAAGAAAATAACACATACTAAATTTGAAAGCTATTCGATCAAAATTGAACGAACTGTAGCAAAATCGGGTAAAGATATATATGGGGGCTATATAAAATCTGAACCGATATATCTCAGAAGGTTGCAGGGATGGGTAGAATGTTTTTACACATTTTGCTTCGGAAGTGATGTCTAATTAACGGAAATCAAGATCTAAGGTGGCAATAGGTGGCAATCAAAAGATATACTATACTAAATATTAAGAATTTATATTTTTTTTATCTTTTTTATCTTATTTTTAATTCTTGATAGCGTTTCTTTGCCCATGTCTAATTGATGTTAACTTATTTCGCTAAAATTTTATATTTATAGCCCACCCATCAAATCCCCATCCAAAAGTTTTAATATTATCAACAAAATTTTCAGAAATAATTATTTTATTGGTCGTCTAATTATCGCTTTAGATTTCGTTCATATTTAGCGAGCTATAACTTCGTTATAGATGCACATATCGATAAAATTCTTTCAGATTCGTCGTATCTGATGTGTGTACTGTAAGAAAGAAACGTAAACATATATAAAAGTTAACATCACATTTATCGATTTTTGTCCTTGCGGCAACACTGTGTGGCGTGTCTTAAGACTTAAGAGAAGTTTTTCATGGCTTAAATACTCAGAAAATGTCACCAACATTACTGAGGGGTATTTTGCCACCGTTGAAAATTTGATGTTGCCTGGCCTGGGAGTCCAACCGCAGACCTTTAGCGTACAAGGCGGGTTTGCATACCATTGCACCACGGTGGCACCAAATAAGTTTTTATATCCTATTACCGTTAACTGAATTTGTACTCTTTGCTATTATTCGAAAATACTCTTTTTATGTCTCAGTGGATTTGCAAAAACTCAAATTCATTACAAAAGTTTACGTAATCACAAATATTTTGTTTCTTGAGAAAACAAAATTGTATTAGCTATCCCAATAAAAAACGACGCCACCATGTTCGAAATCACAAATATATTTTTGGAAATAATAGCGCTTAACTCAAAAGAAAAGTTGAAGTTCTTCTTCGAAGAGTTTTGACCGAATCAGGTATAATTTGGTGCTTCTCTGATCAAAAAACGTATTCACCTAAAATTGTGATCAAGAAAATAGCCCAAAAAATTTTTGGAAGTCCTACCCCCAAATATGTTTTCCATTTCATCCAAAAACCTTATATATGAAATTTTATGGCAATCGGTTAGCGTTAACCCGTGCTACCTGAGCGATCTTTGTATGGGGGCACGGGTTATCTTTAACCGATCATTATACGTTTTAGAACAAATCGGGTTTTAGCCACAACAGTGAACTGGAAAAGTTTTTTCATCGATTGGACCATAATTGTCACCTTTAGAGAATTTTCGTGAAAATTCACTTTGGGCCCATGCATATTACTATGGAACAAAGATAACTAGTTTGACTTAACCGATGGGTTAACCAATCGCCATAAAAATCCATATATAAGGTTTTTGGATCAAATGGAACAAATTAGGGGTAGGAGCTCCAAAAAAAAAAGTTGTGTGTTTTTTTTTTGGGTCTCCTAAGCTTAATATACGGCACCACCCAATTTGCTGTAAATGGTGATTATGATTGCCAGCAGTCAGAAAACTTCCTCACTACAAATTGAGGACATTGATACTTTCGTAACAAAAAGAAAACTAATTATTTTAGAGGAATTTAAATGTACTTTATTAGTTAAAACAAACATGTTGTAATATATTCCAATGTATGGTGCCGAAGTTAGATATTATTTATGACCAATGAACCACATTTAAAATTTACGGTTAAGCTCAGTATCGCTGCCCTTCCTGACGTAATTGTCGTTTTTTCGCCATCATGCTGCCATAAGGACGTATAGTAGCATAATAGAAGATTTCCACAAAACTCAAGAGACTGGCACCCACAAATAGACCGGTAGTTCCGCCAATCGATACTGAAATGAGAAATTCAAATTTTGTAATAGAATGTAGACCACCAAAAAAGTATACTTAAAAATCAACGATTATGCCTCTCAAATAACCTCAAAACATATTAAAAAGAAATCCACGACTATTGCTCTGAAGTACCCTCCAAAAATATTAAAAAGAAATCCACGATTATTGCTCTGAAACACCCTCCAAAAATATATTTAAAAAATCCACTATTATTGCTCTGAAATACCCTCCAAAAATATTCTTTAAAAAATCCACGATTATTGCTCTGAAATACCCTCCAAGATATACTTTAAAAATCCACGATTATTGTTCTGAAATACCATCCAAAAATATTTTTTAAATATTATTGCTCTGAAATACCCTCTAAAAATATTCTTTAAAAATCCACGATTATTGCTCTGAAATACCATCCAAAAATATTCTTTAAAAATCCACGATTATTGCTTTGAAATACCCTCCAAAAATATTCTTTAAAAATCCACGATTATTGCTCTGAAATACCATCCAAAAATATACTTTATATATCCTGAAATACCATCTAAAAATATGCTCTATAATACCCTCCAAAAATTTAGTTTAAAATCCACAATAATTCCTCTGAAATACCCCCAAAAATATATTTTAAAAATCCACGATAATTGCTCTGACATATCCTCCAAATTATTCTTAAAAAATCCACGATTATTGCTCTGAAATGCTTCTCAAAAATATTCTTTTAAAGTCCACGATTATTGCTCTGAAATACCATCCAAAACATACTTTATATATCCTAAAATACCCTCTAAAAATATGCTCTATAATAACCTCCAAAAATTTAGTTTAAAATCCACAATAATTCCTCTGAAATACCCCCAAAAATATATAATCGATACTGAAATGAGAAATTAAAATTTTGTAATAAAATAAAGACCACTAAAAATATTCTTAAAAATCAACGATTATAAGACATATTAAAAAGAAATCCACGATTATTGCTCAGAAATACCCTCCCAAGATATACTTTAAAAATCCACTATTATTGCTCTGAAATGCCCTCCAAAAATATACTTTAAAAGTCCACGACTATTGCTTTGAAATACCCTCCAAAATATTCTTTAAAAATCCACTATTATTGCTCTGAAATACCCTCCAAAAATATACTTTAAAAATCCACGACTATTGCTTTGAAATACCCTCTAAAATATTCTTTTAAAATCCACGATTATTGCTCTGAAATACTTTCCCAAGATATATTTTAAAAATCCACTATTATTGTTCTGAAATACCATCCAAAAATATTCTTTAAAAAATCCACGATTATTGCTCTGAAATACCTTCCAAAAATATTCTTTAAAATTCCACGATTATTGCTCTGAAACACCCTCCAAAAATATATTTAAGAAATCCACGATTATTGCTCTGAAATACCCTCCAAAAATATTCTTTAAAAATCCACGATTATTGCTCTGAAATACCCTCCAAGATATACTTTAAAAATCCACGATTATTGTTCTGAAATACCCTCCAAAAATATTGTTTAAATTTCCACGTTTATTGCTCTGAAATACCCTCTAAAAATATTCTTTAAAAATCCACGATTATTGCTCTGAAATACAATCCAAAAATATACTTTATATATCCTGAAATATCCTCTAAAAATATGCTCTATAATACCCTCCAAAAATTTAGTTTAAAATCCACAATAATTCCTCTGAAATACCCCCAAAAATATATTTTAAAAATCCACGATAATTGCTCTGAAATATCCTCCAAAAATATTCTTAAAAAATCCACGATTATTGCTCTGAAATACTTCTCAAAAATATTCTTTAAAAGTCCACAATTATTGCTCCGAAATACCTTCCAAAAATATTCTTTAAAAATCCACGATTATTTGTCTGAAAAAACCCTCCAAAATATTCTTTAAAAATTTACGATTATTGCTCTAAAATACCCTCCTAAAATATTCTTTAAAAATTTACGATTATTGCTCTAAAATACCATCCTAAAATATATTTAAAAAATCCACCATTATTTGTCTGAAAACCCCTCCAAAACTATATTTAAAAAATCCACGATTATTGCTCTGCAATTCCCCCCAAAACTATATTAAAAAAATCCACGATTATTGCTCTTAAATACCCTCCAAAAATATATTTAAAAAAGCCACTATTATTGTTCGTTAATATTCTTTAAAAATCCGCTATTATTGCTCTAGGATTATTATTACTCTGAAATACCCTCTCCTCGGGGGAACCTGTAACCCCTAGAGGACGCGTCCCCAGGTGGTGGATAGGGGAATGCTTCCCAGATATGGGTGGTAAGGGGGAAATAAAATACCTCTCGCGGACCAACAGGTAGCGGTGTCTGTTTCCACAGTGGGCGGCTGCAAACAGCGTCTATACTCTAAGAAGAGCGGCTGAAACGAAGACGGTAAACTTTAAACCCATCAGAAGATAAGGGGAAATCACTGATGTATTTATCCCTTGAAAACCACAAACAATGAATGCAGAACAAAACACACGGCCCTCAATCTCCGGTAACTCGAGGGTGCTAAGAATCCCCGGAGATAAAACCAAAAAGACACTTAATATTGGTACATGGAATATCCGAAGTTTATATGAAGCAGGTAAACTAAACAACACTATAGCTGAAATGGACAGACTCAATGTGGACATACTGGGAGTGAGTGAAACTTGGTGCCCAAACTCTGGAGATTTTGTATCTCAAAATGCGAAAATATACTTTTCAGGTAACTCGGATAGAAATCATCGGAATGGAGTTGGCATTATAGTGAAAGAACATATAGCCAAAAGTGTCATCGGATTCATTCCAAAATCTGACAGAACTATGATAATAAAAATATCAGCAAATTCAGTAAACGTTAATATAATTCAAGTCTATGCACCTACAGCAGACAAAAGTAATGACGAGATTGAAACCTTTTACACTGAAGTCGAGGAACTAATTAAAATAACAAAACCGCACAAAATAACCATAATCCAAGACGAGTTCAATGCAAAGGTAGGAAGCGATATAGTTGCAGGAGTAAAAGGAAGATATGGTCTAGAAGACAGAAATGAAAGAGGTGACAGACTCATCGAATTTTGTCAGGAATTTAAAATGAAAATTACCAATACCCTGTTCATCCTACCGCTAAGAAGGTTATATACTTGGAAATCCCCCCAAGATAGAGTCGACAATGTGGTAAGAAATCAAATAGATTTCATACTTATCAACAGGCGACACTGCTCATCTGTTAGAAATGTTACAACATACCCTAGCGCAGATGTACCATCTGATCACAATCTTCTGATGGCAAAAATCCACATAAAACTAGCACGTCAATTAAATAAAGTACGAAATCGAAAAATTGACATCGGAAAACTCGGAAATCCTACAATAAGGTCTGACGTTTCTTCTGAAGTCAACACAGAATTAATCAATATCGACAGGAATGACGTTGAAAATATATGGAACAGTGTGAAGACCACAATCAATTCAATTGCACGTAACACGCTTGGAAACTACACAAAACCAAAAAGTAAAAGCTGGATGACTGAAGAGATACTTCAACTGATGGATGAGCGTAGAAAATACACTGCACGACGACTTTCAGTTACACAAGAAAATGAAAGAAGCAGCCGGCATATACAGAAATAATAATTCATCAGTCCTTTACAATAACAGTAATGAACCCGTTTTTGAAACCGCTGAGAATAAAAACACGTGGAAAGAATATATTCAAAACTTATTCAAAGATCCTACTAGATCTGATTATGGATACCGGATATCACAGCAAATGACAGGCGAGGCAATCACAAACAACGAAGTTGAAGATGCAATAAATAATTGCCGAAATACTAAAAAAGATAAATGATAACAATCTTGATCTGTTAACGAAACTATTTAACTATATTTATGACACCGGTAAATACCCCGAGGATTGGCTGAAGTCCACATTTATAACCATTCCAAAGAAATCTCACCCCAAAAGATGCAACGACTACCGACTTATTAGCTTGATGAGTAACGCCTTAACAATTTTTCTGAAAATTATACATAGACGGATATACGAAAAAAGCGAAAAAGAAATGGGCGAAACACAATTTTGTTTTAAAGAAGCAAAAGGAACCAGAGAAGCACTATTCTCCGTGCAAGTGTTGGTCCAAAAATGTAGAAGTGTCCATAAAGACGTTTTTATGTGCTTCATCGACTACGAGAAGGCATTTGACACCGTACAACATGACAAGCTCATTGATATTTTGGCGTCAATTGGAATAGGGGGAAAAGAAATTAGATGCATTAAAAGTCTGTATTGGCACCAAACCGCACATGTTAATATCAACGGAGAAATGACGGAAGAAATATCTATATCCAAAGGAGTAAGACAAGGTTGTACTCTGTCCGCACTACTGTTTAATATCTATTCGGAAAAAATATTCAAAGAAGCAATAAATAACGCTAAAGAAGGAATCCTCATAAGTAATGCTTATATAAACAATATCAGATACACTGACGATACTACACTAATAGCAGACAGCCTATCAGGTTTACAAAATCTTGTCACCAGACTAACTGCGTGTAGTGAAAGATATGGATTAAGATTAAACATCAAGAAAACTAAATATATGATAATAAGCAGAAAAAACAATTACGAAAACATGAATATAATAATTCACAACACTCCACTCGAGAGAGTGTCGAGCTTCAAATATCTCGGGTTCTCAATAAATGATCAGTGGGATAAATCCAAGGAAATTAAATGCCGGATAGAAATGGCAAGAGACGCCTTTCACAAATATAGAAAAATTTTGACAAGTCATGATATTAACATCACAACAAAGACGAGGTTCATAAAAGCCTACATATGGCCAGTACTGTTATACGCAACGGAAGTATGGACTCTAAAAGTAGTAGATGTCAAGCGATTAGAAGCATTCGAAATGTGGATATATCGGAGAATTCTTAAAATCCCATGGATAGCTCACGTGTCAAATGACGAAGTTCTACGCAGATTAAAGAGAACAAGAGAACTCTTCAATCATATAAAAAGGAGAAAAATTACATTCTACAATCAATTCTACAAGCCAGTATAGTAGGAAAACGTAGCAGAGGAAGGCAAGATATGTCCTGGCTCCAAAATATTCAACAATGGACAGAATTCCGAAATGCAGAAAATTTAATAAGTGCCGCAAGAAATAGAGAATTATTTTCTTATTTTGTCAATGATATATAAAATATTATACATGAAATGTAATATGGTCGCTAACATTCGAATATGGAATATGCAATAAAGAAGAAGAAATACCCTCCAAAAATTTATTAAAAAAATCCTAGATTATTGTTGCAAAATACCCTTCAAAAAACGTTTCTTGTTGAAGAAGTTATTGAAAAATAACTTCGGCGGAGAATATCCACAAACAAGAAACAAGGGAACTGATGAGATCCAGTGGCGTGGATCGAAACTATAGTATTCCCTGCCTTACCCCTTGGCGAACAATGCCAAATCTTTTCCACTAATAAACTAGTTGTTTTAAAATATTAAAACAACAACAATGGGATTAAGCCAGACTATTTTGAAAAAAAAACAAAATTGCAAACGCTATCCCAATAAAAAACGCCACAATGTTTCTAACTTCAAAAATATATTTAAAAAATTCACAATTGTTGCTGTGGAATACCCTCCAAAAATATTCTTTAAAAATCCACAATTATTGCTCTGAAAACCCCTCCAAAACTGTTCTTTAAAAATCCACGATTAGTCCTCTGAAATACCCTCCAAAAATATTCTGTAAAAATCCACGATTATTGCTGTGAATTACCCTCCAAATATATTCTTTGAAAATCAACAAGTATTGCTCTGAAATACCTTCCAAAAATATTTGTTAAAAATTTACAATTAGTGCTCTAAAATACCCTCTAAAAATATATTTAAAAATCCACGATTATTGCTCTGAAATACCCTCCATAAATATATATAAAAAATCTCAATTATTGCTCTAAAATACCCTCTAAAAATATTGTTAAAAAATCCAGGATTATTGCTCTAAAATACATTCTAAAATTTTTTTAAACAAGTAAAAAATTGTCGGTCCGCTTTGCCGACAGAGGTATACCCTCAGCCAATGTGAATTGAAACTTTCATCTACGGACAGATAGAATGTATTTAGCGTCTCTTCAGAATTTTGTGGCCCTTTTTCAACATTTAAACTTGCCGACAAAAATGTGAATTAGGAATTAACACAAATGTTGAACTTTTATGGGGGAGGTACCCTTAGGGAGGACCGATATGGGCCATTTTAGAAGTTAAACTAAATTTTGACAAAATATTAGGAGATTCAAAGTTTGGACCAAATTGGTTGCACCATTCAAGTGATATCGTCCTAACATTTTAGTGACATTTTTTAAATATTGGGGAGAAGTACCGGAAGTTAGGGGCCGGTATTGCCCCATGAAACTAAGTTTGGATAAAATATGACGAAGACCAAATGTTGCACCAAATCAGTAGAACAGTTCGAGAGCCACATATGGTGACAAAAGGATTTTTACACCTTTTGGGATGTTTTCTCAAGAAATATTGACCTGCTCCTGCAGAAACTTTTACCGTCGTAATGGAGGTACCGAATGCAAATCGCTTCCACAAAAATCAAATTGATTCGAGAGCAGGTCTTAAAGTGAACTTATCCGAAATTTTGTGTGAGAGGTACCCAAAGGAGTGCACAAATATAGTCCATATTCGAACCTGATCTATATATTGTAGATATGTATATTAGGATGTGCAGAGTATGGATTACATCAGTCACTCTCTTCAAGAGTTATCGTGCGCATATTTTTTCCGAAGATTTTTGAATTTTTGTGAGGGAGATACCTGAAGGAGTGGACCGACATGGTTTATCTTCGAACTTAAACTATGTGTGGACAAAATACTAGGAAGGTCAAATTTTGGACCGAATTGGCAGATCCGTTCGATATTTATCTTGCGCTCCAACCACTACACACTGTGTCATTGGGGTTTTTTTTTGCACCTTTCAGGCTATTTTATCAGGAAGTATGAACTTGTCCCTTATGAAACTTGTACCGTCGTATGGGGGACAGCGAATACAAGTTGCTACAGCAAAAATCAAAGCGATTCGTGAGCAGGTTCTAAACTGAACTTTACCGAAATTTTGTGTGGGAGGTACCCGAAGGAGTCGACCGATTGAGTACATATTTAAACTTCATCTAAGTCTGGTAGAACTTTCACGATGTACAAGATGGGCACAAATTTTCCGAACATTTTCGAACTTTTGTGGGGGAGGTACCGGAAGAAGTGGACCGATATAGCACATCTTCGAAGTTAAACTAAGTTTGGGCAAAATATTACGAAAGCCGAATTTTGAACCGAATCGGTTGCTCCGTTCGAGAGTTATCGTGCGCGCCAGCCAGACAGACGGACGGACAGACAGACGGACAGGCAGAGAGACGGACGGACATTGCTAAATCAACTCCAAATTGTCTGAAACACATTTCGTCCAAACATACTTGGGGTCTAAAAACATTATTTCGATGAGGCCGTATGAAAGTGTATACCCTTGTTAGCATAAATGCTGAGGGTATAAAAACCCACGATTATTACTCTGAAATTCGCTCCAATAATATTCTTAAAAAATCCACGCCTATTGCTCTGCAATTCCCTCCAAAAATGTTCTTAAAAAATCCAGGAATTTTGCTCTGAAAATCCCTCCAAAAAATATATTAAAAATCTTAAATACCCTTTAAAAATGTTGTTAAAAAATCCACGCTTATTGCTCGGAAATTTCCTCCATAAATATTCTAAAAAAATCCACGATTATTGCCCTAAAATACTTTCTAAAAATATTGTTAATAATTTCACAATTATTGCTCTAAAATACCCTTTAAAAATATTTTTTAAAAATCCTCCATTATTTCTCTAAAATGCCCTATTTTTAAAAAAATCAACGATTGTTGCTCTAAAATAGCCTCTAAAATAATTTTTAATAAATCCAAGATTATTTTTCAAAAATATGTTTAAAAATCCAATAATATTGCTCTAAAATATCCCTTAAAAAATGTTTTTAACAAATCCGCGATCGTTGCTCTAAAATATTTTTAAAAAAATATTTAAAAAATGGACGATTATTGCTCCAAAATATCCTCCAAAAATATCACGATTACAGCTCAGAAATTCCCCCAAAAATATTTTTTAAAAATACACGCTTATTTTTCTGAAATTTCCTCCGAATATATTTTTAAAAAATCGACCCTTAATTTTATGAAAATCCTTCCAAAATATTTTAAAAAAATCTACGCTTATTTTTCTGAAATTCCCTACAAAAATATTTTTATAAAATCCACGCTTATTTCTCTGAAATTCCCTCCAAAAATATTCTTAAAAAATCCACGCTTATTGCTCTGGAATACTCTCCAAAATAGTCCTAAAAAATCCACGCTTATTGCTCTGGAATACTCTCCAAAATAGTCCTAAAAAATCCACGCTTATTGCTCTGATATCCCCTCCAAAAATATTCTTAAAAAAATAACGCTAATTGCTCTGAAATTCCCTCCAAAAATATTTTTAAAAAATCCACGATTATTATTCCGAAATACTCCCCAATTGCCTTACCAACCAAATCCAATTTTCCTCTAACCAGATTTCTTTTATAACGTTCAGTGGGCAATTCCACCAAGGCTATTTCCACCTTTGAAAATGGAATTTGACTGTAGATACTGGAAAGAAATTGAAAATCAAAATATATTTTTTTAGCATGACGTATGAGTAATGAAACTAGATTTCCATTAATATCCCCATAGAATTTTTTATACGTCTCATTGAACAAAACTTACTTATCCTTACTATCCACGGCTGTTGTAATATCCACTTCGGTGCACGATGGTAAACAATCACATACCAAACCACGACGACTCTTCGACCATTTGGCAATAATCACCGATAAATCTTCATAATTACGATTCAAACACTCGAGACCATCCATATTGCACATTTGATGACTTGGGGTGTTCGGTGCCAGATGGCTGGAACAGTTGCACAACTCCATTTGTCGATCCTTACGACATTGTACCGTACAGGCACTGTAACTGTAGTAACGATGAACATCCAAATTATTTTCATCATTGAAACGGCAGTTGCGTTGTGTGATTTTCGTGTCACGAATTTCTTCATCATTTTGAATGTCATGCTTGGCAATGTGACGGCTGTAAGGATGGGTGTGTTTGGAAATTATGGGATGATATGAATGTATTCAAATTTCATAAAGAACTTACACAAATGATATATAAGGACTAACAATGAGATAATCGGTCTTGGGTGTAACCAGTGTGGGAACTTCTTCTTCTCCTAAAATAAACACCTGGAAGGTAAACAAATAAATAAATTCAATAATGGATGAATACCAAAGAAGAAAAACATTCTCAGGTTTCTAAAGTATTTATTTTTTTCTACAGAAAAATCCTACTCTAATTCCTAAGGTGAGATTTTTCTAAAAATATTTCCCTTATTTTCTGTTTAAAAAATGCCATATTTTCTGTTTACAAAATCACTCTTCAGTAACTTGAGAAATATTTCTTTAGACTTACCACAGCCTCGGTGTGTATGTCCAATTTCAAATTTCCAGGACCGGTATAACGATTTGACCACATATTCAGTTTGGGACCATTATTTTTGCTATGGAAAATTAATTGTTCAAACAGATTTCCCTCTACACAACTCCATACAACTTTTACCTACCCAGCCTGTAATGAATTGATGGCATAACATAAACCCAATTCCGTTTCCATGCGATGGAAAAACCGACAACACTGAAACGGTTTATTGTTCCACATACAATTCTTGATGGTGCTCTCACAACTGCTTCGCACAAGCTGCGCATAATATGAGAAATTACTGTAGAAACAATTCTCGGAAGGTTCTTCTCCGCCACATTCATGTACTGTGTGATAGGATTCACCACGAAAGAAAGCAATTTCACTTAACACTTCTTCCAGGGTGAAATCATGATCTGCACCCCAAAGTCTGGAGGAAATATTTGTTGTTGCTTTTTTGTTCATAGCCAATAGAACCAATTTTCTACTTACTGCTCTGCAACCTCTTGTATGCGATCCATATTCTTGGATTCACACACCACAATGGCTGGGAAATTGGTTTCCCAATCACGATAACTGGACTCTACACCGAAACTAATGGAATTATTTTCAAAGGCATCTGGGAGAAGCACAAAAAAAAAAATAAATAAAATAGTCTAACATTTATCCGCATTGCCATTGAAATTATCCTCACCCAATGAAACAGTTATTAGCTTCCATGAGGCCACCCACGACGCCAATAAACAAATAAACCAAAACAACTTCTCAATCCAGGTTAGTTCCTTATCCACAATAAAACGTGCTCCATGTAATGTCGAATTTTCCAAATATTCTTTAGTCACATCACGTAAACGCATCATTTTCCAAAGACACTTTTCACCTGCGAACACCTTTCACTTTAAATGCCGAACAAAAACTGTTAGCATTTCATAGCTGCTGCACTCAATTTTACCTCTGATTTGTAACACATATATTTTTTAGGGGATAATTAATGTCGTTCGGTTATGTCCTACGATAGATGTAATTATCCTCTTAGAGATTGTTTATCTGCGGACATGTTTGGCAACATTTGTTAGAATTCTCACGTCGAACCCATTGAGTTGGGGGTATAAACAAAAAATAAATAAATAAAAATAAAAAAAACAGAAAAAGGAATAAAGGATCCATTGGGTTGGATAATTAATCAAATCCAATAGTAGATTTTTTAAATATATTTTTGGGGGGTATTTCAGAGCAATAATCATGGATTTTTTAAATATATTTGGAGGATATTTGAGAGCAAAAATGGTGGATTTTTTAAATATATTTTTGGAGTCTATTTTTCAGAGCAATAATCATGGATTTTTTAAATATATTTTTGGAGGGTATTTCACAACAATAATCGTGGATTTTTTTAATTTATTTTTGGAGGGTATTTCACAACAATAATCGTGGATTTTTTTAAATATATTTTTGGATGGTATATCACAACAATAATCGTGGATTTTTTAAATATATTTTTGGAGGGTATTCCACAACAATAATCGTGGATTTTTTAAATATATTTTTGGAGGGTATTTCACAACAATAATCGTGGATTTTTTAAATATATTTTTGGAGGGTATTTCACAACAGTAATCGTGGATATTTTTAAATATATTTTTGGATGGTATATCACAACAATAATCGTGGATTTTTTAAATATATTTTTGGAGGGTATTTCACAACAATAATCGTGGATTTTTTTAATTTATTTTTGGAGGGTATTTCACAACAATAATCGTGGATTTTTTTAAATATATTTTTGGATGGTATATCACAACAATAATCGTGGATTTTTTAAATATATTTTTGGAGGGTATTCCACAACAATAATCGTGGATTTTTTAAATATATTTTTGGAGGGTATTTCACAACAATAATCGTGGATTTTTTAAATATATTTTTGGAGGGTATTTCACAACAGTAATCGTGGATATTTTTAAATATATTTTTGGATGGTATATCACAACAATAATCGTGGATTTTTTAAATATATTTTTGGAGGGTATTTCACAACAATAATCGTGGATTTTTTTAATTTATTTTTGGAGGGTATTTCACAACAATAATCGTGGATTTTTTTAAATATATTTTTGGATGGTATATCACAACAATAATCGTGGATTTTTTAAATATATTTTTGGAGGGTATTCCACAACAATAATCGTGGATTTTTTAAATATATTTTTGGAGGGTATTTCACAACAATAATCGTGGATTTTTTAAATATATTTTTGGAGGGTATTTCACAACAATAATCGTGGATTTTTTAAATATATTTTTGGAGGGTA
Organism: Musca autumnalis; assembly: GCF_047663935.1. Lineage (NCBI taxonomy): Eukaryota > Metazoa > Arthropoda > Insecta > Diptera > Muscidae > Musca > Musca autumnalis. The sequence goes on from NW_027411755.1 coordinate 204,057,406, forward strand.
TTTCACAACAATAATCGTGGATTTTTTAAATATATTTTTGGAGGGTATTTCACAACAATAATCGTGGATTTTTTAAATATATTTTTGGAGGGTATTTCACAACAATAATCGTGGATTTTTTAAATATATTCTTGGAGGGTATTTCACAACAATAATCGTGGATTTTTTAAATATATTTTTGTAGGGTATTTCACAACAATAAACGTGGATTCTTTTAAATATATTTTTGTAGGGTATTTCACAACAATAATCGTGGATTTTTTAAATATATTCTTGGAGGGTATTTCACAACAATAATCGTGGATTTTTTAAATATATTTTTGGAGGGTATTTCACAACAATAATCGTGGATTCTTTTAAATACATTTTTGGAAGGTATTTCACAACAATAATCGTGGATTTTTTAAATATATTTTTGGAGGGTATTTCACAACAATAATCGTGGATTTTTAAAATATATTTTTGGAGGGTATTTCACAACAATAATCGTGGATTTTTAAAATATATTTTTGGAGGGTATTTCACAACAATAATCGTGGATTTTTTAAATATATTTTTGGAGGGTATTTCACAACAATAATCGTGGATTTTTAAAATATATTTTTGGAGGGTATTTCACAACAATAATCGTGGATTTTTAAAATATTATTTTGGAGGGTATTTCACAACAATAATCGTGGATTTTTTAAATATATTTTTGGAGGGTATTTCACAACAACAATCGTGGATTTTTAAAATATATTTTTGGAGGGTATTTCACAACAATAATCGTGGATTTTTAAAATATATTTTTGGAGGGTATTTCACAACAATAATCGTGGATTTTTTAAATATATTTTTGGAGGGTATTTCACAACAATAATCGTGGATTTTTAAAATATATTTTTGGAGGGTATTTCACAACAATAATCGTGGATTTTTTAAATATATTTTTGGAGGGTATTTCACAACAATAATCGTGGATTTTTTAAATATATTTTTGGAGGGTATTTCACAACAATAATCGTGGATTTTTTAAATATATTCTTGGAGGGTATTTCACAACAATAATCGTGGATTTTTTAAATATATTTTTGGAGGGTATTTCACAACAATAATCGTGGATTCTTTTAAATACATTTTTGGAAGGTATTTCACAACAATAATCGTGGATTTTTTAAATATATTTTTGGAGGGTATTTCACAACAATAATCGTGGATTTTTAAAATATATTTTTGGAGGGTATTTCACAACAATAATCGTGGATTTTTAAAATATATTTTTGGAGGGTATTTCACAACAATAATCGTGGATTTTTAAAATATATTTTTGGAGGGTATTTCACAACAATAATCGTGGATTTTTTAAATATATTTTTGGAGGGTATTTCACAACAGTAATCGTGGATTCTTTTAAATACATTTTTGGAGGGTACATCACAACAATAATCATGGATTTTTTAAATATATTTTTGGAGGGTATTTCACAACAATAATCGTGGATTTTTTAAATATATTTTTGGAGGGTATTTCACAACAATAATCGTGGATTTTTTAAATATATTTTTGGAGGGTATTTCACAACAATAAGCGTGGATTTTTTAAATATATTTTTGGAGGGTATTTCACAACAATAATCGTGGATTTTTTAAATATATATTTGGAGGGTATTTCACAACAATAATCGTGGATTTTTTAAATATATTTTTGGAGGGTATTTCACAACAATAATCGTGGATTTTTTAAATATATTTTTGGAGGGTATTTCACAACAATAATCGTGGATTTTTTAAATATATTTTTGGAGGGTATTTCACAACAGTAATCGTGGATTCTTTTAAATACATTTTTGGAGGGTACATCACAACAATAATCATGGATTTTTTAAATATATTTTTGGAGGGTATTTCACAACAATAATCGTGGATTTTTTAAATATATTTTTGGAGGGTATTTCACAACAATAATCGTGGATTTTTTAAATATATTTTTGGAGGGTATTTCACAACAATAAGCGTGGATTTTTTAAATATATTTTTGGAGGGTATTTCACAACAATAATCGTGGATTTTTTAAATATATTTTTGGAGGGTATTTCACAACAATAATCGTGGATTTTTTAAATATATTTTTGGAGGGTATTTCACAACAATAATCGTGGATTTTTTAAATATATTTTTGGAGGGTATTTCACAACAATAAGCGTGGATTTTTTAAATATATTTTTGGAGGGTATTTCACAACAATAATCGTGGATTTTTTAAATATATTTTTGGAGGGTATTTCACAACAATAATCGTGGATTTTTTAAATATATTTTTGGAGGGTATTTCACAACAATAATCGTGGATTTTTTAAATATATTTTTGGAGGGTATTTCACAACAATAAGCGTGGATTTTTTAAATATATTTTTGGAGGGTATTTCACAACAATAATCGTGGATTTTTTAAATATATTTTTGGAGGGTATTTCACAACAATAATCGTGGATTTTTTAAATATATTTTTGGAGGGTATTTCACAACAATAATCGTGGATTTTTTAAATATATTTTTGGAGGGTATTTCACAACAGTAATCGTGGATTCTTTTAAATACATTTTTGGAGGGTACATCACAACAATAATCATGGATTTTTTAAATATATTTTTGGAGGGTATTTCACAACAATAATCGTGGATTTTTTAAATATATTTTTGGAGGGTATTTCACAACAATAATCGTGGATTTTTTAAATATATTTTTGGAGGGTATTTCACAACAATAATCGTGGATTTTTTAAATATATTTTTGGAGGGTATTTCACAACAATAATCGTGGATTTTTTAAATATATTTTTGGAGGGTATTTCACAACAATAATCGTGGATTTTTTAAATATATTTTTGGAGGGTATTTCACAACAATAATCGTGGATTTTTTAAATATATTTTTGGAGGGTATTTCACAACAATAATCGTGGATTTTTTAAATATATTTTTGGAGGGTATTTCACAACAATAATCGTGGATTTTTTAAAAATATTTGTGGAGGGTATTTCAGAGTAATAATCGTGGATTTTTTAAAAATATTTTTGGAGGGTATTTCAAAGTAATAATCGTGAATTTTTTAAAAATATTTTTTGGAGGGTATTTCAGAGTAATAATCGAGGATTCTTTAAAAATATTTTTGGAGGGTATTTCAGAGTAATAATCGAGGATTTTTTAAAAATATTTTTGGAGGGTATTTCAGAGTAATAATCGAGGATTTTTTAAAAATATTTTTGGAGGGTATTTCAGAGTAATAATCGTGGATTTTTTAAAAATATTTTTGAAGAGTAGGGTTTTTTAGAGCAATAATCGTGAAATTTTTAAATATATTTTTGGAGGGTATTTCACAACAATAATCGTGGATGTTTTAAATATATTTTTGGAGGGTATTTCACAACAATAATCGTGGATTTTTTAAATATATTTTTGGAGGGTATTTCACAACAATAATTGTGGATTTTTTAAATATATTTTTGGACGGTATTTCACAACAATAATCGTGGATTTTTTAAATATATTTTTGAAAGGTATTTCACAACAATAATCGTGGATTTTTTAAATATATTTTTGGAGGGTATTTCACAACAATAATCGTGGAGTAATAATCGTGGATTTTTTAAAAATATTTTTGGAGGGTATTTCAAAGTAATAATCGTGGATTTTTTAAAAATATTTTTGGAGAGTATTTCAGAGTAATAATCGTGGATTTTTTAAAAATATTTTTGGAGGGTATTTCAGAGTAATAATCGAGGATTTTTTAAAAATATTTTTGGAGGGTATTTCAGAGTAATAATCGAGGATTTTTTAAAAATATTTTTGGAGGGTATTTCAGAGTAATAATCGTGGATTTTTTAAAAATATTTTTGAAGAGTAGGGTTTTTTAGAGCAATAATCGTGAAATTTTTAAATATATTTTTGGAGGGTATTTCACAACAATAATCGTGGATGTTTTAAATATATTTTTGGAGGGTATTTCACAACAATAATCGTGGATTTTTTAAATATATTTTTGGAGGGTATTTCACAACAATAATTGTGGATTTTTTAAATATATTTTTGGACGGTATTTCACAACAATAATCGTGGATTTTTTAAATATATTTTTGAAAGGTATTTCACAACAATAATCGTGGATTTTTTAAATATATTTTTGGAGGGTATTTCACAACAATAATCGTGGAGTAATAATCGTGGATTTTTTAAAAATATTTTTGGAGGGTATTTCAAAGTAATAATCGTGGATTTTTTAAAAATATTTTTGGAGAGTATTTCAGAGTAATAATCGTGGATTTTTTAAAAATATTTTTGGAGGGTATTTCAGAGTAATAATCGAGGATTTTTTAAAAATATTTTTGGAGGGTATTTCAGAGTAATAATCGAGGATTTTTTAAAAATATTTTTGGAGGGTATTTCAGAGTAATAATCGTGGATTTTTTAAAAATATTTTTGAAGAGTAGGGTTTTTTAGAGCAATAATCGTGAAATTTTTAAATATATTTTTGGAGGGTATTTCACAACAATAATCGTGGATGTTTTAAATATATTTTTGGAGGGTATTTCACAACAATAATCGTGGATTTTTTAAATATATTTTTGGAGGGTATTTCACAACAATAATTGTGGATTTTTTAAATATATTTTTGGACGGTATTTCACAACAATAATCGTGGATTTTTTAAATATATTTTTGAAAGGTATTTCACAACAATAATCGTGGATTTTTTAAATATATTTTTGGAGGGTATTTCACAACAATAATCGTGGAGTAATAATCGTGGATTTTTTAAAAATATTTTTGGAGGGTATTTCAAAGTAATAATCGTGGATTTTTTAAAAATATTTTTGGAGAGTATTTCAGAGTAATAATCGTGGATTTTTTAAAAATATTTTTGGAGGGTATTTCAGAGTAATAATCGAGGATTTTTTAAAAATATTTTTGGAGGGTATTTCAGAGTAATAATCGAGGATTTTTTAAAAATATTTTTGGAGGGTATTTCAGAGTAATAATCGTGGATTTTTTAAAAATATTTTTGAAGAGTAGGGTTTTTTAGAGCAATAATCGTGAAATTTTTAAATATATTTTTGGAGGGTATTTCACAACAATAATCGTGGATGTTTTAAATATATTTTTGGAGGGTATTTCACAACAATAATCGTGGATTTTTTAAATATATTTTTGGAGGGTATTTCACAACAATAATTGTGGATTTTTTAAATATATTTTTGGACGGTATTTCACAACAATAATCGTGGATTTTTTAAATATATTTTTGAAAGGTATTTCACAACAATAATCGTGGATTTTTTAAATATATTTTTGGAGGGTATTTCACAACAATAATCGTGGAGTAATAATCGTGGATTTTTTAAAAATATTTTTGGAGGGTATTTCAAAGTAATAATCGTGGATTTTTTAAAAATATTTTTGGAGAGTATTTCAGAGTAATAATCGTGGATTTTTTAAAAATATTTTTGGAGGGTATTTCAGAGTAATAATCGAGGATTTTTTAAAAATATTTTTGGAGGGTATTTCAGAGTAATAATCGAGGATTTTTTAAAAATATTTTTGGAGGGTATTTCAGAGTAATAATCGTGGATTTTTTAAAAATATTTTTGAAGAGTAGGGTTTTTTAGAGCAATAATCGTGAATTTTTTAAATATATTTTTGGAGGGTATTTCACAACAATAATCTATATATATAAAAGAGTAGTGAGGTGAGTGACTGACTGACTGATTCATCAGCGCCCAGACGAAACCGCTGAAGCTAGAAAGTTGAAATTTTGGGTGTAGGTTGCTGTTGGTGTGTAGGGGTGAGATAAGGCTGGGTTTTTGGAAATTCGACCTAGAAGTGCACGAAAAGTACTAAAAGGTACTAAATATGGTACCCTTTGTATTAGGCAAACGGTAAGAGCTAGAATTCTGAAATTTGGAATGAGGGTAACTGATGGAGATCCAGAAAGATGTACCAAAGGGTTTTTGGAAATTCGAACTACAAGGGTACGAAAATTACTAAATGGTACTAAATTTAGTACAATTTGGATTTGTGTGAACGGATGGAGCTGGAATCCTGAAATTTGAAATCAGGGTAACTTGTGGAGACTAACAAAGAAAGGTTTTTGGAAATTCCAACTATATGTGCACGAATAGTACTAAATGGTACTAAATTTAGTACCATTTGGATTTGGGTGAACGGATAGAGCTGGAATACAGGCATTGGAATGAGGGTCACTGATGAAGAGTAACAATGCAAGGTTTTTGTAAATTCGAACTATAAGGGTACGAAAAGTACTAAATGGTACTAAATTTAGTACAATTTGGATTTGGGTGAACGGTGGAGCTAGAATCCTGAAATTTGAAATTAGGGTCGCTGGTGGAGAGTAACAAAGAAAGGTTTTTGGAAATTCGAACTATAAGTGCACGAAAAGTTCTAAATGGTACTAAATTTAGTACAATTTGGATTTGATGAATGGATTGAGCTGGAATCCTGAAATTTGTAATGAGGGTCACTGATGAAGAGTAACAATGCAAGGTTTTTGTAAATTCGAACTATAAGGGTACGAAAAGTACTAAATGGTACTAAATTTAGTACAATTTGGATTTGGGTGAACGGATGGAGCTAGAATCCTGAAATTTGAAATTAGGGTCACTGGTGGAGAGTAACAATGCAAGGTTTTTGTAAATTCGAACTATAAGGGTACGAAAAGTACTATATGGTACTAAATTTAGTACAATTTGGATTTGGGTGAACTGATGGAGCTAGAATCCTGAAATTTGAAATTAGGGTCACTGATGAAGAGTAACAAAGAAAGGTTTTTGGAAATTCGAACCGTAAGGGTACGAATAGTACTAAATGGTACAAAATTTAGTACAATTTTGATTTGGGTGAACGGATTGAGCTGGAATACAGACATTTGGAATGAGGGTCACTGATGAAGAGTAAGAATGAAAGGTTCTTGGAAATTCGAACTGTAAGGGTACGAAAAGTACTAAATGGTACTAAATTTAGTACAATTTTGATTTGGGTGAACGGATTGAGCTGGAATACAGACATTTGGAATGAGGTTCACTGATGAAGAGTAACAATGAAAGGTTTTTGTAGATTCGAACTATAAAGGTACGAAAAGTACTAAATGGTACTAAATTTAGTACAATTTGGATTTGGGTGAACGGATGGAGCTAGAATCCTGAAATTTGAAATTAGGGTCGCTGGTGGAGAGTAACAAAGAAAGGTTTTTGGAATTTCGAACTAAAACTGCACGAAAGTTTCTAAATGGTACTAAATTTAGTACAATTTTGTTTTGGGTGAACGGATTGAGCTTGAATCCTGAAATTTGTAATGAGGGTCACTGATGGAGAGTAACAAAGAAAGGTTTTTAGAAATTCGAACTATAAGTGCACGAAAAGTACTAAATGGTACTAAATTTAGTACAATTTGGATTTGGGTGAACGGATAGAGCAGGAATCCTTGAAATTTGGAATGAGAATCACTGATGAAGAGTAAAAATAAAAGGTTTTTGGAATTCGAACTATAAGTTACGAAAAGTAATAAATGGTACTAAATTTAGTACAATTTGGGTTTGGGTGAACGAACAGAGCTGGAATCCTGAAATTTGGAATGAAGGTCACTGATGGAGAGTAAAAAAGAAAGGTTTTTGGAAATTCGAATTACAAGGGTACGAAAGTACTAAATGGTACTAAATTTAGTACAATTTGGATTTGGGTGAACGGATTGAGCTGGAATCCTGAAATTTGTAATGAGGGTCACTGATGGAGAGTAGTAAAGAAAGGTTTTTAGAAATTCGAACCACAAGTGCAAGAAAAGTACTAAACGGTACTAAATTTAGTACAATTCGGATTTGGGTGAACGGATAGAGCTGGAATACAGGCATTTGGAATGAGGGTCACTGATGAAGAGTAACAATGAATGGTTTTTGGAAATTCGAACTGTAAGGGTACGAAAAGTACTAAATGGTACTAAATTTAGTAAAATTTTGATTTGGGTGAACGGATTGAGCTGGAATACAGACATTTGGAATGAGGGTCACTGATGAAGAGTAGCAATGAAAGGTTTTTGCAAATTCGAACTATAAGGGTACGAATAGTACTAAATGGTACTAAATTTAGTACAATTTGGATTTGGGTGAACGGATGGAGCTGGAATACAGGCGTTTGGTTTTTTGTAAATTCGAACTAGAAGGGTACGAAAAGTACTAAATGGTACTAAATTTAGTACAATTTGGATTTGGGTGAACGGATTGAGCTGGAATCTTGAAATTTGTAATGAGGGTCACTGATGGAGATTAGCAAAGAAAGGTTTTTAGAAATTCGAACCATAAGTGCACGAAAGTACTAAATGGTACTAAATTTAGTACAATTCGGATTTGGGTGAACGGATAGAGCTGGAATCCTGAAATTTGGAATGAGGATCACTGATGAAGAGTAAAAATGAAAGGTTTTTGAAATTCGAACTATAATATACGAAAAGTAATATATGGTACTAAATTTAGTACAATTTGGGTTTGGGTGAACGAATAGAGCTGGAATCCTGAAATTTGGAATGAAGGTCACTGATGGAGAGTAAAAAAGAAAGGATTTTGGAAATTGGAATTACAAGGGTACGAAAAGTACTAAATGGTACTAAATTTAGTACAATTTTGATTTGGGTGAACGGATTGAGCTGGAATACAGACATTTGGAATGAGGATCACTGATGAAGAGTAACAATGAAAGGTTTTTGTAAATACGAAAAGTACTAAATGGTACTAAATTTAGTACAATTTGGATTTGGGTGAACGGATGGAGCTGGAATCCTGAAATTTGTAATGAGGGTCACTGATGGAGAGTAACAAAGAAAGGTTTTTAGAAATTTGAACTATAAGCACACGAAAAGTACTAAATGGTACTAAATTTAGTACAATTTGGATTTGGGTGAACGAATAGAGCTGGAATCCTGAAATTTGGAAAGAAGGTCACTGATTGAGATTAAAAAAGAAAGGTTTTTGGAAATTCGAATTAAAAGTATACGAAAAATACTAAATGGTACTAAATATAGTACAATTTGGATATGGGTTAACGAATAGGGCCGGAATCCTGAAATTTGGAATGGGGGTCCCTGATGAAGAGTAAGAAAGATGTACCAAAGGTCGAAAAGTCCTAAATGGTACTGAGTTTAGTATGATTTGGGTTTGAAGAGCTGGAATCCTGAATTTTGGAATTAAGATTACTGTTGGAATATAGAATTGAGATATGGAGGTAGCTTTGGAAAATCGTACTAATGTGCACGAAGTAGTACTAAATGGTACGAAATTCGCTATAATTTGTATTTGCGTGAACAGATTATTGTTGGAGTGTAGGATTGAGGTAGTTTTGGAAATTCGTACTTATGGAAAAGTGATTAATGGAACTACATTGGAACTCGTGTACGAAAAGTGCTGAATGGTACAAAAATTTGTACCTTTTGGTATTTGCTATATGGTATAGAATTTTGTACAATTTGTGATTTTGTAAAGGGTAGAACTGGAATTTTGAAATTCGGTATTAGATTAGCAATTGGTGTTTAGAGTGGAGGTAGGGAGGAGGTTTTGAAAATTCGTACTTATTTATACAAAAACTACTAAATAGTCCCCAAATGGGTTTCAGGGGAACTGGTAAAACTGAAAAAGAGAATTGGGGTTAGGATATATGTTGAATATAAGGAAGTAATTTTTAAAACGTTTACCTATGTGCACGATAAGTTGGGTAACATGTTGGTACCAAAACCATTTTAAATAGTTACGGTACTAAATTTGGTGTTGGGTGTAGGGACAAAACTGGGATTATATAATTTGGAAATACGCTATTTGTACAAAAAATACGAAATGGAAAAATATTTGTTATGAAGATCGCTCTAATATTTGAGACAAAGTTCTGAGTTTGAAAAATTTGCTTTTGTATGTAAATTTGAGAACGTGGTCCAATGCGACAATTTTTTTAACTAGAAGGTATTTACCCCCTGATATTAAAAATCCTAAATTGAAATGCCTTCAAAAAATTGTCCGTTATATACGGTTGACATACCCGTGCACATTAAGTACAATTTTTTGTAAAGAAGTTTTCTAACCTTTCATGCCACAAATTTCGAATTTCGGTTGGAAAATGTGCAGAAGATTTTCAAAATACTCTAAATCTTCAAAATATCTCTTCTAATAAACGTGGATTGAAGTGGAGATTTTTTATATTAAACTTTTATATCCTCTGAGTATTCAAGGTCCAAATTTAAAGAAAATTGGACAATGTACATTTGTTCTTCTTTTAAAATACACTTAGTCGAGGGGTGCCGTTATATGGGGATATCCGAAAACGTGGATTTTTATGGCCATTTTGAATGCCGAAAATTTAACGGACCTATTCGGGTTCTGGGCGAAAACGCTAAAGCTAGAACCATGAATTGTGAATGTGCGTGAGTGTTGTTGTGAAGGGGTGAGATAAAGTTAAGTGTTTGGAAATTCATACTGGAAGGGAATGCTGTGTTAGTGAAGCGGTAAAACGAGGAGTCAAATTTGAAATTTGCAATATGATACGTAGTTTTGGAAATTCGCAATAAAAATATGGTAGCTGTGTAGGGATGCGATACGGCAGATTTTTTTAAATTCTGACTACAATCGAAAAATATTGGTAATAAAAATAGGTGTTAGTACAACAGAATCTCCAGTATTCACAATTCCCGTATTAAATATTGTTTATATATATTTCGTTTCCTTTCCGCATACGAAGTAGCGGGCATTTGCTAGTCGTTAAATATATTTCTGGGTGGTATTTCAGAGCAATAATCGTTGCTTTTTTAAAAATATGTTTGAAGCATTTGGACCGAATTATTATATTGTTGATTGCAAACTTCGCACGGGTTGTCCATGAAAACTTATCATGAGGAAAACATTGTACAAAAACTACCTAACGACCCAGTCATATCAATGAAATATGATGCTCCCATCTAATGATAATAATAGGCAACGCTTTCAGATAAATATTTGCACAGTTATTATTGTTTGCAAATGCAGAATGCAATGTCTCCAACTTCAACAATTCAAAAATAAAAAAAAACGATGTGGTTTCTTTTGTGATATGAGCTCCACAGAAAGTTTTTTATCAGCATAATTCTTAAAAAACTGAAACACAAAAGAACGTAATGCAAAACCACCCAATATGAGTCAATTTTTGATTGGGCTAATAAATTGAAGATATAACAAATGTATTGGGCAGGGCGTTCATTGATATGAACGTTGAATGTATGAACGGCTGTTGGTACACTTGAGTAAATGGCGATTAGATTAAATAACAAACAAAAATATAAATAAAAATACAACTGAAAAACGAAAAACCGCTGAACGCAACTACCGAATGGGTGGAAGAGGTGTAAAAAATGTGCCGGCCATAGAAAGCCGTTCACAAGTGCATGCTAGTCAGTGGATATTAACAAGTCGCAAAGAATAGAACCAAAAAACAAACAACATATATAGTACGTCTTAGATAGAACGCCAAGAATAGTTCATTATTATAATAACAAAACAAAAACAACAACAGCAAAAACAAAAAAGTGTCAACAAAGAAAATTCAGAAATAAAACAATTTTCATTTTGTGTGTTTTCGAAATACAATTTTTTGGATACCGGCCAAACTACAAAAACAATAACAACCACATTTGAGGAAAATATAAACAACAATTTGTAACCGTTTTTCGCATGTAATGGCAACATTATTAAATGAAAATCTGGCAACTGTTATCACTGCCAAACAATGTAAACAAATTTTACACAAATACAATGAAGACAACGAATCGGATTTGAAGTTGCTAAGTTTTAGCGTCACACCAGCGGAAGAGGTAAAAGGTTTCTTAGGTGAATATTTTCATTTGAATTTGATTTGTACAGAAATAGCTGCAGTAGAAGAAGAGGAGGTAAATTCTGATGAAGAGGTGAATTTTTGTAGTGTTAAATTGAAAAAAGATAGCATACTTTGAGGCATTTGTATTTATGTTGCAGTTAACAGAAGAAGATCATGTTGATGATGATGAAACCAAAGAAGTTGAGGAAGGTGCTAATGAAAATATCGATGATGAAGAGAACTTTGTCGGCAAATCCCTAAAGTTTTTCATCAAGAAACTTCCGTTGGTCCATGAGCTCCATGAAAAGGTCATAATATTTCGTAAAGAATGCCGCTTGTATAGTTCCCTTTTAAATGAATTACAGGAATACTGTAAGTATAGAATATATTTGCAGATATTTTTTAATAATATTATTAAAGCAATTAAGGCATCGGAAGCATGCAATTCGGTACATATAAAGGCATCGGAAGCATGGTAAATTAATAAAAAAACGACCGAGGTAGGCTGCCCTTTACCTTTTAGCCTTTTACCAGAACTAACTTAAGTAAGAAACTCAGCCGCTTATGTACCGAGGTCTTTACGGTTATTGCACACAAATTATCACGCTTCAGTTCCACTAGACATATTCTTAGAGTTTCAGAACCTATCCACGATTATTGGTCTGAAACGCCCTGCAAAATATTCTTATTCTTCCCTCCAAAATATATTTAAAAAATCCACGATTATTGCTCTGAAATACACTCCAAAAATATATTTAAAAAATCCACGATTATTGCTCTGAAATACCCTCCAATAATATATTTAAAAAATCCACGATTATTGCTCTGAAATACCCTCCAAAAATTTATTTAAAAAATCCACGATAATTGCTCTGAAATACCCTCCAAAAATATATTTAAAAAATCCACGATTATTGCTCTGAAATACCCTCCAAAAATATATTTAAAAAATCCACGATTATTTCTTTGAAATACCCTTCAGAAATATATTTAAAAAATCCGCGATTATTGCTTTGAAATACCCTCCAAAAATATATTTAAAAAATCCATGATTATTGCTCTGAAATACCCTCTAAAAATATTCTTAAAAAATCCACGATTATTGCTCTGAAATACCCTCCAAACATATATTTAAAAAAATCCACGATCATTGCTCTGAAATACGCTTCAACAATATTCTTTAGAAATCACGATTATTGTTCTGAAATATCCTCCAAAAACATTCTTAAAAAACACGTTTACCGCCCAAAAATACTCGCTAAAAATGTTTTTTAAAATTGCTCTGAAAACCCCTCCAAAAATATCTTAAAAAATCCACGATTATTGCTCTAAAATACCCTCCAAAATATACTTAAAAAGTCCACGATTACTGCTCTGAAATACCCCCCAAAAAATATATTTAAAAAATCCACGATTATTGCTCCAAGATACCCTCCAATAATATCTTAAAAAGTCCGCGATTAATGCTCTGAAATACCCTCCAAAAATATTTTCTTTAAATCTATAAATATTACCTCAAAACATTCTTTTAAAAATACCTCATCATTTTATTTCATTTCGTTTTTTTCAGCTCCCCAACCATGGTGCCCGAAGGTATATTTATGTTCCTCACAACTTCTGGTATTACAAGATCTCGAAGAGATGGGCTATCACTCGCTGAATAACAGAGAAACTCTGGAGGAATGTGAAATATTTGCCATTCTCAAGGCTCTGGCAGCGATGCATGCCTCAAGTTTACTCTATGAACTTTATGACAAACCTATTGAGGATAACTTTTATGATTGCCTTAAGGAGATTACCGTTCATCCCGACATAGCATGGTTTACAACTGGCCTCAAGGCCATCTTAGAAATAGCTAAAAAACATCCAAAATATCAAGCAGAAGTCTCCCAGGAATTTATTGACAAAGAATTACCGTATCATTTAAAATCCGTCTATTTTATGGTAAACCCCTCACCAAAATATCACAATGTGGTTTGTCATCGTGACCCCTGGGGTGGTAATATTTTCCTAAATTCTGAAGATCCAGATGCCCCGGCAATATTTGTTGACTATCAGACGTGTCGTTATAGTCCACCAATAATTGATGTCATCTTTACTCTCTTCATGAATTTGCCGAAAGAAGAGAGAATGGAAAAAGAAATGGAGTATTTACAATATTATTGGGAACAACTGAAGGGTGTATTGAGTGCAAATGATGATGGCGATGGTGGTGAAAGTTGGGGCCTTAATGAATCCGAAATTATGGAATCTTATGAAGAATTTAAGCTATTCGGTTATGTTTATCGTGCCTTGGCTGCAACCATATTAAAGGTTCCCAAAGAAATGGTAACAGAGGAATATAAAAATGTGGAACGAACAGAGCCATTGTTACAATTTATGGAAGAGAATGAGGAATTTAGAGAGCTTATGGAAGAATGTGTCGAGGATGTAATTGAGATTGTCATTGATATGACCATGAAGGATGAAAGTTTTTAGTAGTTGGTTTAGTAAATATTTGTATTTTGCTATTGTAAATAAAATTTAGTAAATTTTTATGAAAAACTAGCGGACCCGGCGAACTTCGTCTCGCTATTAAGGAATAAAATTTCACACAAAAACTCAATTTTCGATTTTTCCAATTTTCCGACTTTTCCAGAGAGATTTTCCAAAATTTTCTTCCGTAAAGACCTTCTCCTCGAAAATACGAATAACTGACATAAAATATTACAGAAATCGGCCTAGCCGTTCTCATTTTATGAATTACTATACATTTTTTACACCATTTTTATATATATAGATGTTATATGTACATACTGCCATTTTTTGTTCTTGGGTTACTTAAAAGATGACAGATACCATATCAGCTTAGATTGTTTAGGCATGGCTTCCAATTTAGCTTCTGCCGAAAACAATATTGAAGTCTCTGAAAGTATTATAGGTATAGGTTTTCTCCTCATTAGATGGGAAGAATAGTCTATCACATAGAAGGGTTCCAAACGATTTTACGAAATGTCTATTTTTATAGACCTTGTAACCTTAATGGATCGAAACCCCAATTCATCGGGATTCTAATGCATACCAATGCCCTGCCCAATGATGTTAAATATATTATCTTGTGGACGAGACATAGTATGCTCACGTTCAAACGCCTTCCTCTTGCCAGATAGTGCTAATACATAAATTTTATCAACGTGTTGCCTTCTGTCTTGAATAGCACGGTTGGTAAACCATCGGCTCCTTCGGCTTTTTTGTTCTTCAGGTGGTTTATTGCTTACCAGATCCTGGTCAGGCGGTGTACACTCAATATAATTTTCTCGGATTGCATCTGAGGGATCTTCGCTGTTGTTGTAACAACGGAAATATGTTCGTAAGAATTTCGTTTACCTGGTCCTGGTTCCTCGTGTACAGATTCAACAATTCTGCAGCACTGACCTGAATGTTTCTATAAAGAATCAGGGGACCGGCCAGATAAACCCAGGCCATACATATGTTCCTACAACATCTCCGCAGAAACAAGGGAGACTTCTCTAATTCCAATGAGTGCACGACGATTCACGCCGAGTCCGGCTTGCGTGTCTTACGACACCACTTGTGGAGAAGTTTCGCAAGGCTGAAATACTCAGGAAATGCAAGTGAAGATTACTTTGAGAGGATTTGCAACCGCCGAAAGTTTTGATGTTCTGGTCGGGGATTGAACCGCAGACCTTCTGAGTGCAAATCGGAGGTGATTACCACTGCACCACGTTGTTTGGTATCATACCATCAATTTGGGCCCAATATGATTTGAGATGGCTGCATCCGGGATCTTAATTGAGCTAAAATCACCCCTTTTTGCTTGGCAGCTGGGTGTGTGTGGTCTCCGAGTACGTTATTCCCAATGCAATTTTTTATTGCCTGCTCAATTGCATCAGTGTGAACACTAACCTAGAGGTTCTCGCATGTACTCATGTACCACTATAATGTGGTTGGCTCACGGAGGTAAGACCCAAGCAGTTACTGTATCGACAACAACACCTGGCTGTGCTGATGCGCACATGTTCGTCTTATCATGATGATTGTCCACTGATATCATCAGGAGGGACCCTGTTGCAGTCCTCAGGGCAGCATTCTGGAAGGTTTGAACATCCTTCCATTGTTTAAATCTAACAGTTGCATACCACACTAGCGCTTCATAGCTTACCACATAGGCCGACCTATTGCTTCATAAGAGCTCAAGGAGTTTTCTTTGTCAGTACCCCAAGTTGTTGTTGTTACATCATGAAACCTACGTAGAAACAGCTGCCGATCAGCGACCTTGTTCCTATTTCTGCCTTATTTCTATGCCAGACTTAAACATAATTTGGAATATTACACTCAATATCTTGGGATAATTAACGTCGGAATGATGACATCTTGGTCGATGGTGTCTTCATTTTCAGGGGACGCCTCATATCATATCGCTTATCCGGGTAGATATTTAACCATATGTATGTCATAGGACCCGATGCCAAGATTCTATAATCATCCGCATATATTACGATCTTTATGTAGTTCGGTGGGTGTGGGATTTACGAAATTCAGCGATTAAACCTTTCCGGAGATATCGCCTGTTTCACTCTGCGGGGCTTCGACTTCTTATATATGAATTTCACAAGCGACTGGCGTCCACACATGTGGTTGATTATCCAACTTTTCAAACACTGCTGGAGAGATGTCTTCGAACAGCTTGGAATGGTTAACGGAAGACTTTCAATATGCTATGACTGTCGCACTGTCTTTTCGGGTTCAATCCTCGACTGTTAAGTGTGGATATGGTGTATAATGCAGTTGTGGTACTGTGCATTTTCCGGAATCCATGTTGATGTTGGGCTCCCAGTTGTCCTTATGGTACCCGGACATAACTCCCACGGACATAACTCCCAAAATGATTTTGGGCGTCATGTAGGCTGCGCTTTGCGGACATAACTCCCAAAATTCGTTGGGAGTTATGTCCGTTAAGCAAAGCGGACATAACACCCAAAGATTTTTTACTTAATTTATAAATTATTTCTTTGCTTAATTTTGAAATTTATAGTTATACATTTTTTAATTTTAGAGTAGAAGTTAGAATGTAAGCGGAATTATACATTTGAGAAGGCCTAAGTGCCAACCAATACCGAAGTATCCACAAAATCCTTCTGATTTTAAAAAAAATTATTTAAAAACGAAATTATGTAAGTAGCAGTTAGGAGAAGTTTTGAATTGTAAAAATATTTGTCAAGAAAATCGCGCTATTTTTTCAAAAATATTTTCGTTTTTCAGAAAGTATTTGAATATTTGTACAAACTCTTTTTTTATCTTCTTAAATTGTGAACATATTTTTGTAAAAATTGCGCGATTTTTTTTATACCCTACACCACTATGTGGGGAGGGTATTATAAGTTGGTTTTGGCCAAAAAGTTTGTAACGCATCGAAATAATGGTCGTAGACCCATACTTATATATACCAAAATGAATGTCTCGACGAGCTGAGTCGATCTGGCTATGTGTTTCCGTCCGTCAGTCCGTCCGTCCGTCCGTCTGTAATCACGCTACAGGTCGCAATTTTGATCAGATCGTCACGAAATTTCGGATGTTAATGGGGGTCCCGGAGGGGAAGAAGCCTATTGATTTTGGTGATGGTCGGATAATATTTAGGGGTCGGAATGGACAAAACACTTATGTGGATAAAAAGACAACGTTTTCTTCCAAAGCAAATATCTCAGCTTCTATAAGGGGTATACCTGAAAATGAAAGTAGAAAATATCACCTTTCTAATGATGTAAAGTAGGTTCTCTTAAGTGATCAAACAACGAAGATATCACAATAGTCGCAAATAAAACCCAAATTTTTAGTTTTGCGATTTTAATTATAATGACGAATATCACAGCTTTGGTTGGGGACTTTCCAAAAGCAAAGCCGGCCCATGAAAGTAGAAGATTCCATCTTTACAATGATGCAAACTAGGTCGGCGTAGGTAACCAAATAACGGAGATATCGCAATATTCGTTAATACATCCCATTTATCCATTTTTATGGAAATCACGCTACAGGTCGCAATTTTGATCGGATAGTCAGGAAATTATGAGTGTTAATGGGGGTCTCACAGATGAAGAAGCCTATTGATTTTGGTGATGGTCGGATTATATTTAGGGCCTGAATGGGCAAAAAACTTATTTGGATAAAAAGACAACGTTTTTTTCCAAAGCGAATACATGTCTCTTCCAAAGCAGTATCGATACCTGGATACACTCTTATACGTAATGATCGCCCAGTATCTAGAGGAGGTGGGGTTTGTATTTTTGTCTCAAAATGTTTAAAATTTAAGATTGTTCATCGTTCATTGGACTTTGGAGTTAGCGAATCTCTTTTCATTGAATTGGAAGATGGTTTAGTTAAAACTCTTTTTGGTGTTGTTTATTTGCCTCATGGCGATGTTGATACGTTTGAAGAATCTCACTCCGACCTTTTCGCTAGGTATTGTAATGTCATTGTAGTTGGTGATTTTAATTTCAATTTATTTGACGTGTCAAAGTCAGTAAAAATGAGAGATATATCGACGAGACTGGGTCTTTCTGTCGTTCATAACTCTCTTCCCACTCACTTTGATATTGTTCATTCATCGTCGTCATTGATTGACTTTATGCTTTTGAGTCGTCCTGCATTATTAAAATTTTCTCATCAAGTTCAGTGTCCCTCAATTTCTCATCACTCATTAATTTTTGCCTCATTGGACTTTTTCATGCGTCCTAGGGATATATATGTAGAATATCGCGATTTCAACAATATTGATTGGGATGGTTTTTTCTTGTATCTATCAAATATTTCCCTTGATCTTACTTTTTCTTCGTTGGATGTGAACTCGCAGATTCAGGCGCTTAATAATGTTATATCTAATTTATACTCCTATGTTCCCACCATTCGTCGCCAACTTAGTAGTAATACAGATTCCTGGCTAAAATGCGGGGAAATTGTATTGTCTCGGTCGTTGCGTGATATGGCTTACACTGGTAATTGGAAAATTTTTTGTACCTACCGTAACAAGGCCAAGTCAGTTTTACGGAGAGAAAGAAGGAAGTATTATACAAATTTGTTTGATGGTTTAGATAGCTCCCAGATGTGGAAAAGAGTTCGTGCAGGTGGCTATATGGATGAGGACTCCAACCCAGAGGAGATTCCAGTTGATGTTGAAACTTTAAACGATTTTTTTGTTCAACCCCCTTCCACCTTGGGTCCGAGACCTGTTGATCTTACTGGTTGTGTTACTCAAGGCCATACATTCTCATTTAATTGCGTATTTGAAGAGGATGTTGTTCGTGCTTTTGGTGCTGTGAAGTCGGATGCGGTAGGTTCGGACGGTATTCCGATCAAATTCCTGAAGATCATTTTTCCTTATTTGTCTGTTTATTTCCTAAAGTTTTTCAACTCAATTCTTACAACTTCTTGCTTCCCCTCATGTTGGAAAATTGCCCGTGTGGTTCCAATACCTAAATGTAAAGAGTCATTATGTATGGAAAATTTGCGACCCATAAGTAT
Organism: Musca autumnalis; assembly: GCF_047663935.1. NCBI lineage: Eukaryota > Metazoa > Arthropoda > Insecta > Diptera > Muscidae > Musca > Musca autumnalis. Next base: position 204,076,786 of record NW_027411755.1, read on the forward strand.
ACTTCCCGCTTTGTCTAAAGTAGCCGAGCATCTTATGAAAAATCAGATCATTGATTATATAGAAGATAAAAAGTTGTTAAATAAATTTCAATTTGGGTTTCGTCGTGGTCACAGTACCGTAACGCATCTTCTTCATCTTACGGATACTATTAGAGAGAATATCGACGTTGGAAATTTTGGTGTGCTTGTAGCTCTTGATTTGTCTAAAGCTTTTGATAAAGTTGACCATGTATTATTGATTGAAAAGCTAAAGAATAACTTTTCCTTTGATAGCTCGTCATGCAGATTGATTTATTCATATCTTTCAGACCGTTCGCAGTTTGTTAGCCTTAGTGGTTCTTCCTCAAGCCAACGCATTATCAATAGTGGTGTTCCGCAGGGATCCGTCTTGGGCCCGCTTCTCTTTATACTATATATCAATGATATCGTTAACTGTATAAGTAGTCGAGATTGTTTCCCATTTTTGTATGCAGACGACATGCATTTATTCTTTAGAAATTGTTTGATTACAGATTTAGAAACTGATGTTAATTGTTCCTTAGAAATTATAAATCGTTGGCTTAACTCTAACAACTTTTCGGTTAATGTTCAGAAATCTAAGGCAATATTATTTAAACCCAGGAGAAATATTAGTTCTTCCATTCGTATTTATTTGAATGGCTTAAATATAGTATTCGTAGAAAAGATGAAATGTTTGGGATGCATAATTGATGATAGGCTAACGTTTAGTAGTCACATCACATATCTTCATTCTGTTGTTATGTCCACATTGCGTAGGTTATACTGCAATAATATGTATTTGCCACTGTCTGTTCGTAAGCGACTTGCTTTTGCTTTGTTGATGTCTCGGCTTAGCTACTGCATTGAGGTTATTTCTGGCACTAACCAAGGGAATTTGAAGAGGATTGAGAAGCTTTACAACATGGTTTTGCGCTTTGTTTATAAATTGAAGCGCCGTGACCATGTCACGAGCTACTCTCTAATGTTTTTGGGAGTACCGTTTGACAGTTACGTTAGTCAACGTTTAATGATAACGTTTTACAAGATGATTTGTACTAATTGCCCCGATTTATTGCTTACAAAGTTTCACTTTTCGCATTCAACGCGACATACACAGCTAATTATACCTCGATTTACCTCTTCGATATTTGAGCGATCGTATATTATTAGAGTTGCACGTATTTGGAACCAGCTTCCTCCATTATTACGCACATTTTCGTACACGGTACATGTATTTAAACAAAAATATACTGCTTTTGTTTTAAATCAGGTCTGATAAGTTATCCACAATGGTGGCAACAAGTATAGTAGTTCTCTTAGTTGATTTATATATTTTGTATGCTTATTTAACAGTAATATACATATATACATTTTTTTTTTCCTCAGTTTGGATTTTTTATACATTGGGGAACCAAATTCTTGGTCTTAAATTGTTAAGTTTACATTTAATATTAATTGCTTGAAATCATGTTGTATGATCCATTGAATTAAAGTAGAACTTACTGTAATGTAATTATTTGGCTGCCTTCAGCTTTTGCATTATTAAGTAAATAAAAATGAAATGAAATGAAATGAATATCTCAGCTTCTATAAGGGGTATACCAAAAGCAGAACCTAACAGTGAAAGTAGAAAATATCACCTTTCTAATGATGTAAAGTAGGTTCCCGTAGGTGATCAAACAAACAAGATATCACAATAGTCGCAAATAAATCCCAAATTTTCAATTTTTGCGATTTTAATAATAATGACGGATATCACACCTTTGGTTGGGGACTTTCCAAAAGCAAAGCCTGAATATGAAAGTAGAAGATTCTATCTTTACATCCAAGTTTTCCATTTTTTGGAAGTCACGCTACAGGTCGCAGTTTTGATCGGATTGTCACGAAATTTTGAGGGTTAATGGGGGTCTCACAGATGAAGAATCCTATTGATTTTGGTGATGGTCGGATAATATTTAGGGGTCGTAATGGGCAAAAAACTTATTTGCATAAAAAGACAACGTTTTATCCAAAGCGAATATCTCAGCTTCTATATTGGGTATACCAAAAGCAAAACCTGACAATGAAAGTAGAAAATATCGCCTTTCTAATGATGTAAAGTAGTAGATATCCCAATAGTCGCAAATAAAACCCAACTTTTCATTTTTGCGATTTTAGTTAAAATGACAAATATAACAGCTTTGGTTCGGGACTTTCCACAAGCAAAGCCTGACTATGAATGTAGAAGATCCATCTTTACAATGATGCAAACTAGGTCGGCGTAGGTGACCAACTAACGCAGATATCGCAATAGTCGTTAATACATCCCATTTTTCCATTTTTTTGGAAATCACGCTACAGGTCGGAATTTTGATCGGATCGTCACGAAATTTCGAGGGATAATCGCTATTAGAACCCTACTTTTCATTTTTGCGATTTTAATAATAATGACGGATATCACACCTTTCACTAAGAACGTATAAAATCCCATCTTTAAAATTATGCAAAGAAGGTTGGCGTAAGTGGTTATATAATAGAGATATCGCAATAGTCGGTAACGCATCCCTTTTTTCCACTTTTTCTGCAATCACACTGCAGGTCGGAATTTTGATCGGATCATCACGAAATTTTCTCATTTGGTATAAAAGTCAGATAGGTGAAATCTTTCGTATCTCCATAAAAGAAATGTTTTCGAGTGAAAAGATTATGCACAGAGGTAGTGGTGTAGGGTATCACATAGTCGGCCCCGTACCGACTATAGACTTTTCTCACTTGTATCAAAAATATTTTCGACTTTTTATCTCCTTAAATTGTGAAAATATTTTTGAATACTTTTACGAAAGCTTTTTATTTTCTTAAATTATTAAAATATTTTTGTAAAAAATCGCGAATATTGTTACAAAAACGTTTTATCTTCTTAAATTGTGAAAATATTTTTGTAAAAAATCACGCGATATTTTTTTTAAATATTTTTGCCTGCGGCGCTTTCCATTTTTCAGAAAGTATTTGAATATTTTTACAAAAACTTTTAATTTTCTTAAATTGTGATAATATTTTTGAAAAAATCTGGCATATTTTCGCCTGCGGCGCTTTTCGTTTTTCAGAAAGTATTTGAATATTTTTACAAAAACTTTTTATCTTCTTAAATTGTGAAAATATTTTTGTAAAAAATCGCGCGATTTTTTTAAATTTTTTTTTCTTGCGGCGCTTTTCAAACTTTTTATTTTCCTGTAGGCAGCATTTTTCGTTTAAAATAGGCTTGACGGCAAATTTTGAATATAGTTCGATTTGAGATGGCTACTACGTATTTTGTACTTAATTTTCTGAAAAATTTTAAATCAATTATAAATTATTATATGAAATGGAAAATGCATCTAAACTTAATTTTTTTCTTATACATTTGAAATAAAAATTGTATTTAAATAAATATCACCTAAATTTTAAAAACGGACATAACTCCCATTGGGACTTATGTCCGCTAAGGGGGGTCGGACATATCTCCCAAAAAATTTGGGAATTCCGTGTGAGTTATGTAACGGCACCTGTCTTTATTATGGGGAGGAGTAATCTCTCTAGGATCTTCGCTACTGGTGACGAAAGGAAATTCAGCATGTAAGATTCGCCTTTGCTGTATCTTTGCCTGGCTTCAGTAGAGGCCAAATTTCCAGGCTTCGACAATACGAATGGCTAACGACACTTGTCAAGTACTCAACTCCGGGAACATCCAGTTGCTAAAGTATTACCGTGGGATACCGTGCGAGGCCAACGCTGTGAATGATCGGAAATTGTGGTGGTCATCCTCGGCTGAATAGGCTCTTATACGGCGTAGCACATTCCTTTTCGCCCAATCAATCTAAGGGTGTTCTATAAATTGCCACTGTCACGCCATTGAAAGTAACAGGCGTTCTATCAACCTTATTTCCTCGGAGTCGAGAGTGCTTTAACCGCTTTCCACTTAATCATATCCAAATGTTCCATTGCTTCAGGTTGTTTAGCCATTGTTTACGCCTACTAGCCAGTTGACTTCAAAGTATTTCTTATTTCTTCAGGTTTCCTACAACAAAGTTCATCAAACTCATTTGTTAGTCCCGTCGCATCTGCTCGAAAAGTGTGATCTAATTTCAAATATTATACCAAAAGGCTACAGCTGTGATGATGTCCCGGAAAATTCTCTCAGCCACCAATCAGCTTGCCATTGTTCAAAAAAGTACGGTGGTCAGAGGTTATGAGGTCGGGTGGCCAGTTAATAGAGACGATGATAGTCCAAGTCATTTAGAAGATCGGGTACAACAAAGGTGATGTCTGGTGAGATGTAAAAATACTTGTAGGAGCATCCACATTCACTCGGCACTTTACTGCTACCCTATACATTCCATTTATCGGTCACTATATTCAAACTCAAACTGGGCAGTCTGGTGTATATGGAAATCATGTCTAGTCTTCCCGGTTTGTTTTTTCAATGATGGATGTTTTAATAGAGGTTGGTTACTTAGCCGACACCTCTAAAATGGTTCAGAAATGTACGGTTGTCAAAAGTAGGGTAGTCTGGATGTCATTATGGTGATGTCTAGCAAAATGTGGAAATCTCCTCTTATATGTGTAGGAGCGTCTTCATTCACCGTGCAAAATGGGGAGCTTTCAATTTGCTCTTCCAACAATGTACCCTTCTGGTCATTGCCTAGGATGGAATACCAAAGCTCATGATGAGCATTGAAGTCCCCTAGCACCAGACGTTTATTGTCTCCCAATAGTGAACTAATATGAGGCATATAACGCAAGGCCCAGCTCTTCATCGGCAGTATGTACACATTCAGCATTCCATGTATGGGTCACTACAGTCAAGTTTAAGTGAGATAGGTTCTTACTGGACAGACTGGTGGAAGGTATGTCCTACTCCTACGATTCTTGTACTATTATTCCATAACGTCCTCTGAAGTGCACCCATTTCCTGCATCCATTACATCTCACCATTGTTGACATATGGTGGATGCGCAGGCTCGGAGCAGGCATTCCGGGATACATATATCATTTGTATAGAACCGGCCGCTGTAGATTTGGTATTCATCCATTTGTTTCAGTTGGTGCCAATTCCTCAGATCCTCGTTTAGCTGAAAGAATTTTGCAGCCGCTCGCTATATACCTGCTGATCGAATACCCAAAATCAGACCAAATTTCCCAGAAGGTATTACTAGCAAATGGGCGTGATGTGCTTAGTCGTACTAACCCTGAAGAACCCATGACCCAAAAGCGAAAAAAGCAATGCAACATTGGAACAGGATTTAGTAAAGTGTGGGCAACGGTCGAAGAGGTACCACCACAATTTACGATGGGTGAAGTTGCAGACATCATTCGAAGCGCGTAATCATACCAAGCGTTGGGCCCACACGGAATCTCAGTGCTTTAGCAAGTATCCTCAATGTATCGTTAACCACATATATTTTACCAGAAGCCTGGAAAGGCACAACCTCCCCCCCCCCCCCCCCTGATAAGAAGCAGTTTCGCAGTTGCCCAACATCAGCATGGATGGACGGAAAATGCATAGCACCACAACAGCATTACACGCAACTAACTCACATATCTGTTGAAGACTGAACCAAAAGGGGCCGTGCGATTGAACAGTTATCTAGTAGAGCTGGTAAAAATCGATTGCACTATCGATAATATCGATTATTATTTTTTTAATTCAATATCGATAAATAGTTTTTTCTATCGATATTATCGGATTAAAAACCCCTAACCAAAAATTCATTAAAAAATGGAAATTTCGCGGCTTTTCGGTTTTGTGGACGTGAGAAAGTAAGTCTGTATTCACACGTACAAATTTTTCGGGAAATTAAACTGTATTTTGTATATTTTTATTAAATAAGAGCAATTGTTTTTCTCCTTTATATTTCTGTAAACTTCTTGTGCAAAATGCCAACAAAAGCATAGACATTTCCGCCATTTTCATTTCCAAATTAATGGTGACAAATATCGATAAAATCGATATCAATCGATGTTTTTAAATGAAATATTGAAAATATCTAATGTTGGGAATATCGATAATTTGCCAGCTCTATTACCTAGGTCTTGACCCATTAAAGGCCCGCTGTCGACCATGCTAATGTTTTGTCCGAGTAGCCTGCATTTGAGCCTGAGGTATTTTTTAGGAATAAGCAGATAGTGCGTCATCGCCATTTGTTTAAATATGTAAAACCCACATTTTATTCTTTATAGAAATAATCTTTCAAAACCAATTCCATCATGTCATCAATACATTCCAACATATAATCTCTGAAATCGGCATCAATCTTCACCAGTTCCAAAACTTCATCAGTACGATCAACATTCGTGTAGCGATGAAAATCATCGGGACGATTTAATTTCATATCACGCAAATAATCTCCGGGGACACGTAAAATTGTTGCCGCTATGCAATTATACAGTGCTCCAAATAGAGCCAAATCTTTTAAAGACTGCTCAAATGCTTCAAAAGTCATAAATTCCTTCGGTTCCAACGACATCAGCGATAATTCCTCACAAAATTGTTGATAATATATTGCATGGCATTCCTTCTCAATTTGTTTTCTTTCCGAGGGTTTAATGTTCATATACAGCGTCATAAGGACATCAATGGCAGCGGGGGAATAACGACATAATTGGAAATCTACAAATGCTGCTCCTTTTTCATAAGGCCTCTCTTTGGCAAAGAAAACATTACCACCCCAAACATCACGATGACAAAAGACATTGGAATATTTGGATGAGGGGTTTACCATATCATAGACCGTATCCAAAATTGAGGGTAAATTGTTTTTGATGAATTGCTGCAAAGGTTCTGATTGGTAGTGCGGGTGTTTAAGGGCCACCGCCAATGTTGCCTGTAATTAAAATAGATTCTATGAATTTTCGTAATTTATTTCTTTTATAGTGTTCCTCCCTACCTTAATGCCAGCTGTATACCACACCACCTTGGGATTAACTGTAACCTCATAGAGCACATCCTTCAGCTGTTCTCCAATTTTAATATTATGTATTTGTTCATAGCCCACGCTGCAGGCATGCATACTGGCCAAACCTTTTAGTATGGAACAAATCTGTTGTTTGTTTAAAAATACCGATGAATCTTGCAAAGGTTCATAACCCAAATCCACTATATTTTGCATAACAAAGAGATCTGGTTTGACTAGATAACATTGGGCACACCAAATATTGGGAGCTGTAAGCAGATTGGCGAAAAGGCATTGAAATGAGTTTTGAAATGTGAAAATATTTTGCTTTAACTTACTTAGTTTCCTAAGTTCATTCAACAGTTTTTGATAGAGGGTAGCTTCTTTCTTCAACATGCCCGAACGTTCTATGAAATCGGACATATCAGGATTTTGATAGGGTTTGCTCTTTATGAACAGCCTTAGACGTGTTAGTTCTGTTTCCTGAAAAAAATATTCAATGTTATTTCCGTTTAAAAAAATATTGTTCCACAACAACCCATACGGGACAAGGGAGACTTCTCTCATATCAATGAGTGCATCCCGATTCATATTTAGATATGGGACCTACTGTTTATTGCCGAGTCCGGACGGCGTGTCCTAAGACACCACTTGTGGAGAAGTTTTTCAAGGCTGAAATACTCAGTAAATGTCGCCAACATTACTGAGGGATATTTTGCCACCGTTGAAAAATGTTTGATGTTACCTGGCCGGGGAGTCGAACCACCGACCTTCTGCGTGCAAGGCGGGCATGCATACCATTGCACCACGGTGGCATTTCCGTTTTAGGTTTTGAAAAAAATATAATAACAAAAAATATTCCCCAAAGGGTACTACAGGGCAATGAATAGAACGGCACCACCTGATTTTTAAGGGTCTTTCGGTGGAATAACCGTATAGTATTACTATTTTTTAAGAGTTATTAAGGATAATATTCGCAAAGTTTTTATACGAAGAGTTGCAACATTGAAGCAGAAATAAGTGATTTGTGGGCAACGGTTAAGTCACTCTCGAAGCTTGGAAGGAAGATAAGACCTAAGTCAGGTTTAGCGACGTTACGCCGATGATTAACCACCACAATTTACAATGGATGGTGTTGCGAATTTCATCAGGAACGCTAAATCATCCAAAGCGTTGGGCTCTGATGGAATTTCCATGGTAATGCTGAAACAGCGGGATGTGCCGGGAATCGAGTATCTCACTCAAGTTGTCAACCTATCGGTAGCCAACTACACAGACAAAAATTTAGCCATTTGATAAAAAAATTCAAAAATTAAATCAAAAATTTATCGGTTTTCCGGCGATAAAAAATTGTCATATTGACAAAATTCGATAACATTATTTGATCACAAAGTAAAAATACAGCTGATAAAATATTTCACATACTGACAAAAATATTTATCAAAATAATGTGGAATATGCTTAAAAAAATATTTTCTTGTTGAAAAAAAATGTATAAAAAATCGATAAATATTTTAGTCAATATGTAAAATATTTTATCAGTTGTATTTTTACTTTGTGATCAAATAATTGTATCGAATTTCGTCAATATGACAATTTGTTTTATCGCCGAATTTTTTCTTCTGTGATACTGATGGGGAGGACTAGAACCTCTAGGGTCTTTCCTACGGCGACAACAGCGAAATCGGTCTATGCGATTCACCTTTGCTGGCATCCTTGCTTGGCTTCAGTAGCGGGACCACCCTGTTCCAGACTAAAACAAATTGTCATATTGACGAAATTCGATACAATTATTTGATCACAAAGTAAAAATACAACTGATAAAATATATCACATATTGACTAAAATATTTATCGATTTTTTATACATTTTTTTTTCAACAAGAAAATATTTTTTTTAAGAACATTCCACTTTATTTTGATAAATATTTTTGTCAATATGTGAAATATTTTATCAGCTGTATTTTTACTTTGTGATCAAATAATTTTATCGAATTTTGTCAATATGACAATTTTTTATCGCCGGAAAACCGACAAATTTTTGATTTAATCTTTGATTTTTTTATCAAATGGATAATTTTTTTTTGATAAGGGTTCCGTAATAAGCACAGCACGACAACAGTGCTGCACGCCATCTCCATACATATTAGTCGAGGATTCAACCAGATCAAGCCGTGTGATAAAACAAGTAAAAAAGTATCAGTCGGCTTTGCCGACAGAGATATACCCTCAGCCTGTGTATATTGAAACAATTTTTTCCCAAAAAACGCATGTATTTAGGAATTTTGGGCGTTTGAACTGACAAAAATGTTGATTAGGATTAGAGATCAAAAGTTTTGCGGAGGAGATACTAAAAAGAATGGATCTCCAGCCACTACATATGGTGCCATAGGGGTTTTTTACAACTTCAGGGATGTTTGCTCAAGAAGTATGGACTTGCCCCTGAAACAACTTTTACCATCGCAATTGAGGCAGCGAATGCAAGTTGCTTCAACAAAAATCAAAGTGATTCGAAAGCAGGTCTTAAAGTGAACATGTTTCCGACATTTTGTGTGGGAGGTACCGGATGGAGTGGACAAATGTAGTCCATATTTGAACCTTATCTATATCTGGTAGATATATTAGGATGTGTAAAGTATGGTCCAATTCGGCCACTCTCTTTAAGAGTTTATCGTACGCACAATTTTTCCGAACATTTTTGAACTTTTGTGGGGGAGGTACCTGAAGGAGTGGACCGATAAGGCTTATCTTCGAACTTAAACTATGTTTGGACAAAATATTACTAAGGCCAAACTTTGGACCGAATCGGCAGACCTGTTCGAGAGTTATTTTGCCCTCCAACCTCCTCACACGGTGTCATAGGGGTTTTTTGAAACTTTCAGGTTATTATCTCAGGAAGTATGGACTTGCCCCTGATGAAACTTATACCGTCGTATGGAGGAGCAAAAATCAAAGCGATTCGAGAGATGGTCCTAAACTGAACTTTTCCAAATTTTTGTGTGGGAGGTACCCGACGGAGTAGACCGATTGAGTCCATATTAAAACCTGATCTATGTCTGGTACACGCTCCACGATGGGCAAAGTATGGACCAACTCGGTTACTCCTTTCAAGAGTTATCGTGCGCACAAATTTTAGCATAAATGCTGAGGGTATAACAACGATGGTGACGCTTGACTTATCAAAAGCCTTCGATACTGTCACACACTCCATACTGTTTGAGGATGTAGACAATTTTCAAAAAATTGTGTTACACTTGAACCGGACTATATAGGTTTGGAAGTATAGGCAAAATGGTGTATAATGGTATTTTTATACAGTCAGCATTTATGCTAACGAGGGTATATGGTAATATTCAAAAATGTTTTACAATCGTTGAAGTTGAGGTTCACCATTTAATAAGTCGCGAACAGTCAATATATTTTATACAATATGAATATATTTGTATTAATTGAAGTGTTTTAGCCGGGTTTCGCATAAAATGAACCATAACAAATAATTTATGTGGAGGCTGTGTTGGTGGTAATATTAAAAAATGGGTAAAAATATGTTGAATTTTACAAGTTTTTTTGTGTTCTTTCTTGATTTCTGTTCAAACCACGGAAAATTCAGACATGAGCTCAAAGAAAGAATTGAAGAATACCCCTTGGGCAACATGGTTCTAATGTATGACTTTTTGATATATACACTGCATCCCCTAACATAGATGCTGACACTTTGAAGTTTTGAAATCTGGGTTTTTTGAATTTTTCTTATAATTGGAGGGCGCAACCAGATAATTACCCAAACTATTTATTGGATTGTAGAACTCGTGATTCCACGTCGTTTGATGTATATCTCATGAGTGTGCTTCATACAGCTCCCTAGTAATAGGAGTCCAAAGTAGAAATTTTGGTGCGTAAATTTTCTTCAAAACCCTATTTCTTGGCTTCTAAATTTACAACTGTGACTTAGGTACCCTTGAACCCCGCGTGATTTTAGTTTTTTTACGCGCCGGATCTAATGAACCCTTCCGCTTTCAAATCCATCCACTTAAACGGCGGTTATAGATACCTTGAAAGTAGGAAATTCTGCAAATTATATTTTGATGATTCCGCGCATTGAACCGCGATTTTCTTTGGTTATTTTTACATAAATGGAATCCTTTATACGCGATTATATTATTTTCCAAAACCGTGTGGCATAAATTACCAAAATTCTGGAGTAATATTCGTATTTCGTATAAAATAGAATTTGGTAGCACATCCGCGGTTCTTGACGAATTTGTTTAAAATTTTTTATAATGACGTATTTTTTATAGGCGGTCACTGAAATCAGATGCGCCTTATAATCTTATGTACATCGCGCAATTTTTACCCACATAAAGGTTTTTTGAACAGTAAGATGCAGCTGCCGGCACACTTTGGTCGCTGAATGAAAATTGGAAAAATCGCTACATATTGATAGAGATGCACTCGCTGTATCTGAAAAGTGCATGCGCCTTAACTGATTTTAACGAATTCGCGAATTATGCGTTTTTTAACCTTTATGTTTTTTCTTTGGTTGTAATTTCAATATTACTTTCTATTTCATAATCCTATTGTTTATCAAAGTAAGCAAATACACTTTCGGGTTTGTCATCGCATTTTCCCTGAAGAAGTTTCAGCGAAGTCCGTCAGTCCTTTCATCGAAATTTAGCGAAATAGTGGAATAACTCCCAAAAATATTTTTCTATTTTTCGTATTAAACAAAAAAATATATTTTTGAAATAATATTCCAACAATAAGTTTTCGTCTTTTGTTGTTGCTGTAATATGGCAGTTATAAATCCTATCGTTAAAATTTTGGTCTCATATTTTTCTACGCGTTGTCTAGAATCTGTACGTATTTTTAATTAATTTTTTCGAGTTTTATTTGGACTTTAATTAGAATAAATTAAATTTACTCAAAGATTTTTTCAGTATTTCTTAATTTTCCGCGAAAATAGAAATAAATTTAATAAATATTAAGGCATCTACGGATAGACATTAAATGCTGTTAACGCTTTATATATACATTTTCTTATTACAGCAACAATGGAATTTTTAAATATTTGTTCTTTATAAGGGAATATAACCCCCCATAACTTTGGAGCGCAGCATCCAATTTTGTGAACGCGAACAGATTTGAAACCACGACTTTTTTCTTAATCTATGTTCCAAAAATTGCGGATGTGCTCGCGAAAATTTTTTTTAACATTTCTTCCAATGGAATTGCAAAAGAAATTTGAAATTTACCATATACACTTTCATACGGGCAAAATGTGCCTCATCGAAATAATGGTTTTAGACCCCAAGTATGTTTGGACGAAATGTGTTTCAGACAATTTGGAGTTGATTTAGCCGTGTCCGTCCGTCTGTCTGTCTGGCTGGTGCGCACAATAACTCTCGAACGGAGCAACTGATTCGGTTCAAAATTTGGCTTTCGTAATATTTTGCCCAAACTTAGTTTAAGTTCGAAGATGGGTTATATCGGTCCACTCCTTCCGGTACCTCCCCCACAAAAGTTCGAAAATTGTCGGAAAATTTGTGCGCACGATAACTCTTGAAGGGAGTAAACGATTTGGCCCACACTTTGTACATCGTGAAAGTTCTATCAGACTTAGATGAAGTTTAAATATGGACTCAATCGGTCCACTCCTTCGGGTACCTCTCACACAAAATTTCGGAAAAGTTCAGTTTAGGACCTGCTCTCGAATCGCTTTGATTTTTGTTGTAGCAACTTGTATTCGCTGTCCCCCATACGACGTTACAAGTTTCATAAGGCGCAAGTCCATACTTCCTGAAAAAATAGCCTGAAAGGTGCAAAAAACCCCTATGACACCGTGTGTATTGGTTGGAGCGCAAGATAAATCTCGAACTGATCTGCCAATTCGGTCCAAAATGAGGCCTTCGTAATATTTTGTCCAAACATAGTTTAAGTCCGAAGATAAACCATGTCGGTCCAATCCTTCAGGTACCTCCCTCACAAAAATTCAAAAATCTTCGGAAAAAATATGAGCACGATAACTCTTGAAGGGAGTCACTGATGTAATCCATACTCTGCACATCCTAATATATCTACCAGATATAGATCAGGTTCGAATATGGACTATATTTGTGCACTCCTTTGGGTACCTCGCACACAAAATTTCGGATAAATTCACTTTAAGACCTGCTCTCGAATCACTTTGATTTTTGTTGAAGCGATTTGCATTCGCTACCTCCATTACGACGGTAATTTGTCCAGGATAAAAAGAGGACATCAAAAATATCCTTGAAAAATTAAGTCAAAAGTGAGCATTTTGGCAGGCGCGTATCTTCTAATCCGCGAAGAATTTTAATTTGTTCATGGAGGCAAAGTTGTAGCTCTTGTCATAAAGAACATCAATTCTGGACAAATGAAATCCACCAAACCTCATTTTCAAGGTCAAAATCGCCAAGGTCAAACCCCTAGAAAAAGTTATAGAAGATGATGAAGATGAGGTTTGGTGGATTTCATGTGTCCAAAATTTATATTCTTTATGGCAAGAGCTACAACTTTGCCTCCATGAACAAATTAAAATTCTTCGCGGTTTAGAAGATATGCGCCTGTCAAAATGCTCACTTAATTTTTCAAGGATATTTTTGATGTCCTTTTTATTCTGGAATGCAATAATTTATAATTATTATATAAAGCCTATACTCTCCTCTTTAATATGACACCAATACCAGCATCGTACGACGAGTACAAGTATTTAAAATATTTTTTTGAAAAATGTTGACCTTTGAAATTTGTTTGACCTCTAAAAGGTCAAAACGATGAGAAAACGAAAAATTAAAAATGCCATTTTACTCCATATTGCCTATATTTTCAAACGTATATAGTCCGGTTCAAGTGTAATTTTGGCTATCGGACAGTGTAATCAATTATATTTGTGGACGCCAGTCGAACGTGGAATTCAGCAACAAGAAATCCAAGCCCCGTAAAGTGAATGGGGGAGTTCCTCAAGGTTGGGTAATATGACCGGAACTGTTTAAAATCTACCTCTCCCGTATTTCGCCCCCTCGAGACGACATTGAGATCGTAACGTATGCGTCAGGTACCTTCACTGGTCTCATTTGTGAAAGGCTAATTGACTGATTGTTCCACTTTTTTCCACGCGAGGAATATGCAAATATCCACCAATAAATGTACGGCCACGCTGAACACCATATGAATGGCAGAGGTGAGAAGATAGTTTAATTCTAGGAGTCACATTCGTCAGCATGTTAATGTCGCCCGATCGTGCCACAGCTATATGCGACAAGCTTAGATGTAGAAGCAAAGCCCTCAAGTCCCTAGTCGGCAGCACTTGGGGTGCAGATAAAGAAACATTATTGACAACATATAAGTCGAAGGGTCGGTCTTTGGTACGCTACGCAGAACCAGTTTGTTCCGCGAATATAAGTGCAACGCTATGAAAAAGTATTCAAATCTGTCAGAATTCCGCCCTGAGAACTGCAACTGGTTGTCTCCCTATGTCTTCAGTGTATCATCTACATGAAGAAACAAAGATGCTTCCAGTACAGCAACACAATGACATGCTTTTGAGTAATTGCTCGCGTGTTACGGTGAAAGCCATCCTAATCAACATATGCTGGATAGGACTCCCCCACCAGGCATATCAGGAGAAATTTTCATAATCTAGAATTCCTGCTTTACAAGAGAAAACCTCTATATCGACAAGCCTATCAAGCAGGTTTAAGTAGCATTCACATGGATGCAGTCGCAGATGCCATAAACAACTATCGTGTGAATGCGGTCCTCGGAGAACATCCCCCATCTATTGCAACTTAGGAGCGTATAACCCAATAACGACCAACATTCGTTCCAACGACAATTGAATATTTGCTCCGGAATGTCTCATGTTCATCTTGGACTAAGATTGTCAATTCAGCGATAGCTGTATCAACAGGAAGTTTTTTCCACAGATAAGCAAAACATCCTGGAAACTTTGTGCGCCATCCTCCTAATTAGAGCCGGCATTCAACAAAATCCTCGTCCAAGTATATGGATTTGTTCAGTATATTGGACAAATTCCACCTAAGTTGGATGCTACGTTTGTAATAACTGGTCAGGTCTTATCTAACACCGCCACTAGTCACAATATTTTATAGACAGCTGTGATCAGCCGCCTACAACATCCATCATCCATCAATTCGCGGCAAATTGCTAAGCCTGTGCAATGGTTCTGTTCAGTCAGAAGTGTAATTCGGAGAAATATAACATCCGTTCAATGAAAGGGAATGGAGTCCAATGTTCCAAGCCGCATAGTGCTCCAACACCCGTGCTGCACTAGCAATCCTTTTACACCTTATTCAGATATAACTCGAAACATTCCAGTTGCAATTCGTTACATTTCATTTGTAGTTCGATTATTCCATTTGTAATTCTAAACAATTCAGTTTTAATTCGAGTTTTCAATTTGTAATTCGAATTATTTTATTTGTAATTCGGCAAGGAGTCGTTAAATGTATATATAAAGTTTTTTGGAAAAAAAAGAAAAAAAAATCCGGGTAGGCGTTTAAAAAAACTGTATGTTGTTTTTTTGGGTCACCCTAACGCACATATATGTAACTAACCCAAGAGCGTTATATAGAACATTTTAGGGTCGTCTTTAAATTCGCGGATTCTCGATTGTTTTCTTGAGCCTTTCTTACGTATGCGTCCGTATGCACTCAGCTATGCTTCGTCGGGACTGTTTTTTTATAGTTTTCCTTAACGATAGTTTATTCTTTTCACATACCCCAGCTTTTAAATACCGCAAATGCAAATGGAAATATTCTCCCAAATATCCAATTGTACTTAATTCTGGAACAATTTCATATTCTTTCAATTCACCCACAACACCCTGTTCGTCCAATATCTTTTTCAGTATTTGTTCACATTCTTCCCGTGTTACTAAATCATGACGATTATGTCGTTCGATTAGTTCTTTATTATTTTGTATATCATTCATTGTGATTTGAATTTTAAAATGTGAACAACTTGAATTGAATACAACAAACACGTGATAACAACGACAATGGCACGAGCGATACAACGTTCTACCTCGAACGAATTTTAAAATACAACTGAGCGGTTAACAGCTATCGTCTTGATGAGATACAAGTAAAGCGCTTTACAAGTAATAAACTGTGAGAGGAACGGTATTCTGAGTAGGGCCAACGTTTTGTTACAATTCGACAAAATGAGACTCATTTTATGTTTCGTTGTATAATTCTAAATAATTTCGCCGGTCTGCGATCATCTCTTCATAATGCTACTAAGTTGAGATCGATTGAAGATATCTAATGGCAAGAAAGTTTGATTTCTACATTACAGACTACTCGAATCGTTTGAACATAATATTATAGTGTCTTTTTAATTCGTATACAATTCTTATAAGAAAGTACTCTCTTAATGTCGATACGATAAGATATTTTATTAGATAGTAAAAACTACCCAACAGGTAAACTATAGACTATTCTACGTAGTACTTATAACATATTCGAAACGAACGTTTAACCGTATCCACTGTATACTCAATACTTCTAGTATGTTATGTATGTCTATGTATATCAGTTGCCTACTGGGTAATTGTGCGAGACTATAATTTGTTTCAGAGAGATTAAGGTGATGGATGATCTTATCAGAAGACAATTTATCAACAAGTTGACAATCTAACGGAGAGATTGTAACAGAGCATGTTTAAACAATTAATAGCGTTTTAAATTTGTTTAACTTGAACTGTGTTTTAATTTAACAGCTTAAGTGTGTAAACATATATAAAGTTTGCTAGTTTATTTCCATCATAATAATAATTTGAGTGCGTGGCGTAGGGGATGAAAGATACCAAGGAACGGTCCTGATCTGTTTTAACATGGCAAAGCCCAGGATTTATCTTAGTCTCTATCTCATCTCAAGTGGACACTGAATAAAATGCCGGTCCCGTGGTGTTACCTGAGGGAACTGCCTTTAACACCCGTTAAAGGAAGTGTGCTAACATGTGCCGCGCGTATAAGAACGTTAAAAACTTGGGTTTGGGCAACGGGTTAGTAACTCACCCCTAGAAAAAGCAGCCTACAATGAAAAAAAACGAAAGAAAAGAAAACAAATCCCTCTAAAGTTGACGACCCCCGCAAACGTTTTAAGGACCATGATCTGCGAATCAGCACCTGGAATGTTCGCACTCTTTACAGAGAAGGTGCAGTTTACGCGCTGCCAGATGTACTTGAAAAGTACAAGGCCAATATAACTGCCATACAGGAAATACGATGGATTGGGAAAAACGTCACAACAACACCTAAGTTAACGAACTATATTATAGCTGCCATGAAGCAAAGCATGAGTTTGGTTGCGGTTTTGTAGTTGGTTGGAGGTTAAAACATCTGGTCTCCTGCTTCACCCAAGTGAATGAAAGACTTGCTACAATGCGGATAAATGCATAATTCTTCAATAACAGCATTATATGTGTTTATGCTCCCAGAAAAGGCAAGGACCAACAGACAAATGGACATATTTAACGAGCGCTTAGAAGAAATATATGGCCGTTGTCCTATGCCAAAATTGGAAAGTAGAATATTATTGGCCCAACATTTTGGAAATTCAGTCTCCACAGTGAAACATCTCACAATGGAATGAGGCTGATAGACTTCGCAGCGGCAAAAACATGGTCGTTAGCAGTACCAGATTTAAGCATCTCGATATTCATAAAGGCTTCTGGCTGTCTCCAGATCAACGGACAATAAATAAAATTCATAACGTTGTGATAGATGGAAGACATTCATCGAGTGTGTTGGATGTACGATCGTTCCGAGGAGCAAACATAGACTCGGACCACTACCTTGTTGCAGCAAAGGTACGTACCCGTCTAAACGTTGCAAATAAAGCACAAACCGACGGAAGTTGGACATCGGTAAACTCCAATCACAACACATAGCTACAGAATATTCCACTCAACTGGCCCAATTACTTAATGAAAGCACTCCTCGTCCCTATAACATCCCAGCAAACCAAATGTCGGATGTCCGACATATCGGAACAATTTCGGAAGCAAAATCGTTCAGATTTCGTATCGATTTCTATACGATTTATCGTAGGGGAATTCGTTCAAATTTCGTTCCGATTTCGGAGAAAATATCGGAAGTAAATTTCCCTTCGAATATGCTAATGTTTTTCTTCCGATTTCGTTAAGAATTCGGATCGATATGTCGGAAACAAATTTCCCTTCGCACAACAACCACCTTTTGTATATATCTAACAAGCAACATTTTAGTTTGTTGTCGAAAAACAAAATAGTTGGTTATAAAATTCGCATATAAATTTGTTAAATATTTTAAATATAAATGCAACATATAATAATTCAAGATTATGCTGATAGACTCAATATATTCGTACACAAAGTTTACATTGTTCTAGTATAACTACAAAATAATAATAACAGTGAAAATCATTAGATATCTTTGAAATTATAATCTTCCAACAAAATACATAACAAAGAAAATTTATCAATAAAAAAGAGGCATCAGAGAAAATTTTTTTCCTTCGATAATCATACGAAATTATTCCAAAATCGTTCAGAAATCTTTACGAAAGTTCGGGAGGTACCTCAGATTTTCATACGACATTATTCCGAAATCGTTCAGAAATCTGTACGAAAATTCGGAGGGAAAAATTCGCATTTCGAATTCCCCAAGGATTTTATTCCGATTTCGTTCCGAATTCTGATCCGATTTCGCTCCGAAATCTCGTTCCGAATTTATGTCAACCACTTCATATAACTTTCCGGACCCGAAATCGGACGTATCGTCCGAATTTTGTTCTGATTTCGTTACGATGTCGGTACGATTGGTTTGCTGGGATATCAGCACAATGGCAAAGTATTGCCCATTCCATGCAAATACCCGCGAAATCCATACTTGAATACCAGAGACCTCCACCAAGGAACCCATGGTATGACCAGGAGTGTCGTGCTGCTACCGAAGAGAAAAATGCGGCATATAGGGCTACTCTACAACAGGAGGAGGCATTGTAACTCACAAGAGAGCCCATTTGCTCTAAGTGAGCGTAAATTTGTTATCGCTCACAGCCTGTGTAGATGCTAACACGTTGTGAACAACAACAAATTTACGCTCATTGAGAGCACAAGAGAGACCCAAAAATGTTCTCTGCCTCACTCTGCTCTACAATCAATAGCAACGCGTAGCGCACGAGAGAGGTATCGGGAGAAAAGGAGAGACGAGAAACGCCTTTTCCACAGTAAAAATAGAGAAATGGGAAAGCGGGAGTGTGAAAAAATCGAGATGTACAGGAGTCAGAATGAAGTCCGAAAATTCTACCAAAGAGTGAAACATCAAACTGATGGCTTTGGAACTGGCACATCCTCCTGTAGAGACCAGCAAGGTAATTTGGTAACTGATACAGATAGTGTGATCGGGATATGGTAAGTACATTTTTCCAAACTGCTGGTATCCAATACTAACGAAGACAACGAAGTTACCACAGATGGTATTGAATGTATACCGCCCGGCCAAGATGAGGTAAAGACAGCAATAAACCGGCTGATGAATAATAAGGTTGCAGGAGAGGATGGCTTACCAGCCGAGCTGTTCAAATCCGGAGGCGACACGCTTTAAAAAGTGTATGCATCAGTTAGTTAGCACCATCTGGCAGAAAGAACGCGTACCCGACGATTGGAACGTGAACATCCTATGTCCAGTCCACAATAAGGGAGATAAGACTGTGTGCTCCAATTACATGGGCATAAGTCTGCTCCCTATTGCTTATAAGATAGTATCTGGCATTTCATATTTTAAGTTGGGCATCGTTTTGTAACTACATAATAATATGATTATTGTAATACTCTGTATAATTTCATCGGTATGCGATCAGTTATTTAGAATGATAATTAGTTGAGAGCAATTTTGGGAAACGTGTATTTCAGTGAATGCCTGATTTTCACAGTAACAACTTGTCCAAACTTTTAACCATCATTTATATACCGCATTTTTAATTCTTATATTCAATTTTCAATTCAATTCAATGATTCTTTATTTTTTTTTCAAATATCGTTACAAAATATTGCAATTATAGATATTATGTTAGAATAAAGAATATTTACAGCATGGTTTTATAAACCGTCTGCTGGGTAGATGAGTGGTTATATGATAATGTTTATCAAGATGTACGCTAATAGTTAAATTCATCGATTAAGATTTTTCTAAATTTTAGTGCTTCCTTCAAAAATTTATACAACTGTATCCAGCAAAATTCTTCACCACCATTTAGTATACTAATAACTTTTGAGTGCGACAATAGGGGTTGTTGTAAATGTCTGATACGCATATTTTTTAAAACTGGACAACGTCCTATGAAGTGCTCTACTGTTTCTATTTCTCCAGTATTGCATAACGAGCACCTTTGTTCCTCCTCAGGCCTCCAAGTATTAAAATTCAGCCTTAATAATCCGCCTCTGGCCTTCATTATTAATGAAATTTGCTCTTGGTTATATTTGTCATTACAATAAAGAGGACCAATGTTAAAATTGAGGTATTTATATATTCGGGTTCCACTACATTCTGCTTTTTCAATATGTTCGATTATATTTTTGAGTTTCAGTTCTGTCAGCAATTTCTGCGCAGCTTCTAACCAATAAGTCTTGTTAGACATTACGTTGTTGTGATAAATGTTATTCTCAGACAGTTTTTGCTTAAATTCCTTAAACCAGGATATATTTTTGGTAGCCAATTTTATTCCCAGTATGTGTGGTAATCTATGACTATCGAAATCAAATAATATTTTCGATAAATATTGTAGGTGCAGGGAATACGTATATATGTACCCTGGTTCATATCCTGTCTCAAGTGAAATCACATAATTGGGTGTAGACTCCGGTAGGTTCAATATCTTCTTGATGAAGAAGCGATACATTTTGTCCACTTCGCTAAAGTACGCATTGCCCCAGATTTGGGCCCCGTAACTATGTATTGAGCGGCATACAGCCAAAAACATTTTCCATTTTGCAGTGAGACTTATGGAAGCTTTTGAAATAAATTGTTTCCAGGTGGAGAGCAGGGATAGTTTCGTGGCTTCCTCTTTTTTCTTTAAGTGTTTAGTGAAGGAAAACGTTGGTGTTATCAATATTCCCAAATATTTGTATTCGTTGACTATTCTTATTTGTTCGTTTTTATACACCCACTGCTCATTCGACGCTAGTCTGCCTCCTTTCCTTAACACCATTATCTCAGACTTTGTTTGGTTTACCTCCATTCCCCATAATGTACAATATGCTTCTAATTTGTTGATCATTTGTTGCAATATCGGTGCACTTTCAGCAAGAATGACTATATCATCCGCATACATTAATACACGAATGTTTGTGTCATCTATATAAATGCCTCCTTCAAGATGATCATGCAGGTCGTTGAGGTAAAGAGCGAAAAGAATAGGAGATAGCAAGCAACCTTGTTTTACTCCAGACCGTGTTTCAAAGAAATCGGATAGTTGTTGGCCTGACCAAACTGCAGATTTTGTTTTTTCATATATCCTTTGTATAAAATTCACGACTTTTGTGGACAGCCCGATATCATGCAATTTATATATTAGCATATCCCTTGGAACTCGATCAAAAGCTGCTTTAAAATCGACGAAAAAAGCATAGACCTTCTTGCCTTCGTCAATTTTTAAGTTCGTTATCGCTGCAAGGTTAAATATATTGTCCACTGTCGAGTAGCCTCTTCGAAATCCCGCTTGATACTCATTCAATATAGGGATAGACAAGTCGACTTTCGATTAATCGATTAGTCGACTTTTTGGTTTGAAAAGTCTAAAAATCGAAGTCGACCTTTGGTTATGAAGAAGAAATCGACCATGAAAGGTCGACTTTCGATTACCTTAAGTGTAGTACACATTGACAAGCAAAACTGACAGTCATCGAGGTCTATTTCGTGAATATCAAAGCCTAACTGAAAAATTTCTTTTGTAATCTCTAAATAATACCATATATATTGTATTTCAAAAGTTTTTAGCTAAATAAAAGTTGTTATTTGCCGGAAAATTGTCCTAAAAGTACGCTGACTGTCAGTTTTGAATGATAATGTGTACTCCCCTTTACTCAACATTTTTTATATGACAAATATTGCAATAACACCCTCTGTTGAC
The DNA here is from genome assembly GCF_047663935.1 of Musca autumnalis. NCBI lineage: Eukaryota > Metazoa > Arthropoda > Insecta > Diptera > Muscidae > Musca > Musca autumnalis. The sequence goes on from NW_027411755.1 coordinate 204,098,849, forward strand.
AGCTATATGTATCAAAAAAGCTATAAAATCGATCAAAAATCGATTTTAGTCGACTTTGATCATAATCGAAAGATCGAAAAGTCGACGTTTTTGTTAAAGGTGAAAATCGAATGATCGAAAAGTCGACTTTCCTGTTGAAGGTAAAAATCGAAAGATCGAATAGTCGATTTTTGACTTCGATTACGTATCCCTAATTCAATATATTGTTTCTTTCCACCCATTCTCCAATTCTCTGGTTGATCATACCGATCATCAATTTACCAACACTGTTCATAAATGTGATGCCTCGATAGTTGCTCACTTCCATTACATCTCCCTTCTTGTAAATTGGAAAAATAATGCCGGAACGAAAAGTTTCATAATCATCAAAACCATTAAAAATATTGTTGAAACTGTTGCACAGCATTTCTAGATAACTGTCTGTTGCGTGAATAAAAAATTCATAGGGTACTTGATCTTCCCCTGGAGCTTTATTTGCTTTTGCTTTTTTTAATTGTTCTTTCAGTTCTTCGACAGTAAATGCGGCATCCATGTGTATATCCCTTGATATATTTGGTGCAAAATGAAATGGTGAAATATTGCAGATGGGGTTGAGGAGGTTTTCAAAATATGTTTTGAGTTCATCTGTTGAGATACAGCAGTTACTTCCCTCATCTAACTGTCTGATCTCTCTTGCCAAAGACCACCAAGTTTTGCTATCATTTATTGCGTCCAGCCTTCGCTCTATATTATTGTAATAGTTTCTTTTTTTCGACTTGCATAAGTTTTCATACGTTTTCTTCATTTCAATATAATGAATTCTGTTGTAACTTTCTCCAGATCTTCTGAATTTATTGAGGAGTTTCATTGTTTTTTGCCTTGCTTTAAAGCATTCTGTATCAAACCATTTGTTTTTGAACATTATATTTTTCTTGGTTGTGTTTTTCGGATAAGACTTATGTATAATTCTCGTCAGCTCGTTCAGCTTTGGTTGTGGGGGCAAATAATCGATGTTTTTGTTTAGAGAGTTTTGATATACACTTTTCTTGCTTTCCTTCCATAGTAATTTTGGAAGAAGATTATGTTTCTTTGACATATTCGGTCCCGATGAAGGTATGGATAGGGTTAAGACTATAGGGAAATTTTCTTATAAGCAACGTCTCTCTCATTGTCGTTAATAATTACACTTAATGTGATAAGATAGATAGGTGAGAGTAACAGGTAAATTAATATTTAGTAAAGGAAATGTGAAACGAGTCTGTACTGAAAACATGGTAATGTAGATATTTGTCAATATGTATAAATAAACACATTTTCAAAATTATGTTTAGAAGATCGCACATGTTTTAAATTAATAATTTTAGATTGTATTTGATAATTAGAATGTGATCGAAATATAATTTTAATGTGATTAATAAATTGTCCACCGGGTATTTGGAGAGACTATAAATTTGTTTCACTGTGATTATGGTGATGATCTTATCTGAAGACAATCTATCAACAAGTTGACAGACTGGCAGAGTGATTGTGAGAGAGTGTATTCAAACAATTAATAATGTTTTAAATTTGTTTGACTTGAACTGTGTTTGAATTTTACAGTTTTAGTATGTAAACAAAAATAAGGTTTCGACAGTTTATTTGCATCCTAATAACAATTTTAGTTTTACTGTAGCAAAATTTATCAGATATATGTAAGTAACGTTCATTGTAAGGAAGTTGTAATATCTGTACAATTTATTAGTATTATAGTCGATAGAAATAAAGAACTAAAAACGAATACATATGTCGACTTTAGAAGACAGCTAATTGCCCTGAGCCTATGGCTGTACAAAAAAAAAAAACAGCGGCAAAAGTGAAGGACATAAAATTGTAAGCTTTTGTGAGAGCAGGTATCACAAATATTAGGCCTGATTATTTCATATTTTCGATATTATTCTAAGAGGAAAATGGGGCATTGTAATAAAAAATAATTCAAAAAAGTTAAGCCACAGCGTTTTATTTATAAATGCACTAAAAGCTAGATTATATTTTTCGCTTAACATAAAGTAGAATATTCTTCTTCATGATGGAATCTCCCAAATAAAACGCTTGCCGTTTAATTTTGTCAAAATTGTAGTTGGGTGGAATCGTTATATGGGGGCAATACCGAAACCTATGTCCACAATTTTTGGCGGGGAAGTGTATGTACCTTTTTGAACTCAAATGTCAAGTTACAGTCATTTTGGGCTAAGAATGAAGATAAAATCCTCAAAATACCTGAAATCCTGTGGTACCGTTATATGGGGGTTATGGGGGAAAAAGGACCCATATTGGTTTTGGTTTCATAGTCATGTATTGTCATCCAAACCTGAAAAGTGTGCAAAGTTTTAGTTCGATTGGACAACTGCAACTGTGTTAAAAATGAGTTACTAGATTTTAACTAAACAGATATGAGACAAAACAAGTTATATAAAAATATATATTACTAGCAAATGCCCGCTACTTCGTATGCGGAAAAGAAACGAAATATATATAAACAATATTTAATACGGGAATGGTGAATACTGGAGATTCTGTTGTACTAAGACCTATTTTTATTACCAATATTTTTTCGATTGTAGTCAGAATTTAAAAAAAATATCTGCCGTATCGCATCCCTACACAGTTACCATATTTTTTATTGCGAATTTCCAAAACTACGTATCATATTGCAAATTTCAGATTTGACTCCTGGTTTTACCCCTTCACTAACACAGCATTCCCTTCCAGTACGAATTTGCAAACACTTAACTTTATCTCACCCCTTCACAACAACGATCACGCACATTCACAATTCAAGGTTCTAACTTTAGCGGTTTCGCCCAGAACCCGAATAGGTCCGTTAAATTATCGGCATTCAAAATGGCCATAAAAATCCACGTTTTCGGATATAACGGTACCTCTCGACTAAGTGTATTTTAAAAGAAGAACAAATGAATATTTTCCAATTTTCTTTAAATTTGGACCTTGAATACTCACATAGAGAATATAAAAGTTTAATTTAAAAACTCTCCACTTCAATCCACGTTTATTAGAAGAGATATTTTGAAGATTTAGAGTATTTTGAAAATCTTCTGCACATTTTCCAACCAAAATTCGGAATTTGTGGCATGAAAGGTTAGAAAACTTCTTTACAGAAAATTGTACTTAATGTGCACGGGTATGTCAACCGTATATAACGGAAAATTTTTTGAAGGCATTTTAATTTAGGATTTTTTAATATCAGGGGGTAAATACTTTCTAGTTAACAAAATTGTCGCATTGGACCACGTTTTCAAATTTACATACCAAAGCGGTCAGAACAAAAAACATTTTTTAAAAAGATACTTCACGTTTGACTACTTAATTTCAGTACATTATTTATAAACCCCTTGGCGTTAACATCAAATCAATGGAACAATATTTTTCAAACTCAGAACTTTGTCTCAAATTTTAGAGCGATCTTCATAACAAATATTTTTCCATTTCGTATTTTTTGTACAAATAGGGTATTTCCAAATTATATAATCCCAGTTTTGTTCCTACACCCAACACCAAATTTAGTACCTTAACTATTTAAAATGGTTTTGGTACCAACATGTTACCCAACTTATCGTACACATAGGTAAACGTTTTAAAAATTACTTCCTTATATTCAACATATGTCCTAACCCCAATTCACTTTTCCAGTTTTACCAGTTCCCCTGAAACCCATTTGGGGACTATTTTGTAGTTTTTGTATAAATAAGTACGAATTTTCAAAACCTCCTCCCTACCTCCACTCTAAACACCAATTGCTAATCTAATACCGAATTTCAAAATTCCAGTTCTACCCTTTACAAAATCACAAATTGTACAAAATTCTATACCATATAGCAAATACCAAAAGGTACCAAATTTTGTACCATTTAGCACTTTTCGTACACGATTTTCCAAAATGTACTTTCATATCTCAGCTCTATCCGTTCACTTAAACCCAATTTATAGCCAATGTAGTTCCATTTAGCACTTTTGCATAAGTACGAATTTCCAAAACTACCTCAATCCTACAATCCAACAATAATCTGTTCACGCAAATACAAATTATAGCGAATTTCGTACCATTTAGTACTACTTCGTGCACATTAGTACGATTTTCCAAAGCTTCCTCCATATCTCAATTCTATATTCCAACATTAATCTTAATTCCAAATTTCAGGATTCCAGCTCTTCATTTAGGACTTTTCTTTTCTTCATTTAGGACCTTTCTTTTTCACTCTCCATCAGTGACCTTCATTCCAAATTTCAGGATTCCAGCTCTATTCGTTCACCCAAATCCAAATTGTACTAAATTTAGTACCATTTAGTACTTTGCGTACCCTTGTAATTCGAATTTCCAAAAACCTTTCTTTTTTACTCTCCATCAGTGACCTTCATTCCAAATTTCAGGATTCCAGCTCTATTCGTTCACCCAAACCCAAATTGTACTAAATTTAGTACCATTAATTACTTTTCGTATATTATAGTTCGAATTTCAAAAACCTTTCATTTTTACTCTTCATCAGTGATCCTCATTTCAAATTTCAGGATTCCAGCTCTATCCGTTCACCCAAATCCGAAGTGTACTAAATTTAGTACCATTTAGAACTTTTCGTGCACTTATGGTTCGAATTTCTAAAAACCTTTCTTTGCTACTCTCCATCAGTGACCCTCATTACAAATTTCAGGATTCCAGCTCAATCCGTTCACCCAAATCCAAACTGTACTAAATTTAGTACCATTTAGAACTTTCCGTGCACTTATAGTTGAAGTTTCCAAAAACCTTTCTTTGTTAATCTCCACCAGTGACCCTAATTTCAAATTTCAGGATTCTAGTGCCATCCGTTCACCCAAATCCAAATTGTACTAAATTTAGTACCATTTAGTACATTTCGTATCCTTATAGTTCGAATTTACAAAAACCTTTCATTGTTACTCTTCATCAGTGACCCTCATTCCAAATGTCTGCATTCCAGCTCAATCCGTTCACCCAAATCAAAATTGTACTAAATTTAGTACCATTTAATACTTTCCGTACCCTTACAGTTCGAATTTCCAAAAACATTTCATTGCTACTCTTCATCAGTGACCCTCATTCCAAATGCCTGTATTCCAGCCCTGTCCGTTCACCCAAATCCAAATTGTACTAAATTTAGTACCATTTAGTACTTTTCGTACCCTTATAGTTCGAATTTACAAAAACCTTTCATTGTTACTCTTCATCAGTGACCCTCATTCCAAATGTCTGTATTCCAGCTCAATCCTTTCACCCAAATCAAAATTGTACTAAATTTAGTACCATTTAGTACTTTTCGTACCCTAGTGGTTCGAATTTCCAAAAACCTTTCATTGTTACTCTTCATCAGTTACCCTTATTCCAAATGCCTGTATTCCAGCTCTATCCGTTCACCCAAATCCGAACTGTACTAAATTTAGTACCATTTAGTACTTTTCGTGCACTTATGGTTCGAATTTCTAAAAACCTTTATTTGCTACTGTCCTCATTACAAATTTCAGGATTCCAGCTCAATCCGTTCAGCCAAATCCAAATTGTACTAAATTTAGTACCATTTAGTACTTTTCATACCCTTGTAATTCGAATTTCCAAAAACCTTTCTTTTTTACTCTCTATCAGTGACCTTCATTCCAAATTTGAGGATTCCAGCTCTATTCGTTCACCCAAATCCGAATTGTACTAAATTTAGTACCATTTAGTACTTTTCGTGCACTTATGGTTGAATTTCCAAAAACCTTTCTTTGTTAATCTCCACCAGTGACCCTAATTTCAAATTTCAGGATTCTAGCTCCATCCGTTCACCCAAATCCGAGTTGTACTAAATTTAGTACCATTTAGTACATTTCGTGCCCTTATAGTTCGAATTTACAAAAACCTTTCATTGTTACTCTTCATCAGTGACCCTCGTTCCGATTGTCATTATTCCAGCTCAATCCGTTAACCCAAATCAAAATTGTACTAAATTTAGTACCATTTAGTACTTTTCGTACCCTTGTAGTTCGAATTTCCAAAAACCCTTTGGTACATCTTTCTACCTCTCCATCAGTTACCCTCATTCCAAATTTCTAGCTCTTACCGTTTGCATAATACAAAGGGTACCATATTTAGTACCTTTTAGTACTTTTCGTACACTTCTAGGTCGAATTTCCAAAAACCCAGCCTTATCTCACCCCTACACACCAACAGCAACCTACACCCAAAATTTCAACTTTCTAGCTTCAGCGGTTTCGTCTGGGCGCTGATGAATCAGTCAGTCAATCAGTCAGTCACTCACCTCACTACTCTTTTATATATATAGATTGAGGCAACCATATATTTTACTGTATACTGTTGTTTGCCACAAAATATTTGTCTGTTCCAACAGTACATATTCTGGCATATTTACAATGCCCACTGCTCTTGCAAGCATACCACTTGAACGGGGTTTTTGGGCATTATGCAGGGAAGTATGGAGAATAAAATTATAGTGTTATAATAGAGGTAAAGTGAGGGTGTCCCTTGTCACCTCTACTTACTTAGTTAGCCAATAAACCGAACTAAGAAAAGATTTCCAATACTCTCTCTTCATTGCTTTGCTTTTTGGAATACCACGTCTTTCCATCTCTTCTACCACTTGTTTGCTTCATCAAAGCCTTGGCCTGCCAGCTCTGCATGTACCGCCATATGGCCCGTATTTATACGCCATTTTAACGGGTTCATCATCGCTCATTCTTATGACATGGCCTAACCAACGCAATCGTTGTATCTCGATACGTTTAACTATACTGATGTCATTGTATAGCAGGTACAGCTCCTGGTTTATATGACAACTCCTGGTTCATATGACGTTCACATAACGTCACCGTCAATGCAGATTGGCCCAAAAATCTTTCGAAGAATTTTTTTTTTTTTTAAATAGCATCTGTTGGCCAATAAAATTCCTTTTCTTATTTCACAACAGATGTTGTTTATTGTGTTTATGGAGGTGTCGGGGTAGACGAAGTCTTTTATTACCTCAAAATTATGTGAACCAACTTCCACTGTTCGTCCAAGCTCTATGGACCCATTGCGCGCCACACCATCAATTTGGTCTTCTCGCCGTCTACCGCCAGACCCACTTTAGCAGATTTTCCTTCGACCTTCTTAAAGGTATCAGTTAATTCTTTTACTGATCTGTCCATTATGCCTTTATGGTCAGCATAAGCCAGTAACATGTGGCTATTGGTGTAAATTGAGATATTTCTTTTAACATCTGCATTTCGTATAATCTTTTCCAGCAGAATGATGAATAAGTCAAAAGAAAGGCTGTCCCCTTGTCTGAAACCTCTTTTGCTTCTAAACTCTTCGGAGATGTTCTTTCCTATTTTAACTGAGGGCCGAGAATCAGTTAATGTCATTTTACAAAGTCGAATGTGCATTGCGGGGATACCAAATGCAGACATGGCTTGGAATACCTTTGAACGCAGCGGGCTGTCGAAGGCTGCTTTATAATCGACAAAAATGTGGTAGGTGTCGATCTGCATCTTTTTGGTCTTCTCCAGGATTTGCCGCAGGGTATGGTGGACTTTCCAAGTCTAAAGACGCATTGGTATGGTCTAATTATTTCTTTGACCATAGGATTTCTTCGTTCGCACAATATCCCTGACACTATCTTGTAAGCAATAGGGAGAAAACGTATGCCCCTATGGTTAGAGCATACAGTCTTATCTCCTTTCTTGTGGACAAGGCACAGGATGCTCAAGGTTCCAATCGTCGGGTACTCGTTCTTCCTGCCAGATGGTGCTAACTAGCTGATCAGCTTATCAGCGTGTCGCCTCCGGTTTTGAACAGCTCGGTTGGTAAGCCCCTACTGCCTTATAATTCTTCAGCCGGTTTATTGCTGTCTTTATCTCATCTTGGCTGGGCGGTATACATTCAATATCATCTTCTGGGATTGGATCTATTGTATCTTGGTCGTCTACGCTACTATTGGATACCAACAGTTTGGATCAGTTACCAAATTACCTTGCTGGTCTCCTGTACATCTCGATTTTTTATACTCCCGCTTTTCCATTTCTCTTTTTCTACTGCGGAAAAGACGTTTCTCTTCTCTCCTTTTCTCCCGATACCTCTCTCGTGCGCGTTGCTACTGATTGTAGAGCAGTCCTATATGCCACATTTTTTTCTTCGGTAGCAGCACGATGCTCCTGTTCATACCATGGATTCCTTTGTGGAGGTCTCTGGTCTCCAAGTATGGATTTTGCGGCTGTTAGCATGGAGTGGGCAAAACTTTACCATTGTGCTGATATGTTATCGGGACGAGGAGTGCTTTGATTAAGTAATTGAGCCAGTTGAGTGGAATATGCTGTGGCTATCTGTTGTGATTGCAGCTTACCGATGTCTAAATTTCGTGTTGTGTCTGTTCGCACTTTATTCGATACGTTTAACCGGGTACGTGTACGTACCTTTGCTGCAACACGGTGGTGGTCTGAGTCTATGTTTGCTCCTCGGAACCAAAGTACATCCAACATACTCGATGAATGTCTTCCATCTATCACAACACACATCAGCCGCTATGCCACGATCGTTTCGTTAGCTGGTAAGGCTAACATTCTCAAGCATATTAGATGTTGTTGTTGCTAGACAATTTTCGCCATTTAGAGCCCCTATTTATACATCCATGATTGCAAATTTGCATTTGTGAATTTCAAATTGAAGCTTTTTATTTCCAAAGACGACTCATTTGTCCCCCTTCTATTCCAGAAATCAATTTTTCAATATTACATTCATATTACAGCCAATGGTTATTTTGCATTTCTTGTCTTCTGATCTGGAGACAGCCAGGTGCTCTTATGAATGTCGAGATGCTTTAATCTGGCGCTGCTAACTTCCATGTTTTTTGCCGGTGCAAGATCTATCAACCAGATATTTCACTGTGGAAACTGAATTTCCCGACCGTTGGCCCAAAGATATTCTCCTTCCTAATTTTGGTATTCAAATCTACTAGAATAATTTTAATGTTGTGGGCAGGACAACGGTTGTATGTTTCTTCTAAGCGCAGAATATATATTTAGTCTGTTAGTTCTTGTCTTCGGTTTGAGCATGAACGCAGATGAAGCTAATGTTGAAGAATGTTGCTTTTATCCGTATTGATGCAAGTCGTTCATTCACTAGAGTGAAGCTGGAGACCAGATGCTTTATGTCATGGCAGCTATAATACAGTGCAGCACCTTTAGGTGTTGATGTGACGCCTTTCCCAATCCATCGAATTTCCTGTATGGCAGTAATGTCGGCCTTGTACTTTTCAAGTACATCTGCCAATGCGTGAACTGCACCTTCTCTATAAAGAGTGCAAACATTCTAGGTGTAGATTCATAGATCATGGTCCCTAAAACTTTGCGTTCGTAAACATTTGAGGGCTTTGTTTTTCTTTTCTTTCGTTTTTTCATAGTAGGCTTCATTTTGTAGGGTTAGTAACCCAACCCGACGCCCAAACCCAATTTTTAACGTTCTTATGGGTGAGCGCGCGGTGCATGTTAGCTCACTACCTTTAACGGGTGTTAAAGGCAGCTCCCCAGGTGACACCACGGGGAGGACAGTGTCCACTTGAGATGACAGAGGGACCAAGATAAATCCTGGGCTTTGACATGATAAAGCCTGTCAGGACCGTTCCTTGGTATCTTTCATCGCCTACGTCACCCATCTTTGTACTATATGTACAATGTTCATGGGACGTCCACGGCTATCTTCCAGTGATAATAAAGATGTCATATGGGGCGTAACATCCCAGATTTTGGCGAGGGACCGTATTGAAAAATTGTATAATCTAATCTTCTTCAAGCTTATGTCAAATTCGAAAATCCACAAAAGTTCCAACATTTAGGCCTGAGAACAGATTTTATATAAATGTCACTATCTTTATTTATAATACATCTATTTAGTCTTAAAATTAAAATATTCCATTATTTCTTGTATTGGAAATAGTATTTTATCCATATAGGTGGGATCGATTTTCGAAACCCTTTCAAACATTTCAGTACGTTCACTATTCATGTAACCGTCAAATGTCTTTGGTTCAGTGGCACGCATATGGGAAGCCCAGCCGCTAGGTAAATTAAATAACGGCACACAAATAGCTCTCAAAGTTAAAACAGGCAATAAAGCTCTACGGCAATCTTCTTCAAATTCTTTCTGTGGTATTAGATCCTCAGCTAAGTTCAAACGTTTCAATTCATGCCTCAGGGCATTATGATAATACTTGAGAAGTTCTGGTACTTCTTTATCTCTCCGGTGGGAATTTTCAAAATTGTTATAAAGAAAATTTAACACATCTATGGCAGGAGGACTGTAACGTGTTAGCTGAAAGTCAACAATGCGACATTCCAATGGTTCTTGAGATGCTGGATCGTATTTCCAAAAGATGTTGCTGTTCCATGAATCACGATGACAAAAAACATTGCGTTGAGTGGCAGATGGATTGGAAAATTCTTCCATATTTATAAATATTTTATAGAGCTGTTCATTGATGAATTTCTGGGCTTCAGGGTATTGATAGTTGGGATGATGTTGGGCCAAGTAGATGGCAGCCTTATTAAAGAAGAAAAATAAAATAAATTAATTATTCTTTATTTTTGTGTTGAAGATACCTTACCTTTATTCCCGTTATGTACCACTCATTTTTCGTTGTTAGCTGCATTTCAAATAGCACATCTTTGAATTTTTCACCTATATTAAATGCTTCATTGGTCTCCCAAGCTATGCTGGCTGCATGAAGCCGAGCCAGTAAATGTAAACAAAGCTGGAAATGTTTTGTGGTGTAGGTTTCATTGGCAGCCAATTGCATGAATCCTTTCTCTGGCAAAGAAAAATCTTCTAAAACCAAAATATCCGAACGTATCAAATATGATTTTGGAAATAAATCAGCCGCAGCATAGCGTTGAATATTTGGTAATATATCAGCATAGATCCTGGATTCCTTGCGAAAGAATCCCTTGCGTTCACATTCATCTCGGTAAACTGTATTTGTTACAGGAATACTTTTGACAAAAAATTTCAAAATCTTCACAGCATCAGAATTCTTTGAGGAAGGGAGAGATTCGAAAATTAAAAATCTTATAATTCAACTTTTTCTTTAAAAGAACCCACCTTTTCCTTTATCTCCACCTGTAGTTTATAATATTCCCCCATAAAACCCACCAAATCACTGGAGGGTTTTACAATTTTATATCCGAGCAATTCAAAATCACTATCATTTGGCAAATTTAAACAATTCTTAACAACTTGTAAACATTCTTTTTTATTTAAAATTTCCACTGCAATGCTATCTTCCATGATCACGTTTAGTTCGATACTAAATTTTCAACTCGCATTTGCTTAGCTCTGAATAGACGACCACAAAGACTTGACTGGCATTCGTTTGAATTTATAGCGAGATTTTGTTTGTTTGTTTAACAATTGTGAATTTAATTTTGTTTTCATTATCCACAAATCGTTTGAACTTGTGAGAGGGAGAGTTTGTGTGAGAACCCACGAATAACTCAAAAAGATAATTTTAATCTGAGAACTAGTTATGATAATTACTTTAGATATTAAAACGCACAATGGGGAAGAATTCTCTCATATCAATGAGTGCACAACGATTCACATTGGCTCAATGATATGGGACCTATTTTTTATCGTCGAGTCCGAAGTAGAGAAGTTTTTCATGGCTGAAATACTCAAGAAATTTTAAGCCAACACTTCACGGAGGGAATTTTCCAACGACAAAATTCTGAGTGCAAGGCGCCACTGTGTCTCCAAATAATGGATTTCCATTTCTCCATAGTTGTTGCTTTAATTTCAAAAGTTTGAATATCATGATTATATCCTCAGCATTATGCTAACTATAAATGTGCCTCATCGAAATAATGGTTTTGGACCCCAAGTATGCTTGGACGAAATCTGTTTCAGACAATTTGAAGTTCATTTAGCCATGTCCGTCCCTCTGTCTGTCTGGCTGGAGCTCACAATAACTCTCGAACGGATCAACCGATTCAGTCCAACATTTGACCTTCGTAATATTTTGTCCAAACTCAGTTTAAGTTTAAGGATGGGTTACATCGGTCCACTCCTTCCGGTACCCACAAAAGTTTGAAAATGTTCGGAAAAATTCTGCGCACGATATCTCTGGAAGGCAATAACCGATTTGATCCATACTTGAAATTTGTACCAGACTTAGATAATGTTCCAATATGGACTCAATCGGTTCACTCCTTCGGGTACCTCCCACACAAATTTTCGAAAAAGTTCAGTTTAGGACCTGCTCTCGAATCGCTTTGATATTTGCTGTAACAACTTCCATCCACTGTCCTCTATACAACAATACAACATTTGCTGAGAAAATAGCATGAAAAATCCAAAAAAATCTTTATGACACCGTGTGTAGTGGTTGGAGCGCAAGATAGGTCTCGAACGGTTTTGCCGATTCCAAAATTTGGCCTTCGTAATATTTCGTTCAAACTTAGTTTAAGTTCGAAGATAAGTCATATCGGTCCTCTCCTTCAGGTACCTCCCCCACAAAAGTACAAAAATGTTAGGAACAATTGTGCGCACGATAACTCTTGCAGGGATTGATCGATTTGGTCTATACTTTACATATCCTAATATAACTACCAGATATAGATCAGGTTCGAATATGTACCATAGTTTTCCTCTCTTTCGGGTATTTCCCACACAAAGTTTCGGATCACTTCACTTTAGGCCTGCTGGCGAATTACTTTGATGTTTGTTGAAGCAACTTGGATTCGCTGCCTCAATTACGACGGTAAACGTTTTTTTCAGGAGCAAGTCCATACTTCTTGAAAAAAACAGCCCGAAAGGGGTAAAAACCCCTTATGGCACCATTTGTAGTGGCTGGAAAGCACGATAACTCTCGAACTGATCAACCGATTTGGTCCAAAATTTGGCTTTCTTCATTTTTTGTCCAAACTTAGTTTCAGATTGAAGATGGGCAATACCGGTCCACAACTTCCGGCAATTCCCACCAATATTTAAAAATGTCACTAAAATGGTATGCACGATATCTCTTGAATGGGGCAACTAATTTGGTGCAAACTTTGGATCTCCTAATATTTTGTCCAAATTTAGGTTAAATTCTAAAATTGCCGATATCGGTCCTCTCTTTAGGATACCTCCAAAAATTCAACATTTGTGTCTAAGTTCAGTTTAGGGTCTGTTCGAAGATCCTTTGGAAATGTATAACGATGCCGTTCGTTGTTGTCTTGTTTACAGCGATATTATATTTTCCGTGGACAAGTCCATGCTTCCTGGCATATGTACTTGTCCTAAAGTTATACGATGACCCACTGAAATGACTAGCGAGTGCGATATCTATCGAAAAGATATGACTCCCAAAATAAGATCCACTTTCATAATGGACTATGTCGGTCCAATGCTTTAAGTAGCTCCTCCGCAACACTTTTGAACTTTGATCCTAATCCACATGTTTGTCGGCAAGTTCAAATGTCCAAAAAGGGCCACAAAATTCTGAAAAGACCCTAAATACATTCGATTTGTCCGTAGATAAAAGTTTCAATTCACATAGGCTGAGGGTATATCTCTATAGACAAAGCCAACTGATACTTTTTTACTTGTTTTTTAAAGTAGCCTTCCATTTGTTCATTTGCCGTTCTGGGTGTACCGCTATGCGGCCCATATTTATATGCCATTTTAGTTGGTTCATCATCGCTCATTCTCAATACGTAACCTACCCAATGCAATCGTCGTTGTATGACCGATACAATTCGTGGTGGTTACGACGGTGATGTTCACCTTCAAAGTCGATTGGCCCGTAGATGTTCCTAAGTTTTAATTTTCAGACATACCAAGTACAGCATCGGGACCATACATCAGCACGGGTAGTATTAGTGTTTATTGACAAGTTTAATTTTTTTGACGAGATGTGACTTTGTTTCTATCCATAGAATACCTTTAGACATAAATTGGTCTACATATGTCCTTTAGAAGGACTAAATTTCATAAAAAACCGTTAAAAGATAGAGGACCTTAAGTAGATATTTCGTTTACAGAAAACTCTTAAATTGTTTGCTGCCCATAGACGATCTTAAAAAAATATTCTTTCTATAGATGACTTTAAAATGGTCTTCAGTCTATAAAAAAAAAACTTTAAGGTATTCTGTCTATAGAGGATCCTTAGTAGTCGTATGCCTCTAGAAAATACTTAAAATGCCTTCTGTCTATAGAGTATCTTTAAAAGGACTTATGTAAATAGAGTATCTTTAATTCGTCTTCTATCCACAGAGGACCTATAAAAGGTCGCCTGTTCATAGAAGACTTTTAGAAGGTAATTTGTCCATAGAAGACCTTCAGAAGGGTTTCCGTTCATTGAAGATCTTTAATAGATCTTCGGCCCATTAGAAGGTCTACTGCCCATAGAAGATGCCTCAAAGCCATTCTCTCAGAGGATCAGTAAAAGGTCTTCAGTCCATAAAAACTCTTAGGCCTTCTATCCATAGAGTGCCCTTAATAATGGTCTGTGCATAGAAGACATTTGAAAGGACATTTATCCACCGAGGAACTTTAGTCAATGAAAGATCCTTAAAGAGTATTTTGTACCTAGCGGACCTAAACTAGATACATAAAAAGCCCTGGAAGGTCTTTTATCCATTGGAAACACCTAAAATGTCTTCTGTCTGTAGGGGATCTTTCATGGAGGACCTGTCCATAGAGAACCTTTAAGTAGTATTTTATCCACAGTGTCCCTATAATAGGTCATCTGTTCATAGAAGATGTTTAGAAGGTCATTTGTTCACAGAGGACCCATAGAAGATCGTTCAAGGGTATTCTCTCCATAGAGGATCTTTAAAAGGTCTTAAATACATAGAGGACCTTCAAAAGGTTTTCCATCCATAGCAAATCTTTAATAGATCTTCGGCCCATAAGAAGGTACATTAGAAGGTCTTCTGGCCATAGAAGGTTCCTCAAAGGCATTCTCTCCATAAAACATATTTAGTCTTTGGTCCATAGAGGACATTCAATAA
The DNA here is from genome assembly GCF_047663935.1 of Musca autumnalis. Lineage (NCBI taxonomy): Eukaryota > Metazoa > Arthropoda > Insecta > Diptera > Muscidae > Musca > Musca autumnalis. The sequence goes on from NW_027411755.1 coordinate 204,113,855, forward strand.
GTCTTTAGTTCTTTAAAGACCTATAGAAATTAATTTCTACACAAAGAAGGTCCATGGACAACCGTTGGAAACACTTCTGTCCATAGAAGACCCATAAAGGGTCTTCAATACATTTAAAAGGACTTATGTTTTTAAAATAGCTATACAATATCTTTTGTCCATATATAACCTCTTCAAGGTCTTCGGTCCATAGATTATCATTAGAAGATCTTCAAGTAGTAGAGGACGATTGAAAGGTCTTCGGTCCATACGTGGTTTTAATAGGTAAGATCTTTAAAAGGTCAATTGCTCATAAAAGAGCCTGAAAATAGTGTCCTCTCTATAGAGGACATTTAGAAGATCTTCAGTCCATAATAAAACCTTTAAGGTCTGTTCATGGAAAACCTTTAGAAGATCATATATCCATAAAGGAATTTTAGAAGATCTCCGGTCCAAAAAATACCATAAAGTCTTTTGTAAACAGAAGACCCTATGCTAGCTCTCATTAACCTCTACAATCTTAAAAGGCCTATGGAGGATCTTTGAAAGGACTTCTGTCCTGGAGTACCTTTAAGTGGTTTTTCATCCACAGAGAACGTATGTATACAAGGTCGCTTTTTCATAGAAGAGGTAATTTGCCCATAGAAGAACTTCAGAAGATTTTCCGTCCATAGAAGATCTTTTATAGGTCTTCGGTCCATAGAGGAACTTCATAAAGTTTTCCGTCCATGGAAGATCTTCGGTCTTCGGTTAATTAGAAGGTCTTCTGCCCATAGAAGATCCTTCAATAGAGAACCTTTAGAAGGTTTTCAGTACATAAAAAACCTTAGATGGTCTTTAGTTCTTTGAGGACCATTAGAAGTTTATTTCTTCACAGAGAACCATTGAAGGTCTTGTATCCATAGATGATCCTTAAAGGGTATTTTTTCGAAATCAAAAGGCCCAAAGAGGATTTTTGAAAGCTCTTCTGTCCATAGAAACCTCTTAAAGGGTTTTCAAAACATTAAAAGCTCTTATGTCCTTAGAAGATCTCTACAACATATACTGGAGTTAGTTAGAAAGGTTTGGCAGGGCAGTTGTGTGGCGTAAGCTATGCGGTACCTCATGTCTTCAGTGGACGTAAGGAGACAAAGTTTCTTCTAGTACAGTCGCTGACCCTCCTCAGCTGCAATAGTTGGGCATATTCTCCGAGGACCACATTCACACAATAGTTGTTGTTGGCATCTGCGACTACTTCCATGTTAATGCTATTTAAACCTGCTTGATAGGCCTGCTGATCTAGGGGTTACCTCTTGTAACATTGAAACTCTCTTTCTAGATCTTGAATATCGAAGGAAATAGTATTGTTTGGGCTTGAATGGCAACAAAGGGTGTTAAAAGTTTTGTTTTTATAAAAGCAAACATGGTCAAAACATTGTTAAGAATATTTCTGAAAACTGTTTTCAAAGAAATGTGCAAAAAAATTGTTACCTCTATCAGGCAACGCCGTTAAAGACTATTACAATATAGGACAAGCCTGGCTAATACAAGACTTTCCATATATCATTAGGTTGTTTGTACGTACTCTGGACATAACCCTTAATGATTTTTCATAGTAATTTTTTTGGAAAATAACTTCAAAAACTAGAAATTTCTAGCCAACTAGGGACCTTAATTACTGTCATGCCACTATTACGTCAAGAATATCATTTTTTCTATCGGAATCATGGACAAAACTACTGAAAACGATAGGGAACCAATAATTTCACCATTCTGAATACTAAAATTGCATAAAAAGCGAAAAATTTGGAAATTATTAATCGATTATTGTGGTGCATAATTTTCAATGATCACATTAAAAATGCCAATTTTTTGTTTTCCGGTAAAATTTTAGTATAACGGTACTGTAAAGGGAATATTTTTGTATGCCATCTTAAAGACAACTCTTCAGCCTACAAAATTGTTTTTTGAATTGTTAAAAAATCTCAACTCGTTTCCAAGTAATCAACGTTTACATTTTTTATTTCAGGTTGCATAATTTTCAGTGACAGTCACCGTATATCTGTCGGCAAAGCCGACTGATCCTTTTTGCTTGTCACGGTGCTCTTGAACAAATTTTAAATAAAAGGAGCTTACACCTGGGAAGGTTTTGCGGATTCTGAAACTACAATGTTCATGTTCAGAAAAATCAAAAAACAAAAAACCTCCGGAGCGCTTTTTAAATAAATCTCTGTCAAAGTTCAAACTCATTGTTTGAGTTACCGACTAAAATCGGTAACATTAAAACGCATAATTATGAATGAAAAGCATAACAAAATTCGACAGCACTGTTGTTATCGGTATTATCGGATTTAGCAACAGCTTTATTTTGGTTGTTAACTTACCAAAAAATTTATTTAAAAAGCGCTCCGGCGATTTATTTTGTAGTCTCAGAATCCGCAAAAACTTCCCAGGTGTAAGCACCTTTCATTTAAAGTTGGTTCAAGAGCACCGTGTTGTTACTTGTTGAATTTCAACTTTCCGTCCGGAAAATAAATTTATTTTCGCTACATTCCTCCCCAAACCTTTCGCGTCCACTAATCGTTGCTACTTATTGCCGAATAGCCATATGTGCTGCGGTTGTTTGCAGGGAGTGAGCAACATTTTACCACTGCACTGATTTATTATCGGAACAAAGAGTGCTCTCATTAAACAATTGGGAAAATTGCGGAAGGAATATACAATGGCTTTCTGTTGTCATTGTAACCTTTCCAACAATCGTGTTGTGTCTGTTCGTACTTTGCCTACGTTTAAGTGGGTACGTACGTTTGCTGGTCCTCGAATCGATTATACCTAGCACACGCTCAATGAATGCTTCTATCCATCGCAGTGTAATTAATTTGGTTTGCCTCAACCTGGAGCTGCTAACTTTCAGGTTTTTTTGCCACTGCGAAGTCTATCAGCCACATTCCATTATCAGATAGTTCATTGTGGAGACTGAGTTTCTTGCATGGAATACTTGCAGTATCATAGGCAGGACAACGGTCTTAAGTTTCTTCTAAGTCCCCATAAAATATATATTTGATCTCCTTGTCCTTATTTTCGGTGTTTCCATGGGCAGAAAATAATACTGATCTTGAGGAATTTAGCGTTTATCCGAATTGTATAACGCCTTTCATCCACCTGGGTCAAAACTGCAAATCAGTATTGGAATTCTGCAACCGACAAAAATCGGTATAATTAAAATGCAACATTATGAACGAGAAGTCCCAATACAACCAACTATAGTTTGTCTGCTTTTTGCACAAATAATTTTAAATTTTTCATCACTTATTAATAAAAATCTCATTAACTCTTTTTTCGAAATGTTATTATTTGTTTTTATTTGAAAACTTAATACTTTCATTTTCCATTTGCATTCAGTGACAACTTTAATAAACGTCTTAAATACTAAGTAAAGCCCGTATAAAGTCTCCATCCAAATTTTGTATTTTTTTAAATCTTTTTTTCTAGACAAAAAATTTGTTCAGAATAATAAATTGCTCTTTTTTGAATTGATTGCTGTAATAATTTTTTTAAATAATAATAATTGTTCATATATATTTCTAAATTTGCTTTTTAAATATGAAAAAATACTTTTGTCGAATTTCTTATCTGCATTTCGTTCCATGCTAAAGCATCAGGCATCTTAGTAACAAGTAAAAAAGCTTTTATATTCATATATTTTGAATTTCTAACTAGCAATTAGTTTAGCTCGCTCGCTCCCTTCATTCAGTCCAATCTCCATTAGGATCACCATCCGCATCATCCTCTTCAAAATCACGAATATTAAAGTCCTCATTGAACAAATCCTCGCCCTCAGAGGACTCTGAATGTCATCTGGGAGCGTTGATGTGTGTTGGTATGGTAATGAAGCCCTTGGGAGGTCTTGGCATACGTATGGTTGTTGTTCCGCTTGCCGATGTTGAGCCGCTCGATACACTTGGCAACAGTTGTTCATTTAACGATCCGCTATCTTGATTAAGGCAATCACAACAAATATTATCACAACGTATTAACATTATGAGACCCGCAACAATCCAAAATACAATTGCTGGCCACGAATATTGAGCACAGGATGCAAAGAGTATGCAACCAATATAGATTGCTGAACAGCATATGACAGGACTGACATTGACAACACTTCCAGTGTATTTTGGTATTAGCGGCATCATAAGGCTGATAATGAAAACACCTGCAAGAAGAAAGGGAAAGGTGATTATTTGTTAAGTTTTCATTATGGAAAGATAAATCTATACTAAGGGATCTATCTACAGAGAAGAAGGAGAAGGTTTCTATATATCATCGGAGGTCCTCTAGCTATAGATGATTCTTAGGAGTTCCTTTTTCTGAAAGAAAGGGTGCTTCTATAGACCCTTTCAGAAAGAAAGGGTGCTTCTATAGACCCTTTCAGAAAGAAAGGGTGCTTCTATAGACCTTTTTTGAAAGAAAGGGTGCTTCTTTAAGAAAGGGTGCTTCTATAGACCTTTTCTGAAAGAAAGGGTGCTTCTTTAAGAAAGGGTGCTTCTATAGACCCTTTCAGAAAGAAAGGGTGGTTCTTTAAGAAAGGGTGCTTCTATAGACCTTTTCTGAAAGAAAGGGTGCTTCTTTAAGAAGGGGTGCTTCTATAGACCTTTTCTGAAACAAAGGGTGCTTCTTTAAGAAAGGGTGCTTCTATAGACCTTTTCTGAAACAAAGGGTGCTTCTTTAAGAAAGGGTGCTTCTATAGACCTTTTCTGAAACAAAGGGTGCTTCTTTAAGAAAGGGTGCTTCTATAGACCTTTTCTGAAACAAAGGGTGCTTCTTTAAGAAAGGGTGCTTCTATATCTACAAGACTTCTATATCTACAACATCCCTAGGAGGTCACCTTTCTTTAAAAGACTTTTAGTAGGTCTGTTATTTATAGCATACCCTTAGTAGATAATCTACCTATGGAAGACCTGTTGGAGGTCTTCTATCTCTATAATACCGTTATGAAGTTTTCTGTCTCTAGGAGACCCTAAGTACGTCTTGCACTACCGAACATACATGTAGCCTTTGAAAAAATATTACTCACCTATCGATCCGGTGAATGCTGCTGGCGCCCAATGCATAAATATACCAGCCATGCTTAATGCTATACCCAGAAACACAACCACAATTGCAAATATGGTAACACGCCAAGAAGATACTGTAGGTATGCGAGCCGTTCTATCCAATGGACCGGCAGTGGCAACCTTAACCTTTTGGCGGTATTCATCAACAATGGCATCAATGTCCGTGGATGTATCCGAATCGCTATTATCGAATTTATCGGGATATTCAAAATCCGAAGGCTAAAACAGAAATAAAAGCAGTTATAATATTTTAACTACAATTTGCTACAAGTATCACATTACCGGAGGTTCTCCATCTGAAAGTATCGTAGACTCGACATCCTTTGTTTCCCTCTGCGGACATGGTGATGTGGGTTCACCCAAAAGTAACCACTCTTTTTCAACCTCTTGTTTATTTTTTGATTTTGTTTTGGGTTTTTTATTTGGTGCCTGTTTGCCAACACTTAAATTCCATAGGCTGCGCTTTAGGCGGGCCGATGATGAACTGTGGGTAATTGGTTCCGTGTTTAAGCGGCTATATGACAAAGAAGAATCTGTGTCTAAAATGTAAAGAAAATCTTAAATATTCCTTAAAATTTGTTGTATCCTAAATACTCACTGCATTGTAAAATAAATTTTGGACGGAAGGGTGTATAGAGCAAATAGAAAGCTCGGAAGAATACCGCACACAAATGACTGGCCGCCAGCATATAAGAGAGATTTTGCAAGGGGCAAGCAAAGGCTAACATGGCACATAGGCTTCCTAAATTAGAAAAATAATAATAGTAAAAATAATTTCATTACAAATAAAAGTCCCCCATTACCCGCTATAAAAACCGCCAGCACTGGATTACCACTTTCCGAACTTTCATATGATATCTGTTTGGTTAATATTCTCCATTCGGATGTTGCAAAGCGAACTATTATCCGATATAGTTCTGGAAATAGTTCCAAAAAGGCACCGGTTACTGTTAACATTAGCATACAGGCAGCTGCGGGTACTAATTTATGAAAATTATTTTCATCCAAAATGTGAAATAATGGGACGGCTGCATATTCCTCTATGGGTCTAAGGTAAGAATTTTGATTGTTATTATATGGCTGATGAAGGGTGTTTGGAGGTTGTTGTACACTTACTTGTAGTGTAATATTGTGGTTAAACAACCGGAAGCTAATAGCAGTGATATCGTCACTAACAATATCATAAATAGACCTGTAAACCGTTTCCAACCGGTTTTAGGGCTTGGACACTCAACGGGAAAGGAAAACGTCAATAAGGCAGTGGCGGTAAGTAACTGAAAATTAAAGAAAATGTAATTAAAAATATATTTTATCTTATTATTATAATAATTGTTTCACAAATATCCCAGAAAGGACATGAGATACTTCTCTTATATCAATGAGTGCAATGGGACCTAGTTTTTGTTGTCGAGTCCGAACGGCGTGTCTTAAGACACCACATGTGGAGAAATTGTACATGGCTAAAACACTCAGGCAATGCCCCCAACAATACACTGAGGGGTATTTTGCCACCGTTGGAAATTTAATGGCCTAGATATCGCTTATGAAAATCAACAAGCATATCAAGCAGGTTTAGATAGCATTCACACAGATGCAGTCGCAGATGCCATTAACAGCTATCGTGTGAATACGGTCCTAGGAGAACATTCCCATTTATCGCAGCTGAGGAGAGTCAGCTAGCACGAAAAAACAGATTTGGGCAACTACGCTCGGGATGGTGCAGCCCTCTAAATTCCTACACTGTGCAACAAAATGGAGCTCAAAGTCTGGGGGGTGGAAAATTTCTATTGGAGATGAAAGCCCTTGTTGAGTATATACAGAACCCCGAAGGACAGATTCGCCGTGAGTCGAACTTTCGCGATATGGCGTGATGAATATTTTGCTGGAGACCCTAAAAGCCATCTGGAGTCAGCATTATATCTTTGTTCGCGGTTGTTTAAGCTTATATTTAAGATGGCATGTCTTCAGTCAAATCAAATGAGGATTTTTTTCGTAGAACATTTCGACCTTCTAACTCGCTTTGTGGCTAATTTATGGAAGTATGGACTTTCACACGGCATATTTCATATCGTTGTGATCAGGATAGGGTTTTGGGTTTTCCCGGTTTTTGTCATTCCCGGGAAACGGGAATCAAAAAATCGCCATTCCCGGGAATCCGGGATTTCCCGGGAAATTTTCAAATACGAGAGTGGATCAATATTTCCGTGATTTTTTTATATTCCCATACTAACTTATATGAAATACAATATTTTCAAAGAATTGCGGGCTCAAAAATGCATGACACGTGTTCGCTCTATCGATTAAAAACGAAAAATATGGAAATGCACCACACAGATTATTTCCATTATTCAAAGCTAATGAAATCGCTCTATGGAAAGTCATTTGGCTCAAACAATTAAGTTATTCACCAGAAATTCCAATTTTATGGACCTCGAAAATCGTATGTTTAATTCTTATGCTTAAGATTGCTTGAAAAAAGTAGAAAAGTATCAGTCAGCTGTGCCGACTGAGATATACCCTCAGCCTTGAACCTAAAGAAAAGAAGCAAACACAATACTTCTGACGTTTCTAGGGGCTTTTTGAGTTTTTGAGCCAATTTCTTAGGAAAACTAGGGCCGCACACAAAACATGTTGCCAAACATTTAAAAGAGAGAGTGTGGGAGATTTCACCCTTCGACGGTTATCTTACGTCCTACCCAATGTAGTTCGTATCTGCAGGTTTTTTAGAGATTTTGTGCCTTTACCTCAGGAAGAGTGGACTTGCCCTCCCAATAAAGTTGCGCGGTCGTAACAGGGCCTTCGAGTAGAACTTTTTGGAAAGAATTTCAAAACGATTCGAGGTGAGCTGTTAAGCTGCACTTTTCCTGGATTTTGTGTTTGAGGTACCCGAAGGGCTGGACCGAAATAGTCCATATTCCAAACTGATACATGCATAGATGAAATAATACGATGTGCAAAGTTTGTTGCCGATAAGGTTTCTCGGAGTTTTTAATACATTATCTCAGGAAGTATGGACTTGCCCCCATAAAATGTGTTCCGTCGTAAAGGGGGCCGTAAAGACAAATTGCTGAAAAAAAATTTCAAATCGATCCGAGAGAAGCTCTAAAACTTCACTTTTTCCGAATTTTGTGTGGAACCCGTTATATGCCTGGAACTAATATTACCATATGCAAAATTATGACCGATTCAGTTATTCCCTTCGAGAGTTATCATGGGCACCATTTTAGCGATAATTGTTGAACTTTTGTGGGGAAGGTACCGGAAGTAGTGACCCCCGGTATGGTCCATCTTCCGGCTTAAACTAAGTTAAAAAAAAATTCGAATGACAAATTTTTGATCTGATCGGTGGCTTCGTTCGAAAGTTATCGTGCTCACCAGCCAGCAAGCAGGACCCTCTTTAGCCCAATGGCTGAGGGTATAAAATGTCGTTATAGTCCATGTTTTTGGTGCGCCTCTTATAACTTTTTCCCTGAAAACACTTCTGTTGATTAAATTTATTTCCAAATATTTTGTATTTTATCGATTCTGTAAAATCTTATCGAATTTTGATTGTATGGTATAAAAGTGACGGACATAGTTTATTCATTAATTCAATATAAGTTGTGATAAATGTAAAAATATATTTCCCGAATTCCCGGGAAATATGATATTGTTTCCCGGGAAAATCCCGTAACCAAAAAACCGAGAATTCCCGGGAATTCCCGGTGCGGGATTTCCCTACCCAAAACCCTAGATCAGGATAACAACGACTAACTTTGGTGAATATTTCAAAAGAATCCTACAATCGCACTGTGGTTCCGCCTGTGGACAAAAATCGAAAAATGTATGACAAAAATTTCATTGTGATTGAAATAAATATTCTCTAAACATATTACAATTTTAATATTTAGTGTTATTTTTGCCAATTTACTGTGGTAATATGTCAAGTTAAGCCGAAGAAGTTGAAATTTATAGGTGGTGCCTTAAAAACGTAAAATACACCCGCAAAACATTCGCAGCTTATGATTAAAATTATACAAAAATAAATAGGTAAATGTACAATTTCCAGAATGAAACTTATAGTTGATGGTATTGACAATGTTTTTACCAAACAAATATTCCTACATCATTTTCTAACTTACTTAAAAATAAATTCTTTGTAAATTAATTTTTCTGGTATTTTTAATATCAGAACTATATATTAAGTTAAGTTTTAGTAATGTTGGGAGTATTTGGGAGACTCCATATTTTTTTTTTAATAGATGGGAAAGTCTCTAGTTAACGATAAAAAATTCAACCATCTGCCACGCGGTATGTTATTCCCCTTATACCACGCCTGTAAATAGTCAAAATTCCGAAAATCGGAAGGTACGTTTATATGGGGGCTATACCTAAACGTAGATCTACAGTGGCGGCCAACTATTTAGGACAATAAGTTAATAGATTATTCGATTTCATTTAAAAATGTGTAGATTTTGATGAATTAATTTTGCATAAATGTATTGGTAAAAGCACTATCGAGTAATGTCAACACGTTCTGAGATTCCCCATTAGGGTGGGGCGATTTGTGTGGAAGGAAAAAACCTTAATGAGCCCTTCGCGTTTCTGATTCCTGAGATTGAACTGAGCAAAAAAGTCCACTGGACCGTGAAAATCGAGCCTCCCGATTTTGGCTTTAAGTTTTTTATTGACGTTTTTTGGATATTTTGGCATATAACAGCCAAACCATTGAGATTTTCGATCCAACACAAAGACATAAATTGTAGCCAAGACAGTAATTGAAAACTCTCTAATACATCGCAGAAGCATTGGAACGCTCTTTCAGGCAGTTTTGGCCTGAAGAATGTGCAAACTTTTCGGAAAATGTCGATAAATGACATTGTGCTATAAAATTTGACAAGAAAATTATTCCAGCGTCAATACCTTTAGTTCGTATGTATCACTTCGTTTTATTTTTTATAACGGTAAAAGTAGTGAAAATCTGGGTTTCTTACAGTTTCAAATTTAAACGGACATATCTTCTTTTTTTCACAACGGTTTACTATTGATCCTTCTTCCTTTTAAAGCGCTGAATAATATCTTTCGAACAAGTTATTATTTTTTTTAAATCGGTTAACAAATGGCTCAGTTGAAGTGGTTTAAGACTGAAAACCCCCACAAAATAACTATAACTGAATTTCTCATAATTTTGAAATATATAATGTTTTTTGTTTTGTTCAATAATTATTTTCAAAATTAAGAGAAATTCAGTTATAGTTTTTTTGAGGGGGTTTTCAGACTTAAACCACTATAACTTAGCCATTTGTTAACCGATTTAAACAAATAATAACTTGTTCTAAAGATAGTATTTTTAAGTCAACAAAATGTGAGGAAATCTAGTCATTAGTATGCCGTTTGAGAGAAATATTGCGATGTTAAATGCTTGGACCAATGTCAGTTACTCTTTTCGATAGCTATCGTGGAACATAATGTAGGATTTGGAAGATATTTAACTCAGAAATCATTTAAGTTGGTGCCGGCAGGGGTTTTTAGAGATTTTGTACCATTATGTCAGGAAGTAGGGACTTTCCCCAGACAGATTGTACTGTCGAACGACTTTCCTGGCCAAAACCCAAATTTTTTCGTCATCGATTGTTAATTTCTATATGGGATTTGATAGTAAACATATTGAAACTAAGGGAACCAAAAATTAGGTCAAAATATTTCGCTATTTTGGAAAATACGTCATTTTTCGAACTATAACAGATATTATGTTTATTGTTTTTTTTTTTTTGTTAGGTAGGTACGATTGTTGTCTTTAAGAACCATTTCAATAAATTACCGTTGCGTTTACACGAAGTGAGCTATTTTATTTTCCGCAGGTACTAAATTTTAGTCAAATTCCAACTTTGGTGGACTAGAAATTTTAGGGGACAGCTTGGAACAAAGTTCCATTTTCACAGAAGGATGCCCGAGAGTGTCCACTTTCAGTCCATGTATACTTTTGAACCCGCCCCGTTTAACACTTTTTTAAATTTTTCCAAATTATATGGGTATACATTTGTGTTTTTTCCATACCGTTTCCTATATAAACTATAGATTTTTTACACAAATAGACATTTTTTTAATATATGAGTTGTTTAAGAGTTTTATGAAACCCCTGCACAGTGGATCCACTTGTATGGAGAAAGTGGCCAAAAATATATAGAGTGTAAAAATGAAGCCAGTGCGCCGGTTACAGCTTTGTGCTGCTGCGAAGAGTGTTTTAAGAAACCAAGAGCGTAACATTCTCCCCCTTTCCCATCTGGAGGGGGTATATGGTAAGAATTGATTTATGCTGTTAATACAAAATAACATGAACAAAGGTCCCGATTATCTTATGATGCAAAAATAGGCTTGGGGAAACAAAACAATGTCCATAACAACATAAAGTCCGACAAATTTAGCGGATTAAAAAAATCAAAATTTTTGTCTGAAATTTGGTAAAATTTTTAATATAGATCTTATAGCGCTCTTCTTGGAAGGCACGTACCGCCAACGTATGGCAAATTTGGAAGAAGGTTTCTTCATCATGGCGCTGATGCCAATTATGTTGATGTACGTGGTCAGATAACAGAGTTATACTCTAATATATCCATAGAAACCCTATTCAAGGGCAGCTTTAGTCAGCAGCCCACCATTTATAGTCTGGCACTAGATGGCAGCTGATTTTAATACTGAATAATCTTAAACCCATGACCTACTTTGAAAAATTATTCCCGAGGTGGGCACTGGTTGGCATCATTACTAAAACCTTAGTTTAAATTTAAGTATATGATCGAATTGGCATTACAAAATACACTAAGAAAATATGCAGCTAACAAGAATTCCACATCACGCTAAAACAATATTTTTTAATGAAAATTAAGCTATTACCTTCTCCTTCAAAATCCACTATAATATTTTGCTATACGTATTAGTTTCGCGATATTTTGAATATATTTAATTGCACTTAAAATATAGGTTGCACTCACAACAAAAAATATTTGTCAAATGTTCCGACTTTTGAAGCTATTCTTAAGAAGATCGCGTTCGAGTGAAACAAAAATTCAATTATTTTTAAAAAGGTCCATGTCATAGCTGTCAGAGTTGCCAGATGTAGTACCAAAATTTTGACATTCATTTTTTATTTTTGGCCAATGGGTGGATCCACTGTGCCCTGGGGCATTTATCTAATTTTGAAAACAATTTTTCGAAAAAATTTTTTTTTTTAATTTTTTGTATTTTTATTGTTTGTTTATTGGTGTTTGACATTTTTTTAAATAGTTAGAACTCATGCTCGAAACAAAGCTCATAAATGTGTGTAAAATCTTGATATCCGTCATAACACTATATCGCTGTACAAAAATTATGCAAAAACTATTTTGTATATTCGCTCCAATATTGTCATCAGAGGCGTCGAGGGATTTCAAAATTTGTATCTAATGTATGTAAATAAATACTGAATTGAAAAAAAATCAGCCATGTCCGTCCGTCTGTATGTGTGGCTGGTGCGCATGATAACTCTCGAACGGATCAACTTATTCGAACCATATTTTGGGTATCGTAATATTTTGTCCAAACTTAGTATATATATGGTCCATACTGTGTACATGGTGAAATTTCTACCAGACTTAGATGAGGTTCCAATATGGACTCAATCGGTCCACTCCCACACAAAATTTCGGAAAAGTTCAGTTTAGGACCTGCTCTAGAATCGCTTTGATTTTTGTTGTAAAAACGTGTATTCACTGCTTCTAATGCGACGGTACAAGTTTCATTAGGGACAAGTCCATACTTCCTGAGAAAATAGCCTGAAAGGTGCAAAAAACCCCTATGACACCGTCTGTAGTGGAGTGGTGGAGCAAGATACCTCTTGAACGGATCTGCCGATTTGGTCCAAAATTTTGTCTTCACAATATTTTGTGCAAACTTAGTTTATTTTCGAAGATAAACAATTTTGGTCCTCTTCTTCCCCCACAAAAGTTAAAAAAATTCGGAAAAATTGTGCGCACGATAACTCTTAAAGAGAGGGACCGATTTGATTAATACTTTACACTTCCTAATATATCTACCAGATATAGATCAGGTTCGAACATGGACGGTCTATTCCTTCGGGTACCCCCAAACACAATTTTGGATAATTTCATTTTAAGACCTGATCTCGAATCACATTGGTTTTTGTTGAAGCAACATGCATTCGCTGTCTCAATTACAACGGTAAAATTTTTTCAGGGGCAAGTCCATACTTCTTGAAAAAAACAGCTCGAAGGTGTAAAAAACCCCTATAGTCCACGATTTGGTCCAAAATTTAGACTGTATTTGTCCATTCCTTTGGGTATCACCCACACAAAATTTTGGATAGGTTCACTTTAAGACCTGATCTCGAATCACTTTGATTTTTGTTGAAGCAACTTGAATTCGCTGTCTCATTTACAACGGTAAAATTTTTTCAGGGGCATGTCCATACTTGTTGAAAAAACAGCCCGAAAAGTTTAAAAAAACCCCTATGGACCATATGTAATGGCTGGAGAGCACACCGATTTGGTCCAAAATTTGGATTTCGTCATATTTTGTCCAAACTTAGTTTCTGTTCGAAGGTGGGCAAAACCGGTCCACTACTTCTGGTACTTCCTTTCAATATTTTTTTTATAATGTCACTAAAATGGTATGCATGATATCTCTTGAACGGGGCAACCAATTTCGTTCAAACTTTGGATCTCCTAACATTTTGTCCAAATTAAGTTTAACTTGTAAAATGGTCCATAGCGGTCCTCTTCAGTCTTAGTGCAGCTTAGGGTCTGTTCGAAGATCCTTTAGAAATGTGTACCGACGCTGTTCGTTGTGATCCTGTTTAAAGCGATATTATGTTTTCGGTGGACAAATCCATGCTTCCTGGCATACTGGTCCAAAAGTTATCCGATGACTCACTGAAATGACTAGTGGGCGCGACACATACCGAAAAGATATGACACCGAAAATAAGACCCACTTCCATAACGGACCAAGTCGGTCAATACCTTTAAGTACCTCCTCCGCAACACTTTTGAACTTTAATCCTAATCCACATTTTTGTCGGCAAGCTCAAATGTCCAAAAAGGCCACAAAATTCTGAAAATACCCTAAATGGATTCGATATGTCCGTAGATGAAAGTTTAATTTCACATACAGTGCCCGAAATAAACATAGGTTCACATGTACATTTCTATTTTTTTCATAATTCCGATGACTTTTATAGGATTTTATAATTTTGTATTATGGAGTTGGACACTCCCCATGATATCAATATATCAATTATTTGATTTTGCGATAAAATAAAAATTTGTAAAAGTTGTCTCCGAATTATTTTCAAAATGCAGATTTGTTCAACACTTTAAAGCAGTTTTCAAGAAACAAATTTTTAACGTGGGAGAGGAGGCGAATCTGTTGTTATCAGAGGCAAGGATCATTTCAGATTGCATGAAAAGAGTATCAATCAAAAAACTAAATCCAGTTTTTTAAAAAGTTTCATAAATTGGGCGCAAATTTAAACGTCAAAAAAGTCTGGGGGGTTCTCCAACTCCACTTTGACGGCAAGAATAGCTTATTTTTCCCATTTATTGCAGTTAAAATAATTTTTCATCTCAAAACAACAGTCAACTTGATCTTCAGGTATCGAAAATGCGATGTATACAAACGCTAGTAAGCTCGAATGGACCGATAGGAAGAATACAAGAATTGCCAAGTAAAACTGCAACCGAGCCCAAAAAAGAGAACCGCCAGATTTCGACTAAAAAGTCTGTGAACTCTCATGCAAAATGGCTAGGATGGATTTTTCTATTACTCAAACAATTTCCCATCCATTTTTCATAAGCATTTTTACCTAAACCTACGTCTGTTCTTTTTCAGGCTCGATTGCTGTTTTCCTTGGCAATTTTTGTATTCTTCCTAGGTCGATTCGAGCTTTCTAACGTTTGTTTACATAGCATTTTCTATACCGGAAGATCACGTTGACTGTTGTTTTGCGCCTAATTTATGAAACTTTTTAAAAAATTGGATTTAGTTGTTTGATTGTTACTCTTTTCATGCAATTTGAAATGATCCTTGCCTCTGACAACCACAGATTTGCCTCCTCTCCCACGTTAAAAATTTGTTTCTTGAAAACTTCTTTTAAGTGTTGAACAAATCTGCATTTTGAAAATAATTCGGACACAACTTCTAAACTAAATTACTCGTTGGACATCGGCGATCTAAAAAAACAACGATTTGTAAAAAGTTCTCCTCAAATTTATACGTGTAAATCCTCAAAAATTGCCCTGAACCTATCATTATTTCGCACCTAAAATAAGGAAACAATTTTTTAAATTTTTATTTTGTCGCAAAACCAAATAACTCATATATTGACATCATGAGGAATGCCCAACTCCAAAATACAAAATTATAAAATCCTATAAAAGTCATCTGAATTATGAAAAAATTACAAATTTACATGTGAACCTATGTTTATTTCGGACACTGTAGGCTGAGTGTATATCCCTGTCGGCAAAGCGGACTGATACTTTTTTAATTGTTTTTTTCAATTCATAGTATTTTTGTACCATTTACCATAACATGGAGGATATAATGAAATTTGTCATTCCGTTTGTAACACATCGAAATATTCATCGGAGACCCTATAAAGTATATATTCTTGATCAGTGTAAAATTTGAAGTATATAAAACCATGTCCGTATGTCCGTCCGTCTGTTGAAATCAAGATACTTACTTACTTACTTAGCTGGCCCATTACAGAACATCTGTTCTATAGGCCGAACTAAGAAAAGATCTCCAATACTCTCTATTTGTTGCTTCGCTTTCTGGAATACGGCGCCTTTTCATCTCATCATCCACTTGTTTGCGCCATCTATTCCTTGGCCTACCAATTCTGCGTGCACCGCCAAGCGGTCCGTGTTTATACACCTTTTTAGCGGGGTCATTATCGCTCATTCTTATGATAGATCTTTCGAAGAATTTTTCTCTTAAACACACCAAGCACTGTCATATCTGCTTGCGCAAGTACCCAGGCTTCGGAGCCATACATCAGCACGGGTAGTATCAGTGTTTTGTAGAGCGTTTTTTTTTTTGTTTGACGAGATGTGGCTTTGTTTTTGAACTGCTTACTTAAACCAAAGTAGCATCTGTTGGCCAATATAATTCTTCTTTGTATTTCACAACTGATGTCGTTTGTTGTGTTTACGGAGGTGCCGAGGTAGACGAAGTCTTTTACTACCTCAATATTATAGGAACCAACTTCCACAGTCGGTCCGAGCTCAATGGACGCATTGCACGTCGACACCATCAACATGGTCTTCTCACCGTTTACCGCCAGACCCACTTTAGCAGATTCTCCTTCGACCTTCATAAAGGTATCAGTTACTTCTTTTACTGATCGGCCTATGATATAGACATCTATCATCAGCATAAGCAAGTAACATGTGGCTATTGGTGTAGATTGTGCCACTTCTTTTGACGATTGCCTCTCGTATAACCTTTTCCAGCAGGATGTTAAAGAGATCACACGAAAGGCTGTCTCCTTGTCTGAAACCTCTTTTGGTACCAAACTCTTCGGAGAGGTTCTTTCCTATTTTAACTGAGGACCTCCTGTCAGTTAAAGTCATTTTGCAAATTCAGACATGGCTTGGAATACCTTTGAACGCAGCGGGCTGTCGAAGGCTGCTTTATAATCGACAAAAAGGTGGTAGGTGTCGATCTGCATCTCTTGGGTCTTCTCCAGGATTTGCCGCAGGGTAAATATCTGGTCAATGGTGGACTTGCCAGGTCTAAAGCCGCATTGGTATGATCCAATTATCTCGTTGACCATAGGCTTTAGTCGTTCGCACAATATCCCTGACACGATCTTGTAGGCAATAGGGAGTAGACTTATGGCCCTATAGTTAGAGCATACAGTCTTATGATGCTTGACTCTTTGGTAGAATTTTCGGACTTCATTCTGGCTCCTGTACATCTCGATTTTTTCAGCCTCTCGCTTTTCCATCTCTCTCTTTTTCCTGCAGAAAAGACGTTTCTCCTCTCTCCTTTTCTCCCTGTATCTCTCTCGTGCGCTACGCGTTGTTACGGATTGTAAGGTAGCCCTATATGCCGCATTTTTCTCTTCGGTGGCAGCACGACACTCCTCATCATACCATGGATTCCTTGGTGGAGGCCTCTGGTATCTAAGTATGGATTTTCCGGCTGTTTGCATGGAGTGGGCAATGCTTTGCCATTGCGCTGATATGTTATCGGGATGAGGAGTGCTTTGATTAAGCAATTGGGCTAGTTGAGTGGAATATGCTGTGGCTATCTGTTGTGATTGCAGCTTACCGATGTCTAACTTTCGTGTTGTGTCTGTTCGTACTTTGGTTGCTACGTTTAAGCAGGTGCGTACCTTTGCTGCAACAAGGTAGTGGTCCGAATCAATGTTTGCGCCTCGGAACGATCGTACATCCAACACGCTCGATGAATGTCTTCCATCTATAACAACATGATCCATTTGATTTCTTGTTTTCTGATCTGGAGACAGCCAGATGCCCTTATGGATATCGAGATGATTAAATCTGGTACTGCTAACTACCATGTTTTTTGCAGCTGCAAAGTCTATCAGCCTCATACCATTGTCAGATGTTTCACTGTGGAGACTGAATTTCCCGACTGTTGGGCCAAAGATATTCTCCGTTTCAATTTTGGCATTAAAATCGCCTAGAAAGATTTTAATGTCATGGGCAGGGCAACTGTCACATGTTTCTTCTAAGCGCTCGTAAAATATATCTTTGGTCTGTTCGTCCTTTTCTTCAGTAATCAGCGCAAATAAAGCTGATGTTGAAGAATTTAGCTTTTATTCGAATTGCAGCAAGTCTTTCATTCACTGGAGTGAAGCTGGATACCAGACGTTTTAGTCTCCGACTAACTACAAATCCGTAATACAGTGCGTCACCTTTAGGTGTTGTTGTGACGCCTTTCCCAATCCATTGTATTTCCTGTATGGCAGTAATATCGGTCTTGTTCTTTTCAAGTACATCTGCCAATGCGAAGACTGCACCTTCTCTATAAAGAGTGCGAACATTCCAGGTGTAAATTCGCAGATCATGGTCCTTTCGTTTTTTCATAGTATGCTGTTTTTTTTTTTTTTTGGGAGGGTTACTAACCCGACGCCCAAACCCAAGTTTTTAACGTTCTTATGGGAGAACGCGCGGCACATGTTAGCTCACTACCTTTAACGGGTGTTAAAGGCAATTCCCCAGGTGACACCACGGGGAGGTCAGTGTCCACTTGAGATGAAAGAGGGACCAAGATAAATCCTGGGCTTTGCCATGTTGAAATCGGTCAGGACCTTTGCTTGGTATTTTCCATCCCCTACGTCACCCGTTGAAATCAAGATACAGCTCGCAATTTTTAAGATAGAAATTTGTAATTTTGTATAGAAGTTTCTATTACTCGTGGATTGTTTGGTATTGCAAATGGGCAATATTGGTCCACGTTTTGATATAGCCTCATTATCCCATCGAAATGGCTAAAATTTGGTACTAAGTCTTCGTTGGGGATATACAACTTTACTCCAAAAATTTGTCGGTATAGGTCCACGCCCCCATAGAACCGTGCCACCCGATTTTCGGTATTTTGAAGGTTGGGGCCTCAATATTCCTCCGAAATAACTGAAATTTGGTATTTGGTCTTCATTTGGGTATTAAACGTTCCATATGAAATTTGTTGGTAGAGGTCAACGTCTTCATATAGCCCCCACAGAACGGGGTCCCCCGATTTTGGGTATTTTGAAGGTTTTAGCGTCATTATCACACCAAAATGGCCGAAAATTGGTACTTAATCTTCGTTTGGGGTATAAAACTTTCTCCCACAAATTTGTCGGTATAGGTCCATGCCTTCATATAAACCCCATAGAACGGTATAGATCGACGGTTTGATATAGTCGGTATTTTATATGTTAGGTGGAGGGTGTTTTTGAGTTTTTTAAAAAAAGAATAAAAATGTTGCACTGATATCTTAAAAAGTTGGCATTGAAGTTTATTTTTATTTAACCTCCTTTTCCTTCTTTTTTGGTTTGGTTGTTATCTATGTCCTAAATATAAATCTTGAATATGTTTCGAACAAAAAAAAAAAAAAACTTGTTAAACCATTTCCCCTCCAATAAAGGAACATTTGAAAACATTCGTGTTTTTGTTTAATTATATTTGTCACGAATATGTCTGTTTGCGGAAACGGTCCGACAATATGTTTAAATGTTTTAGTCTAAACCAAAAGTTTGTTGGCGTTCTTTGGTGGTTGAGATTGACGAATTATAATAATTTCATATAAAAAAGCCTGAAATTATTATTACAGAAATGATTGCTTTAAACCATTTTCTAAAGGTTAAGGTAGTACGTAGTCTGTTGATTCCATTTAAACATGATTAAAAATCAAATATTTCTACGTTTAGCTATTAAAAATATAACACTCATTCAAATATATTGCCTTTAGTATTTGTTGAACTCTTAAATTTTAATTTAAATTTATTTTTTATTAATTTCCCCATAACATCAACATTTCCCATTCACACATTCATTTTCTTTGCATAATCTTAAATTACCACATATCCTTTTTCTATCTACAACGACAACATTATTTACATGAAAGAATCAGAAAATCAAAAAGGATTTCCAAGTGGCATAAGTGTTCTTTAGCTACTAACTGAAGTGAAAAGTGGCGTTTCTTTGCGTAAACATGACACACAACAGCACTACCAACACTATGGCCACATGAGAAGTTCTCTTATTAAAAGCTCGCTACCAGCCCCCCTTCCTTAAAAAAAAAAACTAAACATAAACAATACGTACACTTTTGAAACCACTCGGCTGCAATAGAGTCTCATGCCAAGCGATAGCATCACCATTCCACCAGCCAACGGCACTTAATATGGCATTTAAACCGAACATGGCCAATGCCATTATAAAACTGAAAGCCTTTGAGTGCTATAAAAAGTGAGGAAAGAGAGAGAAAAGAAAATATAAAAATATCATATTAAAAATTCATTCACCTAATAAATAAAATATATTACGAAAAAAACATTTCACAAAAAGCACCATCAACAACCATGGAGATCAAACACTAGACAACCAAGAGGGCCATGGGTGCGTGTTGTTGTTGTTCAACAACAACGGTCTCCATGATTACTGCAGTAAATAACACACGTTGCAGAAGAGCTTACCACATACTCGTAGATACTGACTCTGTATGAAATACATACCTCTAGGCCTAACATAAACATGCCCGTTACTAGAAACACCACAGCTACTCCCAAGACATCTGGCCAGGGTTCGTTGGCTGGTGAATTGCGGCCTAAAAGTATACAATGAAATCTAAGCGATAACAAACATGAAATGGTTGATGGATTGGCTGCCCTTATACCCTACAACACTGCTATTATAACATAATATCAAAATATAATATCAAAATATAAAGGAATAATGCAAGCCAAATTTCGTTTATATGACCGTTGAAAAAGACAATTGATTTGCAGGACGAAGACTTTTGTTCTTCAACATGAAGACCTTTGATCTTGTTGATAAAGACCCTTGATCTTCAAGATGAAGACCATTGACATTTAAGATGACACCGTTTGGTATTCATGATGAAGTCCTTCGGTCTTGAAGATGCAGACCTTCGGTCTTCACGATGAAGAAAGTTGGTCTTCAAGATGAATGCCTTTAATCTTTATTAATTTATTATTAATCTTTAATCTTAATCTTTAAGATTTTTGTCTTCAAAATTAAGACCTTCGGCCTTTGGAATGGAGACCTTTGATTTCCAAGATGAATGCTTTTGATTTTCAAAATCATTAAGATGGAGGCCAATGATATTCAGGATGAAGACTTTTGCTTTTTAAAATTAAAACTTTTGGTCTTCGATATGTATACCTTCTTCGTATACCTTTTACGATTGAGACTTTTGACCTCCGGTCTTCATGATGATTGATCTTCAAGTCGAAGACATATGTTCTTTACTATGAAGACCCTTGTTCTTCACAATGAAGACCTTTGATATTCAAGAAGAAAACCTTTGGTTTTCAAGATGAAGACCATTGATCATTAAAATGAAGACCTTTGGTCTTCAAGATAGGGGACGTAGGGGATGAAAGATACCAAGGAACGGTCCTAACCGGCTTTAACATGGCAAAGCCTAAAATTTATCTTGGGCTGGCTGATGTACTTGAAATGTACAAGGTCGATATAGCTGCCATAAAGGAAATGCTATGGACATCAGCTTTATCTGCACTCATGCTCCAACCGAAGACAAGGACGAACAGGCCAAAGATATTTTCTAAGAGCACTTAGAAAAAAACAAGTAAAAAAATATCAGTCGGCTTTGCCGACAGAGATATACCCTCAGCCCGTTCAAGAGATATAGCATTTTAATGGCATTTTCTTAAATACTGAGGGAATGTACCGGAAGTTGAGGACCGGTATTGCCAAAATTTGAACCCAATCGGGTGAAAAAGCTGTTACTGTCGTAATGGAGGCAGCGAATGCAAGTTGCTTCAACAAAAATCAAAGTGATTTAAGAGAAAGTGTTTAAGTTTACTTATCCGAAATTTTGTGTTAGAGGACCCCGAAGGAGTGGACACATATAGTCAATATTCGAACATGATCTATATATGGTAGATATATTAGGACGTGTAAAGTATGGACCAAATCGGTCACTCCCTTCAAGAGCTATCGTGAGCACAAGGTTTCCGAATATTTTTGAACTTTTGTGGGGTAGGTACCTGAAGGAGAGAACCGATATGGCTTGTCTTCGAACTAAAACTAAGTTTACAAAGGCCAAATTTTGGACCGAATCGGCGGATCTGTTCGAGAGTTATACTGCGCTCCAACCACTACACACGGTGTTATAGGGTTTTTTACACCTTTCAGGCTATTTTTTCAGGAAGTATGGACTTGCCCCAGATGAAACTTTTACCGTCGTATGGATAGCAGTGAATACAAGTTGTTACAACAAAAATCAAATCGAAATTTTGTGTGGGAGGTACCCGAAGACGTGGACCGATTAAGTCCATATTTGAACCTAATTCATGTCTGGTAAGTGCTTCACGATGTGCAAAGTATGGACCACATCGGTTGCTGCCTTCAAGAGTTATCGCGCGCACAAATATTCCGAGCATTTTCGAACTTTTGTGGGGGAGGAGTGACCGATATAACCCATCTTCGAACTTAAACTTAGTTTGGACAAAATATTACGAAAACCAAATTTTGGACCGAATAGGTTGATCCGTTCGAAATTTAACGTGCGCTCCAGCCAGTCAGACGGACAGACAGGCTGGCGGACATGACTAAGTCAGCTCCAAATTGTCTGAAACGGATTTCGTCCAAACATACTTGGGGTCTAAAACCATTATTTCAATGAGACACATTTTGCCTGTATGAAAGTGTATATACCCTCGTTAGCATAAATGCTGAGTTTATCAAAAATACGACCGTTGTCCTGTCCATGACTTTAAAATTATTCCAGGCGGTTTTAATGCCAAAATTGGAAAGGAGAATATCTTTGGCCCAACATTCTGGAAATTCTGTCTGCACAGTGAAAAATCTGACAACGGTATGATGGTTATACACTTTGCAGCGGCAAAAAACATGGTAGTTTGCAGCATCAGATTTAAGCATCTCGACATTCATAAGGGCACCTGACTAGATAGGATAGATGGGAGCCATTCGTTGGCCTTGTTGGATGTGCGTTCGTTCCGAGCAGCAAACATAGACTCGGACCACCACATTGTTTCAGCAAATGTACGTACCCGGTTAAACATAGTGAATAAAGTACGAACATACACAACTCGAAAGTTAGACATCGGTAAGCTGTAATCACAACAGATAGTCACAGCATATTCTACTCAACTGGCTCAATTGCTTAATCAAAACACTCCTCGTTCCGGTAACAAATCAGCACAATGGCAAAATATTGCCCACTCCTCGCAACCGATACAGATAGTGTGATCAGGATATGGAATGAGAATTTTTCTAAACTGTTGGTATTCGATAGGAGCGAAGGAGGCGAATATACCACAGATCCAATCCTAGAAGATGATATTGAATGTATACCGTCCAGCCAAGATGAGGTAAAGGCTAATAAGGCAACAGGAGCCGATGTCCTACCAGCCCAGCTGTTCAATACCTGAGGCGACACGCTGATATGCATCAGCTAGTTAGCACCATCTGACAGGAAGAACGTAAGGATAAAGGACTGTATGCACTAACTATAGGGGCATAAGTCTTCTCCCTATTGCCTACAAGATAGTGTCAAAGATATTGTGCTAACGACTAAATCCAATGCGGCTTTAGTTCACCATTGACTACATATTTACCCTACTGCAAATCCTAGACAAGACCCAAGAGATGCAGGACAGCCTTCGACAGCCCCCTACATCCAAAGCCATGTCTGCATTTGGTATCCCCGCACAGCTTATTCGGCTTTGTAAGACGACTTTAACTGACCTGCTGGTAAAGGTTATACGAGATGCAAATGCCAAAAGATATGGCACAATCTACTTGCTTATGCTGATGACATTGACATTATGGGACGATCAGTAAAGGAAGTAACTGATACAGCAAAAGTGGCTCTGGCGGTAAACGGCGAAAAAATAAAGTTGATGGTGTCGACGCGCACTGCGTCCATAGAGCTCTGACCAACAGTGGAAGTTGGTTCCTATAATTTTAAGGTAGTAAAAGACTTCGCCTACCTCGGCACCGCCATAAACACAACAAACAACATCAGTTCTGAAATAACAAGAAGAATTGTATTGGGCAACAGATACTACTTTGGCTTAAGTAAACAGTTTGAAAACAAAGCCACATCTTGTCAAACAAAAACAATGCTTTACAAAACACTAATACTACCCGTGCTAAAGTATTGTTCCGAAGCCTGGGTATACTCAGTATACTTGCACAAGCAGACAAGGCAGCGCTTGATGTGTTTGAGAGAAAAATTCTTCGAAAGATCTACGGACTAGTCTGCGTTGACGGTAAATATCGACGTCGTATGAACCACTATCTGCTATATAATGACATCAGTAAAGATAAACGTATAGAGATGCAATGATTGCGTTGACTAGGCCATATCATAAGAATGAGCGATGATGAGCGCGCTAAAACGGCGTATAAATACGGGCTACTTGGCGGTACAAGCAGAACTGCCAGGGCATGGCTTCGATGGAATAAACAAGTGGAAAAAGAGATGGAAGGCGCGGTATTCCTAAAAGCGAAGCAACAAACAGTTCGGCTTATGGAACAAATGGTCTGTAATGGGCGGCTAAGTAGTGCAACAATTTTCCGGTCACAGTTTGGGGTGTGGAAAATCCAAGTGGGGGTGAGTTCCCACGCCAAACTTTTTTCAGGCCAAACATTTTAGAGCGATATTTTTTAATAATTATGGTTATAATTTGGCACTTTCCTTTCTCAGGGGGAAGCACACCTTTTCGCAGAAAATTTTCAATGTAGATCCATGTTTCGGAGTAGCGGAGAGAAAAAGTAGAAAATGTTTCTTCAACCTACCAAGTCCATATTCCGAACCGATTTAGTATGGGGTCTGGTAAATTCTAAATGGACGTGATGGTGTTAGGTCAGAGGAGCAAAACCTTAAAATGGATTGAATTCTCAGGCCAATTTGTATACCCTCAGCATTTATGCTAACGAGGGTATATACACTTTCATACAGGCAAAATGTGCCTTCTCAAAATTATGGTTTTAGACCCCAAGTATGTGGGGACGAAATGTGTTTCAGACAATTTGGAGTCGATTGAGCAATGTCCGTCCATCTGTCTGTATGGCTGGTGCGCACGATAACTCTCGAACGGATCAACCGATTCGATCCAAAATTTGGCTTTCGTAATATTTTGCCCAAACTTAGTTTAAGTTCGAAGATAGGTTATATCGGTCTACTCCTTTCGGTACCTCGCACACAAAAGTTCGAAAATGTTCGGAAAATTTGTGCGCGCGTTAACTCTTGAAAGGAGTAACCGATTTGGTCTATACTTTGCACATCGTGAAATTTGTACCAGACTTAGACATGGTTTCATTATGGACTTAATCGGTACACTCCTTCGTGTACCTCCAACACAAAATTTAGGAATAGTTCAGTTTAGGGCCATCTCTCGAATCGTTTTGACTTTTGTTTTAGCAACTTGTATTCACTGTTCCCCATACGACGGAACAAGTTTCATTAGCGGCAAGTCCATGCTTCGTGAGAAAATAGCATGAAAGTTGCAAATAATCCCTATGACACCGTGTGAGATGGTTGGAGCGCAAGATAACTCTGGAACGGATCTGCCGATTCGGTCCAAAACTTGGCCTTAGTAATATTTTGTCCAAACATAGTTTAAGTTCGAAGATAAGCCATATCAATCCACTCCTTCAGGAACCTCCCCCAAACAATTAAAAAATGTTCGGAAAAATTGTTCATACGGTAACTCTTGAAGGGAGTGACCGAATTGGTCCATACTTTACACATCCTAATATATCTACCAGATGTAGATCAGGTTCAAATATGGACTATATTTGTGCACTCCATCCGGTACCTCCCACACAAAATTTCGGATAAGTTCACTTTAAGACCTGATATCGAATCACTTTGATTTTTGTTGAAATAACTTGCATTCGCTGTATCAATTACGATGGTAAAAGTTTTTTCAGGGGCAAGTCCATACTTCTTGATCAAACAGCCCGAAGGGTGTAAAAACCCCCTATGGCACCATATGTAGTGGCTGGAGATCCACTTCCATAATGGTCAATGTCGATCCATTCCTCTTAGTATCTCCTCCGCAAAACTTTTGATCTTTAATCCTAATCAACATTTTTGTCGGTTTAAACGCCCAACATTTTTAGAACCCCCTAAATACACACGTTTTTTAGGGAGAAATTGTTTCAATATACCCAGGCTGAGGGCATATCTCTGTCAGCAAAGTCGACTGATACTTTTTTACTTGTTTATGAAAAAGTTTCATATAAAGGTACCTCCCATGTCCAGGTTCCGAACCGATTCGTTATGGGATATGGCAAATTTCAAATGGAGGTGATGGTGTTAGGTCAGAAAGCAAAATCTCAAAAGGGTTTTGAATTCTCAGCCCAATTGCTATACCCTCCACCATAATATGGAGGGTATAATTAAATTTGTTATTGCGTTTGTAACACATCGAAATATTCATCGGAGATCCTAAAAAGTATATATATTCTTGATCAGGGTAAAATTCTAAGTCGATATAACCATGTCCGCCCATACTTCTGTTGAAATTAAAATACAACTCGCAATTTTTAAGATAGAGCTTTGTAATTTAGTGTAGAATTTCTATTGCTCCTAGGATGTTTGGTATTGCAAATGAGTTATATCAGTCTATGTTTTGATATAGCCCCCATAGTACGGTACCACCCGATTTTCGGTATTTTGAAACTTTTAGCTTCATTATCACACCGGTAGAAATTTACTGAAATTTGGTATTTAGTCTTCATTTGTGGTATAAAACGTTCCCCATGAAATTTGTCGGTATAGGTACACGTCTTCATATAGCCTTCATAGAACGGTACCTCCCGATTTTCGGTATTTTGAAGGTTGTGGCCTCAATATTCCTCCAAAATTGCTGAAATTTGGTATTTAGTCTTCGTTAGGGGTATTAAACTTTCCATATGAAATTTGTTGGTATAGGTACATTCCTTCATATCGACGCCTCCAAACAATAGTATGCTAAGTCGACTTAGCATGTTTTCAAGTTCTTTACATTTTTATATTTAACGTCCTTTAACTTAAATTCTGTCAAATTTTGGCAATAATCGGACAATCCAAAACGAAGTTATAAACAAATATTTACTTAGCATAGTACTGAAGGTCAAAGAAATTTCCAAACTTTTAGAGCTTGTCCTGCAAAACTCACTGTTCAGAATTAGCAAACTATTATTTGGAGGTGTCGAACGTCCTTTAACTTAAATTCTGTCAAATTTTGGTAATGATCGGTCAATCCGAACAGAAGTTATAAACAAATATTGACTTAGCATAGTACTGAAGTTCAAAAAAATTTCCACACTTTGAGAGCTTCTCCTGCAAAACTCACTTTTTAGACTTAGCATACTATTATTTGGAGGTGTCGATATAGCCCCCATAGAACGTTACCTCCCGATTTTCGGTGTTTTGAAGGTTGTGGCCTCAATATTCCTCCAAAGTGACTGAAATTTGGTATTTAGTCTTCGTTAGGGGTATTAAACTTTCCATATGAAATTTGTTGGTATAGGTACATTCCTTCATATAGCCCCCATAGAACGGCACCTCCCGATTTTCAGTATTGCGAAGGTTTTAGTCTCATTATCACACCCAAATGGCTGAGATTTGGTACTCAGTCTTCTTTGGGGGTATAAAACTTTCCTTCAGAAATTTGTCGATTTTCGGTATTTTTAAGGTTGTGGCCTCAATTTGTCCGTCAATGTGCACGTCTGCATATAGTCTTTATAGAACGACACCTTCCGATTTTTGGAATCGCTTCACCAGAAATTTGTTGGTATAGGTCTTTATATAGCCCTCCATAGAACGGCACTCACGGATTATCGATATGTTGAAAGTTTTAGCCAGGGGTACAAAACAGTCCTTGCAAAAAATAATACAGCATACGTCAAAGTTTTGCCAAAGGTCGCATGTAAGGGTTTTAGTTTTTGTCAAATTTTTAGAACCGAGATTGCTGTAATTTGGTATTCTGTTTAGTCAGAGGATAGAAAGAACAACGATGAGCTCTTTTATAGAGTGCTGCTACATTTTCCTTCTGAATGAAGTGGATGTAACCTGGTAATTTGGAATCTCAATGGGTAGAAAAGCTCCACACAGAAAATTATCAGTATAAAGTCATTATCGTCAGTTGAGATATTATTCTCTTCCAAAGAAATTATACTTATCGTAGAGAAAGAGCTTAGTAGTTACTAATTGTTTATATTTACTTCAATACAAATTCAACGCCGTTCTTACTTGTTTTTTTTTATTTTACTAAGACCGTTTCTGCGTTTGTTTCTCGTATTCAAGACAAGGTTTTTAGGTGTGATAGTCGTTGAAGAAATAGTCCTGAAGGTCCCAAGCATTACAATATATCACCTAATAAACCTTTTGTATATATAAGCAATATATTTTCTGCAACAAAATGGCATTGGGTAGGGTACATGCATACATATTTAACTAGCCCTATAAGATAAATTGCCCACAAAACCCCAACACTTGTTTTATTCAACATCATCTCCCCACTTAACATATCTGTTATTTAGTAGCTATGGTTTTTTGAACTTACCTAAAATCATAATACGTGCTAAACCACCAGTCATGGCATCCAAACACATGCTCAGTGTGCGCGTCAATGCCCCACAGGCACACAACACCGACAACATTTCCATCCAAGTGGCCAGAAAAAGGCAACCGAAGTCAAATTTATTACTGGCCCGTATATAAGGCATTTGAAGGGATCTCAGACTTGTTTTGCAGCGTGCTGAAAGTGGGGGGCGATATGAAAATTTAAAAAAACAACAACTTAATAATAATTTAAGTAGGTGTAATCGCTGAGGTTGTAATTTATGTAAATATTAAGTAATTGAGGGAGGTGCTGGGGATGAGTGGACATGACTCGGATAAACTTAAAACATAATAAATATTTACCAGCCAAAGCTGCATAAATTGTGGCCGCCATGGTGGCCAAAACCACACATGGCGCTGTCGTTTCATTGTAGGCAATCAAATAGACTAAAACGGCAGAACCCAATGTTAGACGAGCACCATTGCCATTTGAGAATGAGTCCATAAGAAAGCTGGAAAGAGGAGGAATAATAAAATATATAAGTGTGTGAAATATAAATGTGTGTTTTTTTTAGAATATAGTACAAAGTTTTTTTTTCTTTCTTGTTTATGTATCAATATAAAAGTTGAAATGCTTAGTCATTTTTCCGAAGGACATACATACGAATATATGCCAAAAATACTTCCACAAAGGAACTTTGCTAATATGATATCATCAATGATAGGGGACATAAATGATTTTTCTCTGCAAAAGTGACTGAGTTTATCACATTTTGGGAGTAAACAATTAATATTTCTGCTTTGATGTGTTTGTATATTAATATTTCCAACTATGTTAAAATTATTTCAAACGAATCAGTGGTTTTTAAGTTAAATTAAGTTCAACATTTTTAATTTCCAATTATACATAAATACATTTGAAGCATATTTTATGGCGATTTTGATTGCATAGAAACAAACAATAAAATATATTTTTAAAAGTACATTTAAGAAACTTTAGGCGTTGATTGTTTTAATAATAATTTTTAAAAAAATCTAGAGAATAACTTAAGTTATTTCCTAAAGGAAATTTTGATCCGTATAATCTTTATGTGGTATACTTACTTAGCTGGCCCTTTACAGAACCCTAGCATAGTTCCCGCTACACGTATGCGGAAAGTATATATAAAAAAACCATATTTAATATGGAAATGGTGAACACAGAAAATTTTATTGTACTAATGCCAATTTTAATTAATATATGTTTTTATTTAAGTACTGTTCGTATCACTTTAGTTCGATTTTCCAAAAAAAAAAAAAAAAATCAGCAGTATCTCACCTATACACATTAACAACGAGCCGCATTTTTTGAGGCTTTTTATTTAAGGGATTTCTGGCCCCAGAAGGTAAAACATTCTTGTAAAAAATACACTACAGGTATCCATTGCGATTTCAGCCCTCAGCGACTTCCATGCCAAATTTCAGAGTCAGTCGGCTTTGCCGACTGAGATATACCCTCAACCAATGTGAAGTGAAACTTCGGATAGATCGAATGTCTTTAGGGTTTCTTCAGAATTTTGTGGCCCTTTTTGAACATTTGAACTTGCCGACAAAAATGTGGATTAGGAATTAACTGCACAAAGACACAAATTTTGAACTTTTGTGGGGAGGTACCCTTAGGGAGGACCGATATGGGCCATTTTAGAAGTTAAACTAAATTTTGACAAAATATTAGGAGATTCAAAGATTGGACCAAATTGGTTGCCCCATTCAAGTGACATCGTCCTAGCATTTTACGAACATTTTTTAAATATTGGGGTGAAGTACCGGAAGTTGTGGACCGGAATTGCCCCATGAATCTAAGTTTGGATAAAATATGACGAAGACCAAATGTTGGACCAAATCGGTAGAACAGTTCGAGAGTTATCGTGGCCGCTACATATGATGACATAAGGGTTTTTACACTTTCCGGGCTGTTTTCCCAAGAAATATGGATTTGTCCCTGAAAAAACTTTTACCGTCGTAATGGAGGTAGCGAATGCTAATCGCTTCAACAAAAATCGAAGTGATTTGAGATCAGGTCTTAAGGTGAACTTATCCGTTTTGTGTGGGAGGTACCAGAAGGAGTAGACAAATATGGTCCATATTCGAACCTGATCTATATCTGGTAGATATATTACGATTTGCAGAGTATGGATTATATCGGTCACTCCCTTCAAAAGTTATAGAGCGCACAATTTTTCGAACATTTTTGAACTTTTGTGAGGGAGTGGACCGATATGGTTTATCTTCGAACTTAAACTATGTTTGGACAAAATATTAAGAAGGCAAATTTTGGACCGAATTGGCAGATCCTTTAGAGATTTATCTTGCGCTCCAACCACTACACACGGTGTCATAGGGGTTTTTTTGCACCTTTCAGTCTATTTTCTCAGGAAGTATGGCACTTGCCTCTGATGAAACTTGTACCGTCGTATGGGGGACAGTGAATACAAGTTGTTACAACAAAAAATCAAAGCGATTCGAGAGCAGGCCCTAAACTGAACTTTTCCGAAGTTTTTGTGTGGGAGGTACCCGAAGGAGTGGACCGATTGAGTCCATATTGGAACCTCGTCTAAGTCTGGTAGAAATTTCACTATGTGCAAAGTATGGGCCAAATCGGTTACTCCCTTCAATTGTTATCGTGCGCACAAATTTTCCGAACATTTTCGAACTTTTGTAGGGGAGGTACCGGAATGAGTGGACCGATAAAACCCATCTTCGAACTTAAACTAAGTTTGGGCAAAATATTACGAAAGCCAAATTTTGAACCAAATCGGTTTATCCGTTCGAGCGTTATCGTGCCCACCAGCCAGACAGACAGACGGACGGACATTGCTCAATCAACTCCAAATTCTCTGCAACACATTTCGTCCAAACATACTTGGTGTCTAAAACCATTATTTCGATGAGGCACATTTTGCCCGTATGAAAGTGTATATACCCTCGTTAGCATAAATGCTGAGGGTATAGAAAAACCTCCTTATATTATCGTACTTTTCGTACACCGGGTATAACGTTAAAAACATTACCTTCTTATATCAGCCATATATACCAAATGTGATTCTCATTTCCAGCTCTATCAGTTCCCCCAAAACCAATTATAGTACTTTACAAATACACAAGCAAAAAACATTTGGACCAGTATGCCAGGAAGCAATGACGTGTCCACGGAAGACATAATATGGCTGTAAACAGAACCACAACGGACAGCATCGGTATACCTTTCCATAGGATCTTTGAACAGATCGTAAATTGCACTTAGACACAAGTATTGAACTTTTGTGGGGGAGGTAACCTAGGTGAAGACCGATATAAGCCATTTTAGAAGTTAAACTAAATTTAGACAAAATATTAGGAGATCCAAAGTTTGAACCAAATTGGTTGCCCTATTTAACAGATATCCTGCATACCATTTTAGTGACATTTTTTAAATATTGTTGGGGAAGTACCTCAAGTTGTGGACCGGTATTGGCCATTTTCGAACTGAAGCTAAGTTTGGACAAAATATGGCGAAGGCTAAATTTTTGACCAAATCGATTTATCAGTTCGAGAGTTATCGTGCTCTCAAGGTCCTACATATGTATGGTGCCGTAGGAGTTTTTTACACCTTCCGGGCTGTTTTCTCAAGTATGGACTTGCCCCTTAAAAACTTTAACCATTAACCACCTGACCAAAATTTTGAAAGTTCATGTTTAGCAAAGATGCAAACCTTATTTTAGACTTATTCTACTGATGAAATAATTTTATTTCATATGGCGTAAGACTTCTTGGCCAATTTTATCTTGTTTTTAGAACTTTTTTGACAATATGTCACAGTTAATATATGGTCAAAACAATGAATATATTTATAATGCCATATATTTTTGGGTGTATAATTTATCAAATAATTCACAACTACAGTGAATGTTATGAAATTCAGTGATATCACTTCGGTAAGGCCAAAAGAAAGCGAATACAATGGAAAACCTTAGAAATATCATAACATTTAATTTTCAAATATCTTAACGTTATAATTTTCAAAAATATGCAAAAATCCTATGTCTACATATCGCAAAGAATTTCTGAAGGCCGAGAACTAATGCTGAGCAATAGTTAGTCTATCCATCAAGAAATTCTAGCACCTAATTGCGGTTATGTAAGAATAATTTTGGCGCCCAATCGTCGGACATCACTTATAGAAATTCTGGATCTTATCATAAATTTACCAGGAACAAGGGAAGCTCTGGAATCCAGTCTTAACTTCGTTTAAAATGAAATTATGTCGCCCAATCCAAGGTCAATTCTTTTAGCAAAAATCCATAAACACAAATTTTCCCACAGCCTTTAGCCAACTCTCAGCCTTTAGCCAAAATGTACCTCATCGAAATAATGGCTTTAGGGCCAAAGTGTGTTTGGAAGAAATCTGTTTCAGAAAACTTGGAGTCGACTTAATTATGTCCGTTCGTCTGGGTAGTCGCCTGGGGAGCACGATAATTCTCAAACAGATCAACCGATTCGGTCTAAAATTTGGCCTTCGTGATATTTTGATCTATCTACTCTTTCGGCAAACTTCCGCAGAGTATTTCAAACATTTTCAGCTAAGTGCAGTTTTAGACCTCTCTGGATAAGCTGTGTAAGCTTAAGACCTCAATGGTCATG
This sequence comes from Musca autumnalis, assembly GCF_047663935.1. Taxonomy (NCBI): domain Eukaryota; kingdom Metazoa; phylum Arthropoda; class Insecta; order Diptera; family Muscidae; genus Musca; species Musca autumnalis. The sequence continues at coordinate 204,146,868 of NW_027411755.1, forward strand.
GCTTCACTCCCTTTATGCTAATAATTAGTTATAAGTAAAAATATAAAATAAACAAGTGAGCAAAGGCTATAGTCGGGACGGAGCCGACCATGTGATACCCTACACCACTACCCCTGTGCATAAGCTTTTCACTGGTAAACATTTCTTTTAGGGAATATAATCCGACTACCACCAAAAATAATATGCCTCTTTCTCTCTGGGACCCCCATAAGCAACCAAAATTACGTGACCATCCGATCAAAATTACGACCTGTAGCTTGATTGCAAAAAATGGAAGAATTGGATGCATTACCGACTATTGTGGTATCTCCCTTGTTTGACCACCTTCGCCAACCTGCTTTACACCAATGTAAAGGTAATATTTTCTTCTTCCATAGACAGGCTTTGCCGTTGGTATACCCCTACTAGAAGCCGATATATTCACAAAGAAAAAAACTTTGAATTTGTCTCCAAATGAGTTTTTCCCCATTCCGACCCCTAAATATTATCCGACTATCACCAAAATCAATAGGCTTCTTCCTCTGTAGGACCCCCATCTACCCCCAAAAATTTTGTCACTATCCGATCAAAATTCCAACTTGTAGCGTGATTACAAAAAATGGAAATATTGGGTATATTACTGAATTTTGCAATATCTCGGTTTGCTCACTTACGCCAACATACTTTGCATCAATATAAACGAGATCTTTTCTTCTGCCTCTTGGAATACTCCAACCAGAAGCGGAGATATTCGCATAAAAAACGTTGACATTTCTCCACATAAGCTTTTCGCTTATTCCGACTCCTGAATATTATCCGACCATCACCAAACTAAATAGGCTTCTTCCTCTGTGGGACCCGCATCAACTCCCAAAAAATTCGTGACTATCCGATGAAAATTGCGACCGATTACAAAAAAACCGTGATTACAAAAAAATTGGAAAATAGGACGCATTATCGACTATTGCCATATCTCTGCTATTTGACCACCTACGACACCCTGCTTTACATCCTTGTAAAGGTGATATTTTCTACTATCCTTGCCAGGTGTTGCTTTAGATGTACCTCTTAAATAAACAGAGATATTGGCTTTGAAATAAAACGTTGACCTTTCTCCAAATAAGTGTTTGCCCATTCCACCCCTGAATATTATCCGACCATCATCAAAATCAATAGGCTTCTTTCTCTTTGGGACCCCCATTAACCCCCAAAATTTCGTGACGATCCGATCAAAATTGCGACCTGTAGCGTGATTACAAGAAAATCGGAAAATGGGATGCATTATCGACTATTGCCATATCTCTGCTATTTGACCACCTACGACAACCTATTTTACATCGTTGTAAAGGTGATATTTTCTACTTTCCTTGCCAGGTTTTGCTTTTGATATACCTCTTAAAAAAACAGAGATATTGGTTTTAAAATAAAATGTTGACTTTTCTCCAAATAAGTTTTTGCCCATTCCGACCCCTAATTATTATCCGACCAACACCAAAATCAATAGGCTTCTTCATCTGTGAGACCCCCATTAACCCTTAAGTTTTCGTGACGATCCGATTAAAATTGCGACCTGTAGCGTGATTTCCAAAAAAATAGAAAAATGGGATGTATTACCGACTATTGCGATATCTCCGTTATTTGGTTACCTACGCCGACCTAGTTTGCATCACTGTGAAGACGGGATCTTCTACTTTCATAGTCAGACTTTGCTTTTGGAAAGTTTTCAACCAAAGCTGTGATATTCGTCAATATAGTTAAAATCGCAAAAATGAAAATTGGGGTTTTATTTGCTACTATTGTTATATCTTCGTTGTTTGATTACCTACGAGCACCTGCTTTACATCATTAGAAAGGTGATATTTTCTTCTTTCATTGTCAGGTTTTGCTTTTGGTATACCCCGTATAGAAGCTGAGATATTCGCTTTGGAAAAAAACGTTGTCATTTTATCCACCTAAGTTTTTTGCCCTTTCCGACCCCTAAATATTATCCGACCATCACCAAAATCAATAGGCTTCTTCCCCTCCGGGACCCCTATCAACATGCAAAATTTCGTGACGATCCGATCAAAATTGCGACCTGTAGCGTGATTACAAGGTTTAGATGGACAGACGGACAGACGGACAGACGGACGGACGGACGGACGGACGGACGGACACACATAGCCAGATCGACTCAGCTCGTCGAGACATTCATTTTTATATATATATGTATGGGTCTACGACCATTATTTCGATGCGTTACAAACTTTTTGGCCAAAACCAACTTATAATACCCTCCCCACATAGTGGTGTAGGGTATAATAAATTAATAAATAAAAAAACTCTCTGGAAACGCTTTGCTTTTTTGCAACAAGTGTTCTCGGGGCTCCTATTACTACCGTACAAGTTTTTCAGAGACAAGTCTATACTTCCAGAGAAAATGTGTAGTGGCTAGTGCACACGACAACTTTCGAACCGGATACTGCGTTGCCTTATATATACAAAATTCGATGGTGCTTTTCGGTCTACTTCTTCTGGTATTTTCCCCCCAAATTTCAAGAATTTTAGCTAAAGTGGTATGCGCGAGTTTTCTTGAACGAAGCAACAGATTTGGTCCAAACTTTGGATTTAGTAATATTTTTTCCAAACTTAGTTTTTGCTCGAAAATGGCCCATACTGGGGAACCTCCCTCGCAAACCTTCAAAATAGTTGTTAAATGCAGTTTAGAGTGGTATAAGATTTATCGTGGGCAAGTCCATATTTCCTGTCAAAAGGTGAAAATACTACGGCCAACTGAAATGACTGGTGGGCGCAATATCTTTTAAAAGGAGTGACTCCCAAAATAAGATCTACTCCAAAAATGAACTATGTCGGTCCGGTCCATTTCTCCATACCTCCTCCGCAACACTTGTGATCAATGATACAAATCCATATTTTGTTTGCAAGTTCATACGTCCGAAAATGGCTACAAATTTCTGGGTTTAAGGATTTTGGCTGTGTAGCCGCTATTCGATCTGTCTATAGATGAAAGTTTCAACTCAAACAGGCTCAGGGTATATTCCTGTCCGCAAAGTCGAGTGGTACTTGTTGAGATTTTGACAAAGAAGAACCTGTTTCCAACCAGTTTTTAGATTTCGTTTGTCGTCACAAGGTCCTTTACCGAAGCAGGAAAAATTAACATTTCTAGAAATGTGCATCCATTGAAAGTACTTCCCAAAAATACAATTGCTGTGGGTTTCTATGACGTTTTCTTCTGGTTTTATTCAAAGAGTAATCCACAGAAAAATCTCTGAAGATGAAATTCATTGTAATTTTGGAAACCGCTAAACCGATCTTCCTGAAAATGTCACTACATGGCCTGAAGGTAACATAGGCTATAAAAATTTCTGAAATTCCGGGTTGATCCTTAGATATATCATCAGAATCGGAGGTACCTTCAAAAAATTTAGATATTTTATGCAAGTATATATAGAATGGTAACAGATAATGTCTCCAAATTTTGGATGTGTGCAGGAATTTGGTCTAGAAATAAATCGGTCTAAAATCGTCTAGAATTGAAATCGGTTCAGATTTGGATATAGCGCCTATATACAGTTAGGCAAGAAATGTATTGCAAAAACCAAAATTGTAGAAAATTTCATATTAATTGTTCGTTTATGGCAACAAATTATGTAAAAACTATACGGTGTTTTGTGCAAATCTCTTGCTATAGGTCCTTACAACAATATTCCGTCAAAATATGCAAAGGTTATTTGCGATTTATAACAAATACGGTCAAAAATAAGAATTAACTACTATTTGGGGGTGACAATAAAAGTATTGCAAAAATTGCCAAATCGATGGTTTCTTCGAGAATTACCAAAGGTGTGTTCCTTAATGAGTCGTCTATCCACTTTAATCATTCATTGGAGCATTAATGAGCTTAGTTAAACCAAAAATTAAGGCTCGGTATGTTCCACTCTAAGGATACTGGTTCCCCAATTTTTAGTAAATCTTGATCCTTCGTTGGAGGATGTTTTTGGAGTTTTTTGTTAAATTGGACCCAAACATTTTATGAGGGTTGATATCAGGATGTTGGCCCGATGTATTTAGGAGTTTTGTGTTGTTATATTACATCGGCAATTTACACAAATAAGATTAACATGTCATGATCTGGTCTTTGGAATGGTGGTAGTTGACTTTGTTTAAGCTTTCGGGATCGATTTTTCTGACTTTCAGACTAATGACTATTAAATATTTCTTAATGATGTCAGTGGGGATGTCTTCCCAATCATTATTATATCCGTGAACCCAACATGGTATACTATTTTTCATGGTAAAGAATATAGTAGCCAAATATTCGGTATTCCAGCTTCTCCAGTAGCGGTTTAGTTTCCATATTTAATGGGTTTTATTGAATTTAGCGCAATTGTTTGGATTTATTATGATACCAGAGGATAATATCTATCCACTTAGTAAAAATTAAATCATATCAATACCATTCAGAGACGAAATAATGCTCTGTCGTAGGTCGTTTAAATATACTACACTGGTGTCAATTTTTTCCATATACTTTCCAGAGGTATTTCGATGTTCTCAAAGCCAGAATCGGACTGTTTTGTATTGTTCCATTATCCTACAATACATATTGAGTCAAAGATTCATTCTTGGCATACTTACCTGTGGCCGATTCGTCATTGTTTATCGTTAATATGGTCCCATGCGTTTTTTACCTGTCTGAAGACCCTCCGTGACCGCATTTTTTATCACTGAACTTTATTACATTCAATACTGTTAGTCTATTATTAGACGCAAAAGTCATAAAAATGCATAATGACCGCAAAAATTGCAAAAATTTTATAGTTTTATAGTACTGATTTTCCCGTTGCAATACTTTTATTGTCACCCCCAAGTAGTAGTTAATTCTTATTTTTGACCGTATTTGTTAAAAATCGCAAATAACCTTTGCATATTTTGACGGAATATTGTTGTAAGGACCTATAGCAAGAGATTTGCACAAACAACCGTATAGTTTTTACATAAATTGTTACCATAAACGAACAATTGATATGAAATTTTCTACAATTTTGAGCTCTGTTCCAGAACTAAAAAGTTTTTACAATTTTTACCACTTTTACACATTTTGAGTTCCCGTACACAAAATTGATATGAAAATCGTTTACGACTTTTATAAGTTTTACGACTTTTACCACTTTATAAAGTACGGGAACAGGCCATTGGTTTTTGCAATACTTTTCTTGCCTAACTGTATATTTTCGGCCGATTTCATGTATTTTATGCATTAAACACGCTATGTAGGTCCACTTTCAATGAAATTTGGAATGTGTGACGGAATTGGGTCTAGAAATAAATTTTTCAAATTATATTGAAATCGGTTCAGATTTGGATATAGCTCCCATATATATTCTCCTCCGATTTCATGTATTTGATGCACCAAACACGCTTTATATACGCGATTTTAATGAAAGTTGCAATGAGTGACGAAAAATTGGCCTACAAATAAATTTGTAAAACAAGTGAGCCAAGGCTATAGTAGGGTCGGGGCCGACTACGTGATACCCTACACCACTACCCCAGTTCATAAGCTTTTGACTAATAAAATTCAAAATATTAAAATTGGGATAGCTTAGCGCCTTTGCTCTGAATGTCTTAAAACAGGTCAATTTTTTTGAAACGCATTTAAGTGCATCGGCAGTACAACCCAAATAAAAAATGGAAAAGTGGGATGTATGCCAACCATCAAAAGGCTACTTTCTCTGTTAGACCCCCATCAACCCACAAAATTTCGTGAGGATCTGATCAAAATTTCCTAGTGTGATTGCACAAAAATGGATGCATTACCGACTATTGCGATATCTCTGTTGTTTGACCACCTATGACAACCTACTTCACATCCTTGTAAAGGTGATATTTTCTACTTTCTTTGCCATTGTTATTAAAATCGCAAAAATGAAAAGTTGTGTTCTATTAGCGGCTATTGCGATATCTTCGTTGTTTGACCACCTATGACAACCTACGTAACATCGTTACAAAGGTGATATTTTCTACTTTCATAAGCAGGTTATGCTTTTGATATACCCCTTTTAGAAGCGGAGATATTCGCTTTGAAATAAAACGTTGACTTTTTCTCCAAATAAGTTTTTTTTCCCATTCCGACCCCTTAATATTATCCGACCATCACCAAAAGCAATAGGCTTCTTCATCTGTGCGACCCTCATTAACCCTCAAAATTTCGTGACGATCCGATCAAAATTGCGACCTGTAGCGTGATTTCCAAAAAAGTGGAAAAATGGGATTTTTACCGACTATTGCAAAATCTCCGTTATTTGGTCACCTATGCCGACCTAGTTTACATCATTGTAAAGATGGGATCTTCTACTTTCATAGTCTGACTTTGTTTTTGGATGATCCCCAACCAAAGCTGTGATAATCGTCATTATAATTAAAATTGCAAAAATGAAAATTTGTGTTTTATTTGCGACTATTGTGATATCTTCGTTGTTTGATCACCTACGAGAACGTACTTTACATCATTAGAAAGGTGATATTTTCTACTTTTATTGTCAGGTTCTGCTTTTGTTGTACCCCGTATAGAAGCTGAGATATTCGCTTTGGAAAAAAACGTTGTATTTTTATCCACATAAGTTTTTTGCCCATTCCGACCCCTAAATATTATCCGACCATCACCAAAATCAATAGGCTTCTTCCCCTCCGGCGCCCCCATCAACATCCAAAATTTCGTGACGATCCGATCAAAATTGCGACCTGTAGCGTGATTACAAAGTTTAGATGGACAGACGGACTGACGGATGGACACACATAGCCAGATCGACTCAGCTATCGAGACATTCATTTTGGTATATATAAGTATGGGTCTACGACCATTATTTCGAAGCGTTACAAACTTTTTGGCCAAAACCAACTTATAATACCCTCCCCACATAGTGGTGTAGGGTATAAATATATTTTACCTTATTCGGGGTAGCGAAGCGCACCGGGTTCAGCTAGTAAAATATAAACATTGACCTCAAGCTCAATAATCTTGATTTTATTAACATTCGAAAGGTCGAACAAAACATAAAAATTCGACAGAAAAATCCTTTTGTCCAATAGATATTTACGACACCGCGGCGGAACAGAAATTATATCATAACAAATGGTTGATATACTTACTACTTACTTAGCTGGCCCATTACAGAACATTTGTTCTATAGGCCGAACTAAGAAGAGATCTCCATTCCTCTCTATTTGTTGCTTTGCACTCTGGAATACCGCGCCTTTTCATCTCATCATCCACTTGTTTGCGCCATCTATTCCTTGGCCTGCCAATTCTGCGTGCACCGCCATGTGGCATGTATTCATACGCCTTTTTAGCGGGTTCATCATCGCTCATTCTTATGATATGGCCTAGCCAACGCAATCGCTGCATCTCGATACGTTTAACAATATTGATGTCGTTGTATAGCAGATACAGCTCGTGGTTCATGCGACGTCGATATTCACCGTCAACGCAGATTGGTCCGTAGATCTTTCGAAGAATTTTTCTCTCAAACACACCAAGCACTGCCATGTCTGCTTGCGCAAGTACCCAGGCTTCGGAGCCATACATCAGCACGGGTAGTATCAGTGTTTTGTAGAGCGTTATTTTTGTTTGACGAGATGTGGCTTTGTTTTTAAACTGCTTACTTAATCCAAAGTAGCATCTGTTGGCCAATACAATTCTTCTTTTTATTTCACAACTGATGTCGTTTGTTGTGTTGACGGAGGTGCCGAGGTAGACGAAGTCTTTTACTACCTCAATATTATAGGAACCAACTTCCACAGTCGGTCCGAGCTCAATGGACGCATTGCGCGTCGACACCATCAACTTGGTCTTCTCACCGTTTACCGCCAGACCCACTTTAGCAGATTCTCCTTCGACCTTTATAAAGGTATCAGTTACTTCTTTTACTGATCGACCCATGATGTCTATATCATCAGCATAAGCAAGTAACATGTGACTATTGGTGTAGATTGTGCCACTTCTTTTGACGTTTGCCTCTCGTATAACCTTTTCTAGCAGGATGTTGAAGAGGTCACACGAAAGGCTGTCTCCTTGTCTGAAACCTCTTTTGGTACCAAACTCTTCGGAGAGGTTCTTTCCTATTTTAACTGAGGACCTCGTGTCAGTTAAAGTCATTTTACAAAGCCGGATGAGCTTTGCGGGAATACCAAATTCAGACATGGCTTGGAATACCTTTGAGCGCAGCGGACTGTCGAAGGCTGCTTTATAATCGACAAAAAGGTGGTAGGTGTCGATCTGCATCTCTTGGGTCTTCTCCAGGATTTGCCGCAGGGTAAATATCTGGTCAATGGTGGACTTGCCAGGTCTAAAGCCGCATTGGTATGGTCCAATAATCTCGTTGACCATTGGCTTTAGTCGTTCGCACAATATCCCTGACACGATCTTGTAGGCAATAGGGAGTAGACTTATGCCCCTATAGTTAGAGCATACAGTCTTATCTCCCTTCTTGTGGACGGGGCATAGGATACTCAGGTTCCAATCGTCGGGTACTCGTTCTTCCTGCCAGATGGTGCTAACTAGCTGATGAATACACCTTATCAGCGTGTCGCCTCCGGTTTTGAACAGCTCGGCTGGTAAGCCATCGGCCCCTTCTGCCTTATTATTCTTCAGCCGATTTATTGCTGTCTTTACCTCATCTTGGCTGGGCGGTATACATTCAATACCATCTTCTGGGATTGGGACTGTGGTATCTTCGTCGTCTTCGCTGCTATTGGATACCAACAGATTTGAAAAATGTACTTTCCATATCCTGAGTACACTATCTGTATCAGTTACCAAATTACCTTGCTGGTCTCTACAGGAGGATGTGCCTGTACCAAAGCCATCAGTTTGATGCTTGACTCTTTGGTAGAATTTTCGGACTTCATTCTGGCTCCTGTACATCTCGATTTTTTCACACTCCCGCTTTTCCATCTCTCTCTTTTTCCTGCGGAAAAGACGTTTCTCCTCTCTCCGCGTTGCTACGGATTGTAAAGTAGCCTTATATGCCGCATTTTTCTCTTCGGTGGCAGCACGACACTCCTCATCATACCATGGATTCCTTGGTGGAGGTCTCTGGTATCCAAGTATGGATTTTGCGGCTGTTTGCATGGAGTGGGCAATGCTTTGCCATTGCGCTGATATGTTATCGGGATGAGGAGGGCTTTGATTAAGCAATTGGGCTAGTTGAGTGGAATATGCTGTGGCTATCTGTTGTGATTGCAGCTTACCGATGTCTAACTTTCGTGTTGTGTCTGTTCGTACTTTGTTTGCTACGTTTAAGCGGGTGCGTACCTTTGCTGCAACAAGGTAGTGGTCCGAATCAATGTTTGCGCCTCGGAACGATCGTACATCCAACACGCTCGATGAATGTCTTCCATCTATCACAACATGATCAATTTGATTTCTTGTTTTCTGATCTGGAGACAGCCAGGTGCCCTTATGAATATCGAGATGATTAAATCTGGTACTGCTAACTACCATGTTTTTTTCAGCTGCAAAGTCTATCAGTCTCATACCATTGTCAGATGTTTCACTGTGGAGACTGAATTTCCCGACTGTTGGGCCAAAGATATTCTCCTTTCCAATTTTGGCATTAAAATCGCCTAGAATGATTTTAATGTCATGGGCAGGGCAACGGTCATATGTTTCTTCTAAGCGCTCGTAAAATATATCTTTGGTCTGTTCGTCCTTTTCTTCAGTGGGAGCATGAGCGCAAATAAAGCTGATGTTGAAGAATTTAGCTTTTATTCGAATTGCAGCAAGTCTTTCATTCACTGGAGTGAAGCTGGATACAAGATGTTTTAGTCTCCGACTAACTACGAATCCACAACCAAACTCATGCTTTACGTCATGGCAGCTATAATACAGTGCGTCACCTTTAGGTGCACCTTCTCTATAAAGAGTGCGAACATTCCAGGTGCAGATTCGCAGATCATGGTCCTTAAAACGTTTGCGGGGTTCGTCAAGTTTAGAGGGGTTTGTTTTTCTTTTCTTTTGTTTTTTCATAGTAGGCTGTTTTTTCTAGGGGAGGGTTACTATCCCGACGCCCAAACCCAAGTTTTTAACGTTCTTATGGGTGAACGCGCGGCACATGTTAGCTCACTACCTTTAACGGGTGTTAAAGGCAGTTCCCCAGGTGACACCACGGGGAGGTCAGTGTCCACTTGGGATGAAAGAGGGACCAAGATAAATCCTGGGCTTTGCCATGTTAAAACCGGTCAGGACCGTTCCTTGGTATCTTCCATCCCCTACGTCACCCGTTGGTTGATATACATAGTTTTTTATTGCAAATTTCAAACATAATAAAGAATTTGTAATTGTTATGAATTTCAAAATAGTCCATTATGTTAGAGAAAATATACAAATACTTAAAACCACAAAGATTAAGTAACAGTTTTACATTTTATTGTTGAATTGCTCTTATAAAAAATTTCAAAAACGAAATATCGCAAAAATGTTTTTTTCTGGATGTTGTTTATAAGCCAAAGTATTGGACCTACAAACAAACGTTCAATAAATACAAATATACGTATTGTTCTGAACTCAGTAACACCGTCAGCCTAAAATTCCGATTAAACAACACCTTAAAACTTTAAAAGAACTATGCCTAAAATTGCTCAAAAAGCCTAACTTGTTCATTATTTTTATATTTTCAAATATGTTGGACAATAAGCATACCAATGTAGTTAAATAATTCTCTGTAATATTTCCAACTACTTTACATATTTCTTGAATCATTTAAAACAGTTTAAAGTTTTACTCAAAAATTAAAAAATTTGTAACGTATGCTAATATCCTATGGGAAATAAAATCATTTCGGGGGGGCCCGGGCCCCCCGGGTATAAAAATAAGTACAAATTTTCGAAACCTCCTGCCAATATATCAAAATTCCTGTTAACCCCATTACATAATAACAAATTTTACCAAATTATGTACCATTTAGAACTTTTCATAGTATGCATTTGCAAAGCATCTCCATATCTTAACCCCACATACCAACAATGAAACTAAAAATAAATTTTAGAATTCCAGCTCTGTTCGTACACCCGATACCAAATTTAAATCGAGTTAGTACTTTTCGTCAATTTATGGTACGTATTTCTTAAACCACCCAAAAACAAATTGAGTAATTTTCGTATACTTATTTCGCCAACCACATATCTTAACCTACACTGACATTAATACCAATTAATACCAGTAATCTTAATTCCAAATCTCACTTGTATATCCGTTCCTTTAATACCAAATTGTACCAAACTAAGTACCATTTATCTCTGTTCGTAATAGTAATCTTAATTCAATTCCCAGAATTCCAGTGCTATCCGTTCATCCAAATTTAGATCGACAACCAAATTTAGAATGACAACAGTAACAGTAATCTTAATTTCAAATTTCCGGATTCCAACTCTATAAGTTCGCTCAAATATGTACTTTCAGTACCCATAAGTTCATATTTCCAAAACTACCTCAATCCTACGCTCAAACAGTAATCTTAATCTCATATTTCAGGATTCCAGCCCTATCCGTTCACCCAAATCCAAATTGTACCAAATTTAGTACCTTCTTATATACGCCGTTTGAAGCACCGCGATCGTTTTTAAACACAATTTCTTTGCACGAATCCACAGGGGTCTTTTCTTGAGCAACTACCCAGTTTTGCTGTGAAAAATCTATCTATCATGTGTTCATGCAATATCAAATGTTAGTTGGAAGAAATATCTAAGGATGCCCCTATCTCTATTAGCGGCAGATATTTTCATATTCCTCAGATGGAAGAACTGCACTAGATCAGTTATGCCGTATGGAGTGTGAGGAATTTCTGAAAGTTTAGCCTCTACCTTTCTGAAATTCCACACCCTCCAGGCGGCAGGGAGATATCACCCCTTCTTAGGAACTCCCTGGGGGGTTTGAACTTCTTATTTCTGAATTCCACAAACGACTAGCGTTCGCACATATAGTTGATTACCCAACGTTTCAAACACGGCTTGATGGATGGTTGGCAGTATCGAAGGCCTTCGATAGGTCAAGAGCCACCATGACTGTTCGGTCGCACGTCCTTTTTTGGTTTAATTCTACAGATACGTGTGGATATGGCGTCTAATGTTGTTGTAGTACTATACATTTTCCGAAATCCACGTTTATGTTAGGCAACTGGAATGCTGCTAATGGGTGGCTAATGATAAGTTGAGGACACTTGTTAAATACTCAACTCCGGGTTCATCCAGTTTCTTAAGCATTGCCATCGATATTCGGTGTGGGCCCAACGATTGGGATGATTTCGCGTTTCGGATGGCATCGTTCTGTCATCCCTGTTGCCCACATTTTATTTAATCCTGCACCATGTTGCTTTGCTTCAGGTGGTCTATACACTTTTTCCGCTTATCTTCGCCTACTAACCTGTTGACTTCAAGAGTAAACTCGCTAATCTTGCGTCTTCAGGGTTCGTACGACGAAGTTCATCACGTTCATTTTCTAGTCGCCTCTGCTGGGAAATTTGGTATTATTTCGGGTATGCGAGCGGCGGCTGCAGTTCTCAGAAAGTTCTCTCAACTACCCGAGGATCTGAAGGAATGTGGAGCTCTCTGAAGCGGTGATTGGTAAATTCTCTGAACCCTTGCCAATCAGGTTATGAAGTTAGGTGGTATATTTACGGAGACGATGATAGGAAGGTAGTCTAAGCCAAGAGAAATTACGCGTTGCCGGATACGTCATTTATCAGACCTGGTGCTTCTGGCGCATCTTCATTCACCGTGCAAAAGGTGAAGCTATCAATTTGCTCGGCCAGCGCTGTACCCATCTGTTCATTACCGATGACGGAATGCTGAAGTTCATGATTGACATTGAAGTCCCCTAGCACCAGAAGGTTATTGCTCTCTAAACGGGAACTAATATCGGGCATATAACGCAGAGCACAGCTTTTCATCGTCACATAAAGCAGTGGTACCTCTGCAGTACCACACTTTACTGCTACCCCCATACATTCCATGTATGGTTCACTAGAGTCAAGCTCAAGGGAGATAGGTATGTACTGGTGACTGGTGTATTAGGTAGGCAAGTCCTCCTCCTCCGCTTCTTGTGCGATCTTTCCGCAAAACGTTGCAGACATCACAACGTTGCAAGCTACAGGTAGCGGTGAACTTTGTTTCCAGGATCGCGGCGACAATGATGTTTTTCCGACTAATAAAGTCCACAATTTCTTTGACCTTATTGCGGAGACCGTTGCAATCGAATTGCTGGAATGCTGCGTTTGTTGATGTTGGGATAACTGCCGGGACGTTTCGTTTTCCGACGGCGAAGTTAGAAACACACTTGGCGATGTTCTGGCACAGTAAGCAGCATATCTATCGCACACGCAGACAAATATATGTTAGAAATATGTTTGGATACAAACAAGTATTTGTTTGGGACCGATTGCAAAAAAAAAATATATGTTTGGAACCAAACATAATTTGTTTGTGTCCAAACAAATATGTATTTGGAACATTTTGTAACATATCTCAATTTTATTTGTTTGGGTACCAACATATTTTTTGTGGGAGGAGAGACGATTTTTGTCAAAGAGAGTAACAGCAGAGGTCTCGCGGCTGTGGAATGCTGTTGTATAATAAAGATGCGTGTGTGTATGGTGTAATGGCAGACGCAGAAACTTTGGTAGTGTGGTGCGGTAAAACACGTGTGTTTCGTGCTTTGTTGTTGTTAACCAACGTAGCAAGCGAAGAGGAAAAGCAAAAAATGGTATTAGTTATGTTGTTCTATTTTCTTCAGTTTTCTAAATACAATCGTTGACTAAAGACGGTAAAGTGAGTGAAGAAATCAGTGTTTTGTGTTTTCCTAAAGAAATGCTGCTTTTTAGTAAATTAAATGCCCAATACATTTCATAATTGAATCAAAAAGGTGAAGGGAAATATTTTATTGGACAAGGAAGATATCGCATTTACTATTCGTAATTACATCAACACATTTTTCAGATATGTACATACATATGTATATTTGAAATATGGATGTACCTATTTATCTATACTTATAAAAGAGTTGAGTAATGATGACTCACTGACTCACTGACTGACTGATTCATAATCAACGCCCAGGCTAAACGGCTGGAGCTAGAATCTTGAAATTCACTCTTGGTCCAAAGGTGTCAGATAAGGCTGGGTTTTTGGAAATTCGGCCTAGAACGGTACGAAAAGTACTAAAAGGTACTAAAGTACTAAAAGGTACCAAAAATTCGTATATATGTGTACGAAAAGTACTAAATAGTAATAAATTTAGTACAATTTGGATTTAGTACAATTTTGGAAACCTGAAATGTGGAATTAAGATTACTGTTGAAGTGTAGAATTGAGACATGAGTATGTTTTGGAAATTCGTACTTATGTGTACGAAAAGTACTAAATTTGGTACAATTTGGATTTGGGTGAACGAATCGAGCTAGAATCCTCAAATTTGGAGTTGAGGTAAATTTGGAGTGTAGAATGGAAATATTTTTGAAAATTCGTACTTATGGGTACGAATAGTACTAAATGGTACTAAATTTGGTACAACTTGGATTTGGGTGAACGGATTGAGCTGGAATCCTGTAATTTAAAATTAAGGTAATTGTTGGAGTGTGGAATGGAAGTAATTTAGAAAATGCGTTTTTATGGGTACGAAATGTACTAAATGGTACTAAATTTGGAACAAATTGGATTTGTGTGAACAGATAGAGCTAGAATCCTGGAACTTGGAATTTAGATTGCTGTTCGCGTGTAGGATTGAGGTAGTTTTGCAAATTCGTACTTATGTGTACGAAACGTACTAAATATGGTACAATTTAGCTGAACGGTTAGAGATGGAATCCTAAAATTTGGAACTAAGTTTACTGTTGGAGTGTAGGATTGAGATAGTTTTTGAAATTCGTACTTATGTGTACGAAAAGTATTAAATGGTACAAAATTTCGTACAATTTGGATTTGGGTGAACCGATAAAACTGGAGACCTGAAATTTGGAATTAAGATTACTGTTGGAGTGTAGGATTAAGATAGTTTTGGAAAATCGGTCTTATGGGTACGAAAAGTACTAAATGGTACTAAAAATGGTACAATTTGGATTTAGCTGAACGCTTAGAGATGGAATCCTAAAGTTTGGAACTAAGTTTACTGTTGGAGTGTAGATTGAGATAGTTTTGGAAATTCCGAACTTATGTGTACGAAAAGTACTAAATGGTACTAAATTTGGTACAATAGGGATTTGGGTGAACGGATAGAGCTGGAATCCTGCAATTCGGAATTGAGATTACTGTTGGAGTGTAAGATTGAGGCAGTTTTGGAAATTCGTACTTATGTGTACGAAAAGTACTAAATGGTACAAAATTTGGTACTATGGGAATTCGTAACTGAGATTTCTGTTGAAGTGTATGATTGACGAAGTTTTGGAAATTCATTCTTATGTGTAAGAACAGTACTAAATGGTACAAAATTTAGTACAATTTGGATTTGGGTGAAAGGATAGAGCTTGATTCCCCAAAATTGGACTGACGGTCACTGATGAAGAATACAGAAGATGTCTTAAAGAGTTTTTGGAAACTATGATTGTACTAAATGGTACTAAATTTAGAAAAATTTGGACTTGGGTGAACGGATAGAGCTGGAATCCTGAAATTTGGAATTGATATTACAGTTATGTGTAAGAATAAGGTGGTTTTGGAAATTAGTACTTAGAATGCAAAAAGTACTAAATATTTCTAAATTTGGTACAAGGGGGATTTGGGTGAACAGATAGAGCTGGAATCCTGAAATGTGGAATTAAGATTTCTGTTGGAATGTAGGATTGGGTTAGTTTTGGAAATTCGTACTTATGGGAACGAAAAGTTCAAAATGGTACTAAATTTGGTACAATGGGGATTTGGGGGACGGATAGAGCTGGAATCCTAGAATTTGGTAAGACTATTGTTGGAGTGTACGATTGAGACCTGGTGGTAGTTTTTGAAATTCGTACTTATGGGCACGAAATGTAACAAATGGTACTAAATGGTACAATTTGGATTTGAGTACACGGATAGCGCTAGAATCCTGTTATTTGGAATTATGGTTACTGTTCAAGCGAAGGATTAAAGTAGTTTTGGAAAAATCGCACTTATGGGTACGAGTATTCTTCGTACCCATAAGTACGATTTTTCCAAAATGGTATTAAGTTTGGTACAATCTGTTATTGGACGAACGGATAGAGGTGAAATCCTAAAAATTTGGAATTAATATTATTGTTATTATTTGGTACTAATGTATACGAAAATTACGATATGACACTCAATTTGTTATTGGGGTCAGGGTGAGGGTTGGTGTGTAGCGTTGGTATATGGAGGTGGTTTAAGAAATACGTACATACCATAAATATACGAAAAGTACTAAATCTTTCGAAATTTCCTATCGAGTGTAGGAACAGAGCTGGAATTCAAAAATTTGTTCTTAATGTCACTGTTTGTGTGTGGGGTAAGATATGCAGATAGATGACTTTGGAAATACAAATTATGAAAAGTACTAAATGGTATAGAATTTGGTACAATTTGTTTTTGTGTAAAGGGGAAAAGGGGTTTTTGAAAAGCCATCCTAGAAAGGTACGAAAAATACTAAAAAAGGGTACTAAATATGGTATACCTTGTATTAGGCAAACGCGAAGAGCTAGAATGAAAATTGAACCAGGGTCACTGATGGAAAGTTATAGAGATGTACAAAAGGGTTTTTGGAAATTAGACCTATAAGTGTACGAAAAGTACTAAAAGTTACTAAATTTGGTACTAATTGTATATTTTGGTCAAATATAGTGTAGGAGAAGAACTAAAAGTTACTAAATTTTTTACAATTAGGATTTGAGTGAATGGATAGAGCTGGAAACTTGAAATTTGGAATTAAGATTACTCTTGGGCTGCATGATTGAGGAAGTTTTAGAAATTCGTACTTATGGGTACGGAAAGCACTGAATGGTACTAAATTTTGTACAATATGGATTTGGTTGAACAGAAAGAGCTGGAATCCTGAAATACGGAAAGCACTAAATGGTACTAAATTTAGTGCAACTTGGATTTGGGTGAACGAATAGAGCTTGAATCCCGAAGTTTTGAATTAAGGTTACTGTTAGAGTGTGGGATTGCGGAAATTCGGAACAATAAATTTGGTACAATTTGGATTTTAGCGAATGTATAGAGCAGGACTCCTAAAATTTGGAGGTAAGATTATTCTTGGGCTGTAGGTTTCAGGAAGTTTTGAAAATTCGTACTTGTGGTTACTAACAGTACTAAATTTGGTACAATTTGGATTTGAGTGAACTGATAGAGCTGGACCCCTGAAACTTGCAATTAAGGTTACTGTTGAAGTGTACGACTGAAGGAGTTGTGGAAATTCATACTTATGGTTACGGAAAGTACTGAATTTGGTACAATGTGGATTTTAGCTAACGGATAGAGTTAGAATTTGGAATTAAGATTACTGTTGGAATGTAGGATTGAGGAAGTTTTAAAAATTCGTACTTATGAGTACTAGAAGACTAAATGGTACTAATATTGTACAATATGGATTTGGATGAACGAATAAAGCTGGAATCCTGATATTTGGAATTAATATTACTGTAGAAATGTAGGATTCAGGAAGTTTTGGAAAGTCGTACGTATGGGTACGAAAAGTACTAAATGGTACTAGATTTGGTACAACTTGGATTTGGGTGTATTAATTGAGCTGGAATCCTGAAATTTGGAATTACGATTACAGTTGAAGAGTAGGATTAAGGTAGTTTTGAAAAATCGTACTTATGCGTACGAAAAGTACTACGTGGTACTAAATTCGGTAAAATTTGGTTTATGTGAAGGGATAGCGGTGGAATCCTGCAATTTGAAATTATTGAAATTATTGTAGGCCTGTTGGATTGAGGAAGGAAAATTCGTACTTATGGGTACGAAAGTTCTAAATTGTTCTAAATTTGGTACAATTTGGATTTGGGCTAACGGATAGAGCTGGAGTCCAGAAATTCGGAATTAAGATTACTGTTAAAGTGAAGGATTGAGGTAGCTTTCGAAAATCTTACTTATGGGTACGACGAGTACGAAATGGTACTAAGTTTGGTACAATTTGGAATTGGACGAACGGATACGGCTGGAATCTTGAGATTTGGAATTACGATTACTGTTATTATTTTGTATTAATTTCAGTGTAGGGTTGAGGTATGTCGTCGAAATACGTACCAAAAATATACGAAAAGTGCCTAATGGTACTCAATTTGTTGTTGAGTGTAGGGACAGTGCTGGAATTTGTGTTTTTGGATTTAGGGTGAGTATTGCGGTGCAACTTTGGCCTTGCTGGTAATGTGTAATGGTGAGATAAGGGTGATCTTTTTGAAAATCGGACTAAAGGGTACAAATAGTACTAAAATAAAAAAATATTGATTAAAATTGGTATTAGTGCAACAAAATTTTCTGCGTTCGCCATTTCCATATTATATTTGATTTATTTGTTTTTTATATCATTTCCGCATACGAAGTAGCGGGCACTTTGCTAGTTACATTATATAATCATTTGATTGCAGATGTCGTTTTTCCGCTGATGATTTCAACTTTGAGGAAAATGTGTTTTATTTCAGAACTAAGAAAAAGTGTTCTACGATGTTTCTATATATATATATATTTTTTTTTTGAGTGTGACTTTTTATAAATTATTCCATTCCGTTTTTCTTTTATTAAAGTCTGTTATGTATTTCTTTGGAATTTGTTGTACCTGGATATGTGTCTGTTGTTGCTTTTGTGTTTGGTATTTCTATGCCTTTCAATAAACCACCACCATTTATAAATGTGTGTATATGTTAGAGATAGCTAGTGACCTCATACTGAGAGCAAGTGACCATACATTTCAATGTGTTTCACATTGAAATTTACGCTCCCTTGCTCTCAGAAAGCGCCCACTGGTGCTTGTGTTTGTTTTTTTGTGGCTTTTGGGTTTGCACCCAAACATATGTTTGTTTGCAGGACCCCAAACATACACTCCGGTTCATCTGAATAGAACCAACCAATATTTGCCTACAAACACCGTTATATCTGACGATAGGAGAGGAATTGTAAATTATATTTTTGTGGACATGTAGAATATGTAGTAGTGGATATTTTCAATACCTAACATGTTTCACATATGCGTTATAACGGCACTATTTACTCGCCTTATGAAAAAATGTCAAAATATTTGCATGTCGATATTCACCGTCAACTCAAATCGGACCGTAGATTTTTCGAAGAATTTTCCTCTCAAACACACCAAGCAAATTGCTTACTTAGACCATAGTAGCATCTGTTGGCCTATACAATTCTTCTTCTTATTTCACAACTGATGTTGTTTGTTGTGTTTATGGCAGTGCCGAGGTAGACGAAGTCTTTAACTACCTCAAAATTGTAGGTACCAACTTCTACAGTTGGTCCGAGCTCTATGGACGCTTTGCGCGTCGACACCATCAACTTTGTCTTTTCGCCGTTTACCGCCAGACCCACTTTCGCAGATTCTGCTTCGACCTTCCTAATGGTATCAGTTACTTCCTTTACTGATCGTCCCATGATGTCTATGTATGCATCTCTTGGGTCTTCTCTAGGATTTGCCGCAGGGTAAATATCTGGTCAATGGTGGACTTGCCAGGTCTAAAGCCACATTGGTATGGTCCAATTATTTCGTTGACCATTGGCTTTAGTCGTTCGCACAATATCCCTGACACTATCTTATAGGCAATAGGGAGAAGACTTATGCCCCTATAGTTTGAGCATACAGTCTTATCTCCTTTCTTGTGGACGGGACATAGGATGCTCAGGTTCCAATCGTCGGGTACGCGTTCTTCCTGCCAGATGGTGCTAACTAGCTGATGCATACACCTTATCAGCGCGTCGCCTCCGGTTTTAAACAGCTCGGCTGGTAAGCCATCGGCTCCTGCTGCTTTATTATTCTTCAGCCGGTTGATTGCTGTCTTTACCTCATCTTGGCCGGGCGGTATACATTCTATACCATCTTCTGGGATTGGATCTGTGGTATCATCGTCTTCGCTACTATTGGATACCAGCAGATTGGAGAAATGTTCCTTCCATATCCTGAGCACGCTATCTGTATATGTTACCAGATTACCTTGCTGGTCTCTATAGGAGGATGTGCCTGTACCAAAGCCATCTGTTTGATGTTTCACTCTTTGGTAGAATTTTCGGACTTCATTCTGTCTCCTGTACATCTCGATTTTTTCACACTCCCGCCTTTTTAATTCTCTCTTTTTCTTGCGGAAAAGACGTTTCTCTTCTCTCCTTTTCTCCCAATATCTCTCTCGTGCGCTACGCGTTGCTACTGATTGTAAAGTAGCACTATATGCCGCATTTTTCTCTTCGGTAGCAGCACGACACTCCTGGTCATACCATGAATTCCTTTGTGGAGGTCTCTGGAATCCAAGTATGGATTTTGCGGCTGTTTGCATGGAGTTGGCAATATTTTGCCATTGTGTTGTTATGTTATCGGGACAAGGAGTGCTCGCGTTAAGCAATTGGGCTAGTTGAGTGGAAAATGCTGTGGCTATCTGTTGTGTTTGCAGCCTATCGATGTCCAACTTCCGCGTTGAGTCTGTTCGTGCTTTATTTGCAACGTTTAGACGGATACGTACCTTTGCTACAACAAGGTAGTGCTCCGAATCAATGTTTGCGCCTTGGAACGATCGTACATCCAACACGCTGGATGAATGTCTTCCATCTATTACAACATGATCAATTTGATTACTTCTTCTTTGATCTGGAGACAGCCATTTCAGACAATTTTGAGTCGATCTAGCAATGTCCGTCCGTCTGTCTGGCTGGTGCGCACGATAACTCTCGAACGGATCAATCGATTCGGTTCAAATTTTGGGTATCGAAATATTTTATCCAGATTTGATTTAAGTTCGAAGATGGGTCATTTCGGTCCACTCCTTCAGGTACCTCACCCACAAAATTTCAAAAATGTTCGGAAAAATTGTCCGCACGATAACTCTTGAAGTGAGTAACCGAATAAGTCCACACTTTGATAAGGTTCCAATATGGACCCTATTGGTTCACTCTTTCGGGTACCTCCCACACAAAATCTTGCTTAAGTGCAGTTTACGGCCTGCTCTCGAATCGCTTTGATTTTTCTTGCAGCCACTTGTATTCACTACCCCCATTACGACGATATATTTTTTTTTCAGGAGCAAGTCCATATATCCTCGGAAATCAGCACGAAAACTGCAAGCAACCCATATAATACCATGTGTCGTATTTGGAGTGCACGATAACTCTCGAACGGATCAACATATTTGGTTAAAATTTTGGGTCTTTCAATATTTTGTCCAAACTTAGTTTAAATTCGAAGATAGACCCTATCGGTCCACTCCTTCCGGTACCTCCCCCACAAAGGTTCAAAATTTTTCGCCAAGATTGTGGGCATGATAACTCTAGGAGGGAATAACCGAATTGAGCCAAACTTTGCTATTGGTAATATTACTTTCAGGCATAGATTGATTTCTAATATGGACTATATCGGTCCCCTCATTTGAGTACCTCCCACACAAAATTTGAAAAAAGTATAGTTTAAGAACTCCTCTCTGATCTTATTAATTTGTGACGCAGCAGGTTGCACTTGTGCCCCTGTTACGACGTTGTAATTTTTTTTTCTTGGGAAAGTCCATACTTCCTGAGATAATGACCCAAAAAGGTCCAGAAAATCCTACCGGCACCACCTAAACTGGCTAATGTGTAAAATAACCCTTTAAGAGAGACATGGATTTAGCTCAAAAAAAAAAAAAATTGAAAAGTAAAATTGTAATATATTTAAATTCAGAAAATTAAGTACAACATATTTAATTATATAGTGTAAGGAAAATATCCATAGACTAATAAAGAAAAAAAATATTTCCTACAGATTTGTATTAGGTCCGAATATGTACTACATCGGATCACTCCTATGGGTACACCCTACCCAAAGTTTGGAAAAAATGCACTCGTCTTCGATCATTCTGAAGTTTGTTAAAACATGTAGTTTTTTGCGACCCTTTCCATCCCGGAAAATTTTCTTAACAGCTAAAAACCTACAGAAGTATTGTGTTTCTTCTTTGTTGTGCTGAGGGTATATCTCTGTCGGCTCAGCTGACTGATACTTTCTTACTTGTTTTTGTGTAATAACGGATCAGAAATATTTTTTCGGTACTTATTCCATTAGTAAAAGATGTGTGAACACCATAACCACAAACAATGAACCCCTTCCTTTCGAAAAAAATTAAGATCGGTCTTCCCCTTTCGCTAAGCTGTTTCTTTCTTAGAGTGGTTCTATCCTGGTGAACCATTAAAACATTTTGACATTTTTTTATAAAGCGAGTAAAAAGCACCGTAATAACGCATATGTGCGACATGTTAGGTATTGAAAATATCGGCTACTATATACTCTACGTGTCCACAAAAATATAATTTACAATTCCTCTCCTATCGTCAGATATAACGGCATTTGTAGGTAAATATTGGTTGGTTCTATTCAGGTGAACCGGAGTGTATGTTATGTTTGGGACTGATTGTAAACAAATATATGTTTGCTGCAAAATATGTTTGGGACATATGTTAGAGAGGCGTTTTGTTTTTCCTCCGTGTAGTAATCCATTAAATCGCACCACTGTTGTCATGTGGTGGCTCTGGATCTGACACGGACCAAAAGTGCTCGGAGCAGGCGTTACGGCATAAATTGTCGCTCCTATTGTGAAAAAATACATAATTGTTGAGGTGACGGCCCCAGGTCGAAGATTCCTCGAGTCAATCCGGTGCATAGAACCGGCCGCCGTGGGGCTATCTGTTGTGATTGCAGCTTACCGATGTCCAAATTCCGTGTTGTGTCTGTTCGTACTGCTAATTACCATAGAAACTGAATTTCCCGACTGTTGGGTCAAAGATATTCTACTTTCTAATTTTGACATTAAAATCGCGTCGTATAATTTTAATGTCATGGACAGAATAACGGTCATATGCTTCTTCTAAGTGCTCGCAGAATGTATCCTTGGTCTGTTCGTCCTTCTCTTCAGTGGCGCAAATAAGGCTGATCTTGAAGAATTTTGCTTTTAATCGAATTGCAGTGAGTATTTTATTTACTAGGGTGAAGCTGAACACCAGATGTTTTAAACTCCGACCAATTACAAATCCGAAATCATACTAATGCTTTAGGTGTTGTTGTGACGCTTTTCCGAATCCATCGTAGTTATATCGGCCTTGTGATTTTCAAGTACATCTGCTAATGCGTAAACTGCACCTTCTCTGTAAAGAGTGCGAACATTCCAGGTGCAGATTCGAGCGTCGTCAACTTTATGGGGTTTCGTTTTTTTCTTTTCCCTTATTTTTTATAGTATGTTGTTTTTGGAGGGATGGCTTACTATCCCAACGTCCAAATCAAGTTTTTAACGTTCTTATGTTGTATAGTATATCACATTGTCTTCCCTTTCACGATTAGAGCATTTGCTCACTTTTTCTTTTAACTTCGTACTTGGTGTTAAAATGAGGTCCCATCTATCCGTTGACTTTCGCGGAAAATTTTTAATTTAGTTATCCAACAATTTCATTTCGTGTTGTTTGTTTTTGCACAACATACAAAATTTGGTAATTGTTTGTGAAAGTCATAAAAAAATGTTTATTCTTTGGCTTCATAAAAAATGTATAAATCATGTTGCTTGTCAAAAATATTTGCATAGTTTTGCATTGTTGTTGTCTTAATTTTCTATTCTGGCTGTGTTGTCATCGTCATCAGTTTAGTGGTGTTTGTTTAAGCGAGAGTAAGGACATTATTTTATGTGCACATGCCATACATACCACCATATCTCGTACGGAATGGATGACTATGGTCTGTTTGCTTGCTTGTTCTTACTCAAATATTTACTACCATCTCATGTAGGTGTAGAAGAGTGTGTAAGTGCGTCGGTTTGTTCTTACTCAAATATTTACTACCATCTCATGTAGGTGTAGAAGAGTGTGTAAGTGCGTCGGTTTGTTTTAGACATCCTGTTTGTTTGTCCTTTCAACAACCATCTTGTAAATGTTCTGTTTTTTCTTTCTCCACTTTTTAAAGCCGTTATCAAAGTCACAGTTGTATGTTAGTGAGTGGCTTTGTGACGGCGGATATTATCTGTGGGTGGTTATGTTTTCTTATTTAAATGTTTGATTTGGCGCCATTTGTTGTCATTTCGAAACGTTACTTTGTAGCTTTTTTGTGTGCTATGTGCGTGTGCGTTCGTGTGTTCTTAATCTATTCACTTTATTGTGAGGGGGTGGCAGTTGTGTCTCCCATGATTTTTTTATTCGTGTGTGGGTGTTACATCCTTTATGTGTCGTTGTCGTCGTCTTGATTGCCACTGTTTTATGGACGCCGTTTTGTTCTTCAGTTCTTTGTTTTCTAATGGACACGCATTAATTTAGCCTCATTAAAGCACTTCTAATTGCTGCACTTTCTCTCAGATTAGTTGTGATATCATTTACATGATTGTGATTACGTCTCCGCCGTCTTTACGCCTGCATAAAGGGGTTAATTAACATTTCAAGATGGACAAACAAGAGGATTATGTGTAATGTGACATGATAAGTTCTGTTCAAACAGAGAATAATGTTTAAAACATTTAGGGTCATTGCGAATGAGTTTAAGCTTTAATGTTTAAGAATATTTTTTGAAGTGTTCTCAGACCCACACTTTCAAACACAGACAACGTGGATTTTTAATTTTTTAAGGATTTTCGAAACCATAAAACGTGGATTAAAAAATTTAAGGATTGTCGTTATGGTTCAGACCTGTATTGTATTTTTAAGAATATTTTTGAAGGATTTTGTCTATCACTGAAAACATGGATTTTTAAAAATATTTTTTGAAGAATTGTCGGACTCTTAAAACGTGGATTTTTAAAAACCTTTTTTAAAGATTCTCAAGTACCGTCAGACCTAAAAACGTGGATTTTTAAAAAATTCTCAAGAACCGTCAGACATATAAACCGTGGATTTAAAAAAAAAAATATTTTGAAGGACTGTCACACTCACAAATCGAGGATTTTTAAGAATATTTTTAATAAAGGCTTTTTGAAGGATTGTCCCGTAAAACTCCCGTACTTTTTGCAGGATTGTCAGTTTTTTTAACGTGGATTTTTAAAAATATTTCTTGAAAGATTGTCTATTTCATAAAATGTGGAACCCATAAAAAGTGGAATTTTATACCCTCCAACATAATATGGAGGGTACAACTAAATTTGTCATTCCGTTTGTAACACACCGAAATATTCATCGGAGACCCTATAAAGTATCTGTCTGTCCGTCCATCCGTCTGTTGAAATCAAGATACAGCTCGCAATTTTCAAGACAGAGCTTTGTAATGTGGTATTGAAGTTTCTACCATAGAACGGTACCACCCGTTTTTAGGTATTTTGAACGTTTTAGCCTCATTATTGCACCGAAATGGCTGAAATTGGGTACTTAGTCTTCGTTGTTGGTATAAAATTTCCTCCAGAAATTTATATAGTATAGGTCCACGCCTTCATATAGCCCCCATAGGACGGTACCTCTCGATTTTCGGTACTTTGAAGGTTGTGGCCTCAATAATCCACCGACATGGCTGAAATTTTGTACTTGGTCTTCATTCGGGGTACAAAACGTTTCATATGAAATGTGTCGGTATAGGTTCACGCTTTAGTATAGTCCCTATAGAACGCTACCTCTCTATTTTCGGTATTTTAAAGGTTATGATCTCAAAATTCCACCGAAATTACTGAAATTTCGTATTTGGTCCTTATTTGGGGTATTAAAAATTCCAAATGAAATTTGGCGGTATAGGTCCACGCCTTCATACAGCCCCCATAGAACGGTACCTCTCGATTTTCGGTATTCGGAAAGTTGTGGCCACAGCCACCCACCGATATGACTGAAATTTGGTATTTACTCTTTGTTGGAGGTAAAAGCTTTTCTGGCTGAAATTCGTCGGTATAGGCCTACGTTTCGATATATCTTACCGGAAGACTGAAATTTGTTATTTCGTCTTCCATGGGGTTATAAAACACTCTAGAAGAGAATTAGCAATATAGGTCCGCTGGTTTCTATATCCCCCATAGAAGCGTATCTCTAATTGTTCCATTTTACTTCAATACAACTCATGGTGGAGGGTAGAACAAGTTCGGCCTTGCTGAACTTAACGCCGGTCTTACTTGTTAACAAGTACTAAGTATATATCAGTCAGCTGTGCTGACGGAGAAATACCCTCAGCCACTGATGACCAAGAAAAAACAACAAAACCAAACCAAACACAATAATTATGCCGTATATAAAATATATTGATTTTATAACACGAGTTAGCTTTAAAATCTGTAGGTACCGAAACGTGGGCTTATACCAAATCATTGACATATACCAAACATTTTTCGCAACCAAACTTCCTCATAAAGGACTCAAAATATTAAATTTTGTTAAAATAAGTTTGAAAGAAATTTTTGAAAAAGTTTTAGGGTTATCTTGCACAATATCCGACAGGGATTTGAAGCTTTTGGGCCATTATCTTAGGAAGTATTGACTTACTCCGGAACAAAATGTACCAGTGTCAATGAGACCGCTCCAACAATCTACTGAAAAAGTGTCAAACGATGCGAGAGGAGCTCCTAAACTTCACTCGATCCGAATTTTGTGTGGGAGGTACCCGAAGGAGTGGACCGATATTGTCTATATTTCAATCCCATACTGGACTGGATGAAATAATAATCAAAAACTCCCTGCGAGGATTATCTTGCGGATTACTGAAAAAAAATTCAAAAGGATCCGTGAGGAGTTCTTAAACTTCACTTTATCCGAATTTTGTGTGGGAGGTACTCGACGGAGTGGACCGATACAATCCATATTCCAACCTGATACATTACTGGATGTAATAATACGATGTGAAAGCCTGCATCAATCAGAAATTCCCTGCGAGGATTATCTTGCGGATTTGCCATTTTGGTTGGTGCCGTCAGGGTTTCTTTCAGCTTCATATTCGAACCAGATCTAGATCTGGAAGGAATAGTACGATGTGTAAGGTTTTGACCAAATCGATTGCTCCCTTCGAGAGTTATCGTTCAGACCATTTTACAGAAAAAATTTTGAACTTTTGTGGGGGAGGTACCAGAAGAAGTGGACCGATATGGTCCATCTTCGAACTTAAACTAAGTTTGGACAAAATATTACGAAACCCAAAATTTGGTTCGAATCGGTTGAACTGTTCGAGAGTTATCCAGACAGACAGACATTTGTCGTATCAAAGTATATAGGAGAAAAAATCAAAATTTTTTAATATTCCATTTGAAAAAAATTAAATACATTTTTTGAAGCTACATAAAAGATTTTTGGTACATGGATTGAGAAAAAATTCCCATTCTCAAATCTGTTCGAGATACTAATTTTGGTTATTGCGCGCAAAAGTTATGGCGGTTTCAATTCTGATTATAAGAAAAAATCTTATAAAAACGCTATTCATTATATTGAGAAACGTGTCAATTTATGACTTCCTACATACTATATGTTTACTGAGGTCCCATAACTTTAGTGAAAATTTTTAAATTTTCGCGGAAATTAAGAAAGAACTCAAAAAATTGCGTGCTTGCAAGTTGTTTAAATAAAATTTAAGCTGTTTATGCATCGGAAACATATGTATCTTAAAAATATGTACGTAAT
Organism: Musca autumnalis; assembly: GCF_047663935.1. Lineage (NCBI taxonomy): Eukaryota > Metazoa > Arthropoda > Insecta > Diptera > Muscidae > Musca > Musca autumnalis. Next base: position 204,174,555 of record NW_027411755.1, read on the forward strand.
CTAAACATCGCGACGATTCAAATGAACCCAAAAATATACAAATCTGTTTAGTGGTTTGCATATTATAGCAAAAATAAAATAATATATATTTTGAGGGAAGTTATAAAATTTTTGTAAGAGAAAATACATATTTTTTCAAATTTATTTTGTGAGTTAGTTGAAGAAAATGTAAGAGAATTAGGTCGGAGTTATTCTTCTATTTCAGTTAAATTTCACGCAAAAAATCACATTTTTTATTCTAATCACTTCTCGAGTACACGCTAACATCTAGCGAAAGATATAGGTAACAATGCGTGTAAATCGCGAAATCCTCAAAATCCATATGAGCATCCGATTTCACTATCAACCGTGAAAAAATACATCGATCTAAACATATTTCAATAAATTCCATTAAGAACCGTGGATGTACATTAACAATCAATTTTTGGGATAAATCGGATACAGCTTCTATACGAGAAAACGATCCATAGAAAACACGAATTAATCAGCGATATTTTCAAAAACATTTTTCCCAATTTTTTCAATTTTTGCTGTAGCCGTTTCCGCCGTTCTAGTAGATTGGCCTTTAAGATCTGTGATTTATATGATCCGGATCGTCGAAAAACTAAAATATCGCGGGGTACCAGCACACTCAAAAAGATATTGTAAATACTGTACTCAAAAATAGTTTTTTTTAGAAAAAATTTCGCACTAAATTTTTGACCTCTGGCAGTAGATTACTCTTCTTCTGTGTGGGCTACATAACCAATATACATATCAAATTATTCATAATCGCGAGTACTTGAATACTATTGTTTGTTTTTTTGAAATACTCGAATGCGCGTTCCAGTTAAATTAAAAATACGAAAAACACCTAAAATCCGGCTTCAAAATATAAGCATCCATAAAAGGTGGATGCAGTGGAAATTTTGAAAAGTGATACATTAGAAGTGTAATCTTCATTTTGTATTCTTCTACTTTTACTTTGGACATATGTTCGTCATTTGAACGGGTTAATCAGCAATCAAATAGTAACGTAAAAAACCTCGTAAGCTTTTGTCTATTTTTATTCATTTACGCGGTCATAACTTCCACGCAAATTAAATTATTTTGCCGAATTTTTGAGCTTTGTTCAAAAACACTTAAATTGATCCAGCAATAGTCATAGTAACTGGTAAATTGCAATAGTTCGCGTATTATAATAGTGCAAACCTTGGCTTCATGGAAACTACATTTTTTTGACTTTCACTCATATACCCTTCTAGCCTAAAGGCTGAGGGTATAAAAATACTTTTTGAAAGCTTCTCCCACCTACAAACCGTGGATTTGTAAAAATATTTGTTAAAGCTTCTCAGATCTAAAATACGTTGATTTTTAACAATATTTTTGAAGGGTTGTCCGACCCATAAAAGGTGGATTTTAAAACTATTTTTTGTGGATTTTTAAGAATATATTTGAAGTAGTGTCATACCCAAAAATCGTGGTTTTTAAGAATATTTTTTGAAGGACTATTGAAGAAGGATAAATTTTGAATGATAATAAGACCCACAAACGTTGATTTTTAAAATACTTTTTTGAAGGATTTTCAGACCCAAAAAACAATTTTTGAAATTTAAAATATTTTTTGAAGGATAAAAATTGGATTTTTAAAAATATTATTTAAAGGACGAAACGTGGATTTTTAAAATATTTTCTAAAGGATGAAACGTGGATTCTTAATAATATTTGTTAAAGGATGAAACGTGGATTTAAAAAATATAAAGGATAAAACGTTGATTTTTAAAACTATTTCTTAAACGATAAAACGCGTATTTTTAAAAACATTTTTTTAAAGGATGAAACGTGGATTTGTTAAAATATTTTTTTAAACGATAAAATGTGGATTTTTTAAATTATTTTTTATACGATAAAACGTGGATTTTTAAAATTATTTTTATAGAATGAAATTACTTTTTAAAGGATGAAACGTGGATTTTTTAAAAATACTTTTTAAAGGATGAAACGTGGATTTTTTAAAAATACTTTTTAAACGATAAAACGTGGATTTTTTAAAAATACTTTTTTAAGGATGAAACGTGGATTTTTTAAAAATAGTTTTTAAAGGATGAAACGTGGATTTTTTTAAAATACTTTTTAAAGGATGAAACGTGGATTTTTTTAAAATACTTTTTAAAGAATGAAACGTGGATTTTTTAAAAATACTTTTTAAAGGATGAAACGTGGATTTTTTAAAATATTTTTTAAAGAATGAAACGTGGATTTTTTAAAAATACTTTTTAAAGGATGAAACGTGGATTTTTTAAAAAATACTTTTTAAACGATGAAACGTGGATTTTTTAAAAATACTTTTTAAAGGATGAAACGTGGATTTTTTAAAATTACTTTTTAAAGGATGAAACGTGGATTTTGTAAATATACTTTTTAAAGGATGAAACGTGGATTTTTTAAAAATACTTTTAAAAGGATGAAACGTGGATTTTTTAAAAATACTTTTTACACGATGAAACGTGGATTTTTTTAAAAATACTTTTTACACGATGAAACGTGGATTTTTTTAAAAATACTTTTTAAAGAATGAAACGTGGATTTTTTAAAAATACTTTTTAAAGGATGAAACCAGGATTTTTTAAAAATACTTTTTAAAGAATGAAACGTGGATTTTTTTAAAAATACTTTTTAAAGGATGAAACGTGGATTTTTTAAAATTACTTTTTAAAGGATGAAACGTGGATTTTTTAAATATACTTTTTAAAGGATGAAACGTGGATTTTTTAAATATACTTTTTAAAGGATGAAACGTGGATTTTTTAAAATTACTTTTTAAAGGATGAAACGTGGATTTTTTAAATATACTTTTTAAAGGATGAAACGTGGATTTTTTAAAAATACTTTTTAAAGGATGAAACGTGGATTTTTTAAAAATACTTTTTAAACGATAAAACGTGGATTTTTTAAAAATACTTTTTAAACGATAAAACGTGGATTTTTTAAAAATACTTTTTTAAGGATGAAACGTGGATTTTTTAAAAATAGTTTTTAAAGGATGAAACGTGGATTTTTTTAAAATACTTTTTAAAGGATGAAACGTGGATTTTTTAAAATACTTTTTAAAGAATGAAACGTGGATTTTTTAAAAATACTTTTTAAAGGATGAAACGTGGATTTTTTAAAATATTTTTTAAAGAATGAAACTTGGATTTTTTAAAAATACTTTCAAAAAGGATGAAACGTGGATTTTTTAAAAATACTTTTTAAAGGATGAAACGTGGATTTTTTAAAAAATACTTTTTAAACGATGAAACGTGGATTTTTTAAAAATACTTTTTAAAGGATGAAACGTGGATTTTTTAAAATTACTTTTTAAAGGATGAAACGTGGATTTTTTAAATATACTTTTTAAAGGATGAAACGTGGATTTTTTAAAAATACTTTTAAAAGGATGAAACGTGGATTTTTTAAAAATACTTTTTACACGATGAAACGTGGATTTTTTTAAAAATACTTTTTTAAGGATGAAACGTGGATTTTTTAAAAATACTTTTTAAAGAATGAAACGTGGATTTTTTAAAAATACTTTTTAAAGGATGAAACCAGGATTTTTTAAAAATACTTTTTAAAGAATGAAACGTGGATTTTTTTAAAAATACTTTTTAAAGGATGAAACGTGGATTTTTTAAAATTACTTTTTAAAGGATGAAACGTGGATTTTTTAAATATACTTTTTAAAGGATGAAACGTGGATTTTTTAAATATACTTTTTAAAGGATGAAACGTGGATTTTTTAAAATTACTTTTTAAAGGATGAAACGTGGATTTTTTAAAAATACTTTTTAAAGGATGAAACGTGGATTTTTTAAAAATACTTTTTAAACGATAAAACGTGGATTTTTTAAAAATAATTTTTAAACGATAAAACGTGGATTTTTTAAAAATACTTTTTTAAGGATGAAACGTGGATTTTTTAAAAATAGTTTTTAAAGGATGAAACGTGGATTTTTTTAAAATACTTTTTAAAGGATGAAACGTGGATTTTTTAAAATACTTTTTAAAGAATGAAACGTGGATTTTTTAAAAATACTTTTTAAAGGATGAAACGTGGATTTTTTAAAATATTTTTTAAAGAATGAAACTTGGATTTTTTAAAAATACTTTTAAAAGGATGAAACGTGGATTTTTTAAAAATACTTTTTAAAGGATGAAACGTGGATTTTTTAAAAAATACTTTTTAAACGATGAAACGTGGATTTTTTAAAAATACTTTTTAAAGGATGAAACGTGGATTTTTTAAATATACTTTTTAAAGGATGAAACGTGGATTTTTTAAAAATACTTTTAAAAGGATGAAACGTGGATTTTTTAAAAATACTTTTTACACGATGAAACGTGGATTTTTTTAAAAATACTTTTTTAAGGATGAAACGTGGATTTTTTAAAAATACTTTTTAAAGAATGAAACGTGGATTTTTTAAAAATACTTTTTAAAGGATGAAACCAGGATTTTTTAAAAATACTTTTTAAAGAATGAAACGTGGATTTTTTTAAAAATACTTTTTAAAGGATGAAACGTGGATTTTTTAAAATTACTTTTTAAAGGATGAAACGTGGATTTTTTAAATATACTTTTTAAAGGATGAAACGTGGATTTTTTAAATATACTTTTTAAAGGATGAAACGTGGATTTTTTAAAAATACTTTTTAAAGGATGAAACGTGGATTTTTTAAAATTACTTTTTAAAGGATGAAACGTGGATTTTTTAAATATACTTTTTAAAGGATGAAACGTGGATTTTTTAAAAATACTTTTTAAAGGATGAAACGTGGATTTTTTAAAAATACTTTTTAAACGATAAAACGTGGATTTTTTAAAAATACTTTTTAAACGATAAAACGTGGATTTTTTAAAAATACTTTTTTAAGGATGAAACGTGGATTTTTTAAAAATAGTTTTTAAAGGATGAAACGTGGATTTTTTTAAAATACTTTTTAAAGGATGAAACGTGGATTTTTTAAAATACTTTTTAAAGAATGAAACGTGGATTTTTTAAAAATACTTTTTAAAGGATGAAACGTGGATTTTTTAAAATATTTTTTAAAGAATGAAACTTGGATTTTTTAAAAATACTTTTAAAAGGATGAAACGTGGATTTTTTAAAAATACTTTTTAAAGGATGAAACGTGGATTTTTTAAAAAATACTTTTTAAACGATGAAACGTGGATTTTTTAAAAATAATTTTTAAAGGATGAAACGTGGATTTTTTAAAATTACTTTTTAAAGGATGAAACGTGGATTTTTTAAATATACTTTTTAAAGGATGAAACGTGGATTTTTTAAAAATACTTTTAAAAGGATGAAACGTGGATTTTTTAAAAATACTTTTTACACGATGAAACGTGGATTTTTTTAAAAATACTTTTTTAAGGATGAAACGTGGATTTTTTAAAAATACTTTTTAAAGAATGAAACGTGGATTTTTTAAAAATACTTTTTAAAGGATGAAACGTGGATTTTTCAAAATACTTTTTAAAGAATGAAACGTGGATTTTTTAAAAATACTTTTTAAAGGATGAAACGTGGATTTTTTAAAATTACTTTTTAAAGGATGAAACGTGGATTTTTTAAAAATACTTTTTAAAGGATGAAACTTGGATTTTTTAAAAATACTTTTTAAAGGATGAAACGTGGATTTTTTAAAATTACTTTTTAAAGGATGAAACGTGGATTTTTTAAAAATACTTTTTAAAGGATGAAACGTGGATTTTTTAAAAATACTTTTTAAAGGATGAAACGTGGATTTTTTAAAAATACTTTTTAAACGATAAAACGTGGATTTTTTAAAAATACTTTTTTAAGGATGAAACGTGGATTTTTTAAAAATAGTTTTTAAAGGATGAAACGTGGATTTTTTTAAAATACTTTTTAAAGGATGAAACGTGGATTTTTTTAAAATACGTTTTAAAGAATGAAACGTGGATTTTTTAAAAATACTTTTTAAAGGATGAAACGTGGATTTTTTAAAATATTTTTTAAAGAATGAAACGTGGATTTTTTAAAAATACTTTTAAAAGGATGAAACGTGGATTTTTTAAAAATACTTTTTAAAGGATGAAACGTGGATTTTTTAAAAAATACTTTTTAAACGATGAAACGTGGATTTTTTAAAAATACTTTTTAAACGATGAAACGTGGATTTTTTAAATATACTTTTTAAAGGATGAAACGTGGATTTTTTAAAAATACTTTTTAAAGGATGAAACGTGGATTTTTTAAAAATACTTTTTAAACGATAAAACGTGGATTTTTTAAAAATACTTTTTAAACGATAAAACGTGGATTTTTTAAAAATACTTTTTTAAGGATGAAACGTGGATTTTTTTAAAATACTTTTTAAAGGATGAAACGTGGATTTTTTTAAAATACTTTTTAAAGAATGAAACGTGGATTTTTTAAAAATACTTTTAAAAGGATGAAACGTGGATTTTTTAAAAATACTTTTTACACGATGAAACGTGAATTTTTTTAAAAATACTTTTTTAAGGATGAAACGTGGATTTTTTAAAAATACTTTTTAAAGAATGAAACGTGGATTTTTTAAAAATACTTTTTAAAGGATGAAACGTGGATTTTTCAAAATACTTTTTAAAGAATGAAACGTGGATTTTTTAAAAATACTTTTAAAAGGATGAAACGTGGATTTTTTAAAAATACTTTTTAAAGGATGAAACTTGGATTTTTTAAAAATACTTTTTAAAGGATGAAACTTGGATTTTTTAAAAATACTTTTTAAAGGATGAAACGTGGATTTTTCAAAATACTTTTTAAAGAATGAAACGTGGATTTTTTAAAAATACTTTTTAAAGGATGAAACGTGGATTTTTTAAAAATACTTTTTAAAGGATGAAACGTGGATTTTTTAAAAATACTTTTTAAAGGATGAAACGTGGATTTTTAAAAATATTTTTTAAAGAATGAAACGTGGATTTTTTTAAAAATACTTTTAAAAGGATGAAACGTGGATTTTTTAAAAATACTTTTTAAAGGATGAAACGTGGATTTTTTAAAAAATACTTTTTAAACGATGAAACGTGGATTTTTTAAAAATACTTTTTAAAGGATGAAACGTGGATTTTTTAAAATTACTTTTTAAAGGATGAAACGTGGATTTTTTAAATATACTTTTTAAAGGATGAAACGTGGATTTTTTAAAAATACTTTTAAAAGGATGAAACGTGGATTTTTTAAAAATACTTTTTACACGATGAAACGTGGATTTTTTTAAAAATACTTTTTTAAGGATGAAACGTGGATTTTTTAAAAATACTTTTAAAAGGATGAAACGTGGATTTTTTAAAAATACTTTTTAAAGGATGAAACGTGAATTTTTTTAAAATACTTTTTAAAGAATGAAACGTGGATTTTTTAAAAATACTTTTTAAAGGATGAAACGTGGATTTTTCAAAATACTTTTTAAAGAATGAAACGTGGATTTTTTAAAAATACTTTTTAAAGGATGAAACGTGGATTTTTTAAAAATACTTTTTAAAGGATGAAACGTGGATTTTTTAAAAAATACTTTTTAAACGATGAAACGTGGATTTTTTAAAAATACTTTTTAAACGATGAAACGTGGATTTTTTAAAAAATACTTTTTAAAGGATAAAACTTTGACTTTTGAAAATATTTTTTCACAGGATAAAACTTTGACTTTTGAAAATATTTTTTCAAAGGATGAAACGTGATTTTTTTAAACATTTTTTCAACGGATGAAACGTGATTTTTTTAAAATATTTTTTCAAAGGATGAAACGTGATTTTTTTAAAATTTTTTTCAAAGGATTTTGAAAAATATTTTCAAAAGATTGAAAGCTGGATTCTTATAAATATATTTTAAAGGATAAAACGTGGATTTAAAAAAAAATTGAAGCATAAATATGGGATTTTTATAAATTTTTTGAAGCATAAAAATTCGATTTTTGAAAATCGTTTTAAAGGATGAAACGTGGATTTTGCTAAATATTTTTTAAAAGATAAAACGTGGATTTAAAAAAAAATTGAAGCAGAAATATGGACTTCTTATACATTTTTTGAAGCAAAAAATTGGATTTTTAAAAATCATTTTAAAGGATGAAACGTGAATTTTGCTAAATATTTTTTATAGGATAAAACGTGGATTTTTAAAAATATTTTTTAAATGATAAACCGTGGACTTAAAAAAATTGAAGTATAAAAATGGGATTTTTATAAAATTTTTGAAGCATAAAAATTGGGTTTTTCAATATTTTTTTTTTTAAAGGATGAAACGTGTTTTTTTAGTGTTTTAAAAGGATGAAACGTGGATTCTTAAAAATATTTTTTAAAGGATAAACCGTGGATTTTAAAAAAAAAATTGAAGTATAAAAATGGGATTTTTATACATTTTTTTAAGCATAAAAATTGGATTTTTAAATATTTTTTTTTAAGGATGAAACGTGGAATTTTTTAAATATTTTTTGAAGGATAAGACGTGGATTTTTTAAAATATTTTTTAAAGGATGAAACGTGGATTTTTTAAAAATATTTTTTAAAGGATGAAACGTGTATTTTTTAAAAATACTTTTTAAAGGATGAAACGTGGATTTTTTAAAATTAATTTTTAAAGGATGAAACGTGGATTTTTTAAAAATACTTTTTGAAGGATGAAACGTGGATTTTTTAAAAATACTTTTTAAAGGATGAAACTTGGATTTTTTAAAAATACTTTTTAAACGATGAAACGTGGATTTTTTTAAAAATACTTTTTTAAGGATGAAACGTTGATTTTTTAGAAATACTTTTTAAAGGATGAAACGTGGATTTTTTAAAATACTTTTTAAAGAATGAAACGTAGATTTATTAAAAATACTTTTTAAAGGATGAAACGTGGATTTTTTAAAATACTTTTTAAAGAATGAAACGTAGATTTATTAAAAATACTTTTTAAAGGATGAAACGTGGATTTTTTAAAATACTTTTTAAAGAATGAAACGTGGATTTATTAAAAATACTTTTTAAAGGATGAAACGTGGATTTTTTAAAAATACTTTTTAAAGGATGAAACGTGGATTTTTTAAAATACTTTTTAAAGAATGAAACGTGGATTTTTTAAAAATACTTTTTAAAGGATGAAAAGTGGATTTTTTAAAAATACTTTTTAAAGGATGAAACGTGGATTTTTAAAAAATACTTTTTAAACGATGAAACGTGGACTTTTTAAAAATGCTTTTTAAACGATGAAACGTGGACTTTTTAAAAATTCTTTTTAAAGGATAAAACTTTGACTTTTGAAAATATTTTTTCAAAGGATAAAACTTTGACTTTTGAAAATATTTTTTCAAAGGATAAAACTTTGACTTTTGAAAATATTTTTTCAAAGGATGAAACGTGATTTTTTTAAACAATTTTTCAACGGATGAAACGTGATTTTTTTAAAATATTTTTTCAAAGGATGAAACGTGATTTTTTTTAAATATTTTTTCAAAGGATGAAACGTGATTTTTTTAAAAATTTTTTCAAAGGATCAAACGTGATTTTTTATATATTTTTTCAAAGGATAAAACGTGTTTTTTATTAAATATTTTTTCAAAGGATGAAACGTGATTTTTTTTAAATTGTTAATATTTTTAAAGTTAATTGTGTCCCCTAAAGTGGAGTACACCCGATCAGTTTTGACTGTCAGTTTTGCTCAAATAATCGGTTGCTTGCCAGTGTGGCCGTTCATTTTTGTCAGTCATCAGGCAACCACAAAATATGTATTTTGTGCTTGCGTATGTGGAACATGGTTCATCATAATCACGTAGCTCATACGCTACGTATTTTATTTACTTTACTGCTAGAAATTGTCGAATTAAGCCAGATTTTGCATCGTTATTTTCAGAGGCACTAAAAGTATGAGACAAACAGTAAAGACCTTTGGCTAGAAATTGAGATTTTGATTTATGCCGTGCACTTTCGAATAAATGCAAATCTTTGCCATTAAATTTGATAAGGATATTTCCTGTACATTTGGAACTCGATACACCAATATTAATTCAGTTTAACAATGGGCCTAAATCTGTTAATAACTACTATGTTCATATAGACGGTTATACTAAAACATGCAAAAATAACACCATATTTTGAAATTTCTTGACCGTTGAGTTTTATGAAATGGAAGAATGTGTAATGCGTGTTTCTTCATAATTCTTGGGAACTAATTTTCCGCAATTACTACCATTTCGTACCTTTGATGTCGGAAAATTTTAATTCGTTATTTATAATTTAACGGAACGGTCATTTGTTATTTAATCGACGAATTCCGCTTTAATATTTGTTGTACTTCAATTCATACTCTTTAACATTCTCCCGCTATTATGTGTTTCTTATTCAAGTCTTTTAATTTTTGTTAATATGCATGACATTTGTTTTTATTATTGTTTCCATTGAATATATTATATATTAAATCTTATAACAGACATGTGTTTTGTTGCCACAAAACATTGACATTTACGAACACTGTGCGGTAAACTGCACTAGGCACGCGATACATGGTGCCACAGTGCCACAAAAATTGCCACTGCAAATGTTATGGCCTACTTGGCATGACTAAAAAAAATAATAATAAAAACAAAAAAAACTCATGCCAACCAAAATAGAAAATATAATCTACAAAATAAAAGAAGGAAAATATGTACATACATATGTACATATATACAAGAATATACATGCAGGTTGATATCAAATGGTGGAAAAGAAAATAAATGGGAAGAGGGTAACGGACAGTAAAATGATTATTGAATCAAAGGCACAAAGGTGATTAGGGTGCCGCAGCATAAACAAATTTAGGTATATACAAAAAAATATGCATGTTTTGCCCTGTCAAGTGGCTCAAACGAATGAATTGAGTTGAATTGTGAAGAAGGGCATTCCTTTGTCTTTATACTTTAAGACAGAGTTTACATACATAATCATGTTTTTTTAACAGATTTGGAAAAATGATCTTTCTACAATAAATAAATTCATCTCCTCCTACGCCGTTTAAAATGTATTTGTATTATTACTCCCTTTCTGATCGAAAATCAAGAGTGTGAATAGTGTGTTTTTTCAGAAAATCTAAAGTCGGAGACATTCTAATATTTATGCACTTGTTGTTTGCGGGTAGGGAAAGTAAATTTTGAAAAGAAATTGCATATGGCGCTCTTGTATTCATATTAAGAAATAAATACATATTATACATTCACATTATGAAAATCAGCGTAGGTGGTTGACATTCATAAAATACAGCTATGGAAACTTTTGGGTAAATATTTATAAACAAAATGAAATGTTTTTAATAATATACAGATTGGAACCTAGTATCCAAACAAAGAAAATTCATGATAAAAAACATCCGATCTACCAACAAATATAATTGGGTATGAGAGATCGAATCAGATTTTAACCAAAAAGTGTTAAAAATGAATCGGCTTTTCCGGCAGCTATGTAAACACCAGCTTGTGCCTCCACAAACAGAAATATTTAGGTGCACCACTGTACAAACGGGGCACTATGAAAAGATCGGTAATTTTAAAGGAAGTACTATTTTTGTAGGGGACTAAGGGCCTGTTTATGTATGTCGATAAGAAAACGAATGCGGAAGAAAAACTACCAAATTTGAGTGTGCATTTCAAATTTGTTTTTTGTTTTGAAGCAAAAGCAAATGAAATAATATTTCAAAAACTAAAGTTTGGGTGTCTTTCATGCGCACACATTTTCGTTTCGAAATACATAAACTGGGGGTAAGTATGTTTTGCATTTTTTAAACATATACAGTGTGTCCAATTAACACCAAAAATTTACACCAAAAATACGTGGTTTAAATAAATTTTGTATTTAAAGGGGTTCTCAGAATTTTGTCACTTTGTTTGGACGTATGAACTTGCCGATACCGATATAGAGACTTTTTAGGTATTTATCTTAACGTTTGTGGACGTTCGTAATTAATTACCTTTTGCTAGTAAATGCTATTTGGCTAAAAACGCAAAAGTATTGAACTTTAGCGGAGTAGATATCTAAAGGAATGGAACAAAATAGTCAGTTTTGAAAGTGGACCTTAATTTGGTATTCATTACCTTCACCGTAGGATTTACAACTATTGGGCCATTATGCTAGGACTCATGGAGTTGCCCAAGAAAAACATAACATCACTGAAAACTGGATCTCCAGGAGATGTACCCCGCCCCCTCAGAAATTCAACTACATTTGTAGCCTATTTTCACCGAGGGCCACCAAAGTACATTCCCTGACAATTTCAGGATAATCGGTTCAGTAGTTTTTGTAGAAAAGACCACGCGTAAAAAGACCAATCGTAAAATCCGGTATGGAGAGCATAACCTGGTCCATTTATATTGAAACATAACACTGTTGAGAACAGTCGCGGACACCGAAATAAGAACACATATAAAATTCAAAGTCAAAAGGGTGTGTTCAATTAAAAAATCATTTCGCGAAAAGCTAGAAACATAATTATACCCTACACCACTATGTGGGGAGGGTATTATAAGTTGGTTTTGGCCAAAAAGTTTGTAACGCATCGAAATAATGGTCGTAGACCTATACTTATATATACCAAAATGAATGTCTCGACGAACTGAGTCGATCTGGCTATGTGTGTCCGTCCGTCAGTCCGTCCGTCCGTCCGTCTGTCCGTCTGTACATCTAAACCTTGTAATCACGCTACAGGTCGCAATTTTGATCGGATCATCACCAAATTTTGGGTGTTGATGAGGGTCCCGGAGGGGAAGAAGCCTATTGATAATATTCAGGGGTCAGAATGGGCAAAAAACATATGTGGATAAAAAGACAACATTTTCCAAAGCGAATATTTCAGCTTCTGTATGGGGTATACCAAAAGCAAAACCTGGCAATGAAAGTAGAAAATATCACCTTTCTAATGATGTAAAGTATGTTTTCGTAGGTCATCAAACAACGAAGATATCACAATAGTCGCAAATTAAATCCAAATTTTCATTTTTGCGATTTTAGGTATAATGACGAACATTTCAAAAAACAAAAAAAAAAAAAACAAAATTATCCAATCGGTCCAGCCGTTCTAAACTGATGCCATTACCAACGAACGACATTTGATTATTATTTATAAAGATATTGCGATGTGCAATGTTTGGACCAAATCGGTTACTCCCTTCGAGAGTTAACGTGAGCACCATTTCAGCGAATATTTTGTATCTTTTGTGGGGAAGGTACGAGAATGAGTGGACCGATATAGCTTATCTTCGCATTCAAAGTAAGTTTGGTGAAAATATTAGGATGTACAAAATTTGGACCTAACCGGTTTATCTCCAGATAGTATGGACATACCGTTGAAAAAACTTGTACCGTCGCAAAGGGACAGTAAATACAAGTTGTTACAAAAAAAGTCAAAGCGATTTGAGAGCTGGCCTTAAAGTGTACTTTTCGAAAATGTTGTGTGGGAGGTATCCGAGAAAGTGGATCGATATAGTCCATATTCGAACCGGATCTATGTCTAGTAGAAATTTTACGATGTGAAAAGTATGGACCAAATCGGTTACTGTCTCCGAGAGTTATCGTGCGAACAATTTTATCGAACAGTATTGAACTTTTATGGGGGAGGTAGTAGTGAACCGATATGCCCTATCTCCGATCCTAAACTAAGTTGGGCAAAATATAATAATACCTAAAATTTAAACTAAATCGGTTGATCCATGATTAACGGACATGATTAAATCAACTCCAATTTGTCTGAAACGAATTGCGTTCAAATATACTTGGGATCTAAAACCACATTTCGATGAGGCACAATTTTGGCCGTATCAAAGTGTATTTACCCTTCTTTAGCCTAAAGGCTGATGGTATAAAAAAACCCCAAAGAACTGAAAATAAACATTCGACTAATTAATGTGCTCTCATGTGACTAAAAAACGGACTGTAGCTATGGGCGGGAAGACATGACAGTTTGAACAAAACAAACAGGCTTCAGATAATTAACTAAAGACTAAGGTGATGGCTAATGCTGGTGTGTTACAAATACCAACCATGCCTGACCTTATGCATAGTGCTGTGGTACAACTGTCAAGCTAGGCCTTATTTAACTCTGCTTCTGCAAGAACTCCATTGGCAAACGTTGGAGACTCTGAAAACAAATTATATACAGGCTGTATGTAACCGTGATTATGTCCATTTTAATCAGTGGTGGACTTGTTTGGTTGCAGCACGAATTTGTGGGTGAATTATACTGTGCAACATTTTTATGGTAATCTTGTGCAAACAATTTGAGCAGAGGATTTTTTGAAAGTACAGACCCAAACGACAAAAACCCTAGTTGCATTTTGTTGTGTCAGATCCAGCTTGGATTTTATGGCCCCATCTAAACATGGTAAAATATTGACTTTTTAAAGCAATTCTGGGCTGTATCTCTGAAACCTATGTGAATCTTCATCTGACCTCTGAAGCAAATTTGTAGTTATGGGCAAGAATAAAATATTTGGAAAAATAATGAACTCGAAAAGCTACAATTATTTCCTCAAATTTTATAAAGTATCGAAAATTTCAATAATTTGTATACATTTCGCACCATATCTCCAAAACTGTTAATTATACCCTACACCACATTGTAGTAAGGGGTATTATGTGTTTGTGCATTTGTATGTAACATTCAAAAGGAAACTAAATAGACCCATAGTTCCTTTTGGGGATATACATATAATCACTTTCTGAGTCGATTTATGCATGTCCGTCCGTCTGTCTGTCTGTCCGTCTGTCCATGTATTTGTGTTCGCAACGTACAGGTCGCATTTTTTGTCCGATTCAGCTGCAAATTGGGGACTACAGTTTTTTTAGCCATAGGAAGAACGCTATTGCTTTTGGTGAAAATCGGTTCAGATTTAGATATAGCTCCCATATACATTTTCGACCGATTTCACGTATTTGCTGCACCAAACACGCCATATAAGTCCAATTTTGATGAAATTTTGAATGTGCAACTGAATTCGGTCTAGAAATAAGTATGTCGAATTATGTCGAAATCGGTTCAGATTTGGATATAGCTCCCATACATATTTTCGGCCGATTTTACGTATTTCCTGTACCACACACGCTATATATGTCCGATTTCGATGAAATTTGGAAGGTGTGAATGAATTCGGTCTTGAAATAAGTGTGCCAAATTATATCGAAATCGGTTCAGATTTGGATATAGCTCCCATATATATTTTCGCCCGATTTCACGTATTTGCCGTACCAACCAAGCTATATACATCCGATTTTGATGAAATTTGGAATGTTTGACTGAATTCGGTCTAGAAATAAGTATGTCAAATTATATCGAAATCGGTTCAGATTTGGATATAGCTCCCATATATATTTTCGGCCGATTTCACGTATTTTCTGTACCAAACACGCTATTTATTTCCGATTTCGATGAAATTTGGAATGTGTGACTGAATTCGGTCTAGAAATAAATGTCCCAAATTATATCGAAATCGGTTCAGATTTGGATATAGCTCCCATATATATTTTCGCCCGATTTCACGTATTTGCCGCACGAACCAAGCTATATACGTCCGATTTTGATGAAATTTGGAATGTTTGACTGAATTCGGTCTAGAAATAAGTATGTCAAATTATATCGAAATCGGTTCAGATTTGGATATAGCTTCAATATATATTTTCGGCCGACTTCGTGTATTTGCTGCACCAAACACGCTATTTATTTCCGATTACGATGAAATTTGGAATGTGTGACTTAATTCGGTCTAGAAATAAATGTCCCAAATTATATCGAAATCGGTTCAGATTTGGATATAGCTCCCATATATATTTTCGCCCGATTTCACGTATTTGCCGCACGAACCAAGCTATATACGTCCGATTTTGATGAAATTTGGAATGTTTGACTGAATTCGGTCTAGAAATAAGTATGTCAAATTATTCGAAATCGGTTCAGATTTGGATATAGCTCCCATATATATTTTCGCCCGACTTCGTGTATTTGCTGCACCAAACACGCTATATAAGTCCGATTTCAATGTTATTTAGAATGTGTGACTGAATTCGGTCTGGAAATAAATGTGCCAAATTATATCGAAATCGGTTAAGATGTGGATATAGCTCCGATTAATATTTTACATATTCACAGTGGTGTAGGGTATCATATAGTAGGCCCCGCCCGACTTTGATCCTTTCCTTACTGGTTATACCCTCCACCATATGTCATTCCGTTTGTAACACATCGAAATATTCGTCGGAGACCCTATAAAGTATATATATTATTGATCAGCATAAAATTCTATGTCGATTTGACCATGTCCGTCCGTCCGTCCGTCAGTCCGTCCGTCTGTCTGTTGAAATCAAGATACAGCTCGCAATTTTAAAGGTAGAGAGTCAAAATTTTGTACAGAAGTTTTTATTACTTGCAGGATGGTTGGTATTGAAAATGGGATATATCGGTCCACGTTTTGATATAGCCCCCATAGAACGGTACCTCCCGATTTTTGGTATTTTTAAGGTTTTAGCTTCATTATCCTACCAAAATGGCTGAAATTTGGTACGTAGTCTTCTTTAGGGGTATAAAACTTTACCCCAGAATTTTGTCGGTATCGTTCCACTCCTTCATATTGCCCCTTATAGAACGGTACCTCCCGATTTTCGGTACTTTTAGGGTTTTAGCTTCATTATCCTACCAAAATGGCTAAAATTTGATACGTAGTCTTCTTTAGGGGTATAAAACTTTCCCCCAGAATTTTGTCGGTATCGGTCCACACCTTCATATAGCCCCCATAGAACGGTACCTCCCGATTTTCGGTATTTTTAAGGTGTTAGCTTCATTATACTACCAAAATGGCAGAAATTTGGTACGTAGTCTTCTTTAGGAGTATAAAACTTTCCCCCAGAATTTTGTCGGTATCGGTCCATGTCTCATATAGCCCCCATAGAACGGTACCTCCCGATTTTCGGTATTTTGAACGTCGCGGCCTCAATATTCCACCGAAATTTGGTATTTAGACTTCGTTGGGGGTACTCAAACTTCCCCTTTTAATTTGTCGGTATAGGTCCACGCCTTCATATAGCCCCTATGGAAAGGTACCTCCCGATTTTTCATATTTTGAAGGTTGTGTCTTCAATATTCCACCAAAATGGCTGAAATTTGGTATTTAGTCTTCAATGTGATATAAAACTGTTCGCCAGAAATATGTCTGTACAGATCCACGCTTTCATATTGCCCCATTTCTGACTAAAATTCGTCGGTATACGTCCACGTTTTGATATAGCCCCCATAGAACGGTACCTCCCGATTTTCGTAATACTGTAGATTGTGACGTCAATATCCAACCGAAATGTCTGAAATTCGTTATTTCGTCTTCCAAGAGTTATAAAATATTCCAGAAGAGTATTATCAGTATAGGTCCACGTCTTCCTATATCCCCATAGAAGCGTACTTCATGATTTTCGATATTTTTTAAGTTTTAGCCACATTCTCTTACCGAAATATAGGAAATTTGGTATTTAGTCTTCTTTGAGCCTAACAACTTTCCGTCAAAAATTTGTTGGTATAGATCGACGTTTTGAAATAGCCCCCATAGAATGGTGCCTCACATTGTTTTACCGAAATTGCTGAAATTTAGTATTAAGTCTTCTTTATATACGAAAGGAAACTAATTATTCCATTTTACTCCAATACAACTTGTGGTGGAGGGTATAACAAGTTCGGCCCGGCCGAACGTAACGCCGTTCTTACTTGTTTTTCTTTATGTTTTCTATAGGAAAAAAATTAGCTAGACTGTAATACACAACTCTTCAGAACATACCATTGTTGTAAAATGCCCCTATCACGTTGCTTTCAGTACATTATTCAACGACGATTAAATAAATATGTCATATATGTATAATGTGTGAACTGTGTTTGAAATACGTGTTGTAAAAGATATGATGCAAAATACCGCTGAAACAACATGAAAAAAACATTTTAGAGTTTCAGAATTTTCTGAAGAATTGCTGAGAACATTATTTGGAAGATTTTCGTAAAAGGTTGCTCGGTTCAGCTCTCGGTAGTTTAGCTGATATTGACCAGAATTTCAGCAATTATGTAAAATGTTCTATATTTTATCGATTTTGAGGAGTTTTTCTTATGTTGTTTTTTCAAAAGATAAGTTTTACCTCATTTAGGGCTACAATATTGCTAAAGACAGCAACGCCAAATTCCTATTCGTTTCTGAGATAAAGGCCTGATAAATGCAAAAAAGTGTAGATTTAGCCCGGTTTAGATGAGGCCAGAAAATCCGAACTGGATCTGACAGTACAAAACCCTGCTAGCGTTTTTGTAGTCTAAATATGTACTTTCAAAAAATGCATACTAGAAGTTGTTTGCATTTTCAGTGTTGCATAGTGTAATCTAATTTGTCCCCTTATACAAAAAAGTTGACCAAAAACGTAGAAGGTGTTTTATATTGATCTGGGGGTATTTTTATGGAAAGATGTTTATTCGATTTAAAAACTAACTGGACATACAACATGTCTAAATCGGGTGTTTTGGCATAATAAAACCACTAAACCACGTAAAACTGGTGTCTGTTTGCAAATATTTTTTTGTGATCTTATTGGACCTGATCAGCTTAAGTGATATAAATTCCTATAGGAGGTTCCGGGACCCTAATATTGACTCTACTCTTTTAAATATCGAATGAAACCTTAGTATTTAACAATTATCCTTAGAGACAGGATACCAATGGATATATTAATTTATTTAGTTAACTGGATATCTTTATGATAATAAATAAAAGGTTTAACACGCAATATATTATCAAAACAAAAAAAAAATCTTCAGATTTTTAATCAAATTTTCTCAATTGCAGCGGTGTTTTGTATATTTTTGTAAAATAAGTGTTTATTGCCCTTTAAAAAGGGTCAATAAACAATCAAATTACAAAAATATTTGAATTACAAATCCCTAAATTATCTCTGACCTATGTAAAAAGTGAAATAGTCAATCCAGTTGCAAATGTTTTGAGCAGCACCGAATATGTAGCCAAAATGGTCCATCTGTCCATTACGAAATAATGAAAAAATATATAACTTGTCGCAATCATACACACATATATTCCCACAACATCCCCGAACGAACAAGGAAGACTTCGCAATTATATAAATAAATACCGCGGAAAACTAGTCGACTATAGCCCTCTTTTACTTGTTATTATTTAGGACAAAAAACACTGAATACTACCGCACAGTGATTCAGAACCGGAAACATTTTGATATTAAGTAACAATTATAATCTATCTAAATAACAACAATAACAATATGTATTTAATATGTATTTTGTTGTACAAATATTTTCCTCCATTGTTAAGGTTTTTTGTTCAGTTCATTGTGCACCGTTAATCATGTTTCGTATTAAGACCTGCAATGAAATACACAACTTGTAATCAATATATCGATTTAATGATGGACATGTGTTGGTATGTAAGGTGCGTCGATAGGCTAATAAGGGTTGCTAGAACGATACCTATTAGTAAGTAGTATATATTTTCTTAATGGATACTCTATCTCAATAGAATTACAAAACGATTTATGGTATTAAGCTTAAAGAATTGTTTTAAGTTACTAGGGATTGATTGTTAAATGTATTCACAACTGAACCAAATTTTCAGCAACTAGCTGGATAATGGTTACACCATAAGCAATGGAAATTGCGGATTGTTTTATATGTTAGGCTGTAGCCTAATTAATGTTGGAATATAGTTGGAACTTTATACATCGTAAACTGTGGAATTAATTTTTTAAATGAAAGTTATTACACACGACGTAATTAATACTCATCCTTTCGCAATGTCACTCTCAAGGTGGGTGATTCGCAAACTCCCCGCTAGCACAGAAAATTCCAATTGTCGCAATTTAATTAGTCCAGAACTAGTTGTGGGCGGTACTAGTACACAATTGACCCATAAGCAATGCAAAGGGAACCCAAGTAAACGACGAGGCATCAGTTGTATAAAAAAATTCACATTTGCATTTTCTTAATAACTTACATATAAATGCAGCATACGATAACAGAAGCACAGGGGCCAAAAATAAAAAAATGAATGTCAAAATTTGGTATAACATCTGGCAAATCTGAAAGCTATGTCATGGACCTTTTTAAAAATATATTAGTTTTTGTTTCATTCGAACGCGATCTTTTTAAGAATAGCTTCAAAAGTCAGAACATTTGACTAATATTTTTTGTTGTGAGTGCAACCTTTATTTTAAGTGCAGGTAAATATATCAAAAATATCGCGAAACTAATACGTATAGCAAAATATTATAGTGGATTTTGAAGGAAGAGTAATAGTTTTTTTAAATGGCGTTTTACTGTCTTCTGGAATTCCAGTTAGCTGTATGTTTTCTTAGTGTATTTTTAATGTCAATTCGTTCATATACTTAAATTTGATCTAAAGTTTTACTCATGATGCCCACCAGTGCCCACCTCGGGAATAATTTTCCAAAGTAGTTCATGGGTTTAAGATTATTCAGTATTAAAATCAGCTGTCATCTAGTGCCAGACTATAAATGGTGGGTCGTTGACTAAAGCTGCCCTATAATAGGCTTTCTATGGATATATTAGCGTATAACTCTGTTATCTGACCACGTACATTAACATAATTGGCATCAGTGGCAAGATGAAGAAATCTTCTTCCAAATTAGTCTTGCGTTGGCGATACGTGCCTTCCAGGAAGAATGCTATAAAATCTATATTAAAATTTTTAGCAATTTTCAGACAAAAATATTGATTTTTTTAATCTGCTTAATTGCTTGGATTTTATGTTGTTTTGGAGATTGTTTTGTTTCCCCAAACCTGCATCATAAGATAATCGGGACCTTTGTTCATGTCATTTTGTATTAACAGCATAAAACAATTATTACTGTATACCCCTTCCAGAGGGGAAAGGGGGGAGAATGCCACGCTCGTGGTTTCTTAAAACATTCTTCGCAGCAGCACAAAGCTTTAACCGGCACATTGGCTTGATTTTTACACTCTAAATATTTTTGGCCTCATTCTCCATACAAGTGGATCCACTGTGTGTTGATGGACTGAACATATTCGTAAATATTATTATACCCTACACCACTATGTGGGGAGGGTATTATAAGTTGGTGTGGGCCAAAAAGTTTGTAACGCATCGAAATAAAGGTCGTAGACCCATACTTATATATACCAAAATTAATGTCTCGACGAGCTGAGTCGATCTGGCTATGTGTGTCCGTCCGTCTGTTCATCTAAACCTTGTAATCACGCTACAGGTCGCAATTTTGATCGGATCGTCACGAAATTTTGGTTATTGATGGGGGTCCTGGAGGGAAAGAAGCCTATTGATTTTGGTGATGGTCGGATAATATTTAGGGGTTGGAAAGGGCAAAAAACTTGGGTGGATAAAAAGACAACGTTTTTTTCCAAAGCGAATATCTCAGCTTGTATATGGGGTATACCAAAAGCAAAACCTGACAATGAAAGTAGAAAATATAACCTTTCTAAACTTTGGTGCTCCTTTCTAACCTTTGGTGCTCGTATGTGATCAAACAACGAAGATATCACAATACTAGCAAATAAAACCCCAATTTTCATTTTTGCGATTTTAATTATATTGACGAAAATCGCAGCTTTGGTTGGAAACTTTCCAAAAGCAAAGCCTGACTATGAAAGTAGGAGATCCCCTCTTTACAATGATGTAAACTAGGTCGGCGTAGGTAACCAAATGACGTAGATATCGCAATAGTCGGCAATACATCCCATTTTTCTATTTTTTGGAAATCACGCTACAGGTCGCAATTTTGATCGGGTCACGAAAATTTGAGGGTTAATGGGGGTCTCACAGAGGAAGAAGCTTATTGATTTTGGTGATGATCGGATAATATTTAGGGGTCGCAATGGGCAAAAAACTTATTTGGAGAAAAGTCAACATTTTATTTCAAAGACAATATCTCTGTTTCTTTAAGAGGTATATCAAATGTAAAACCGGGCAAGGAAAGTAGCAAATATCACCTTTACAACGATGTAAAGTAGGTTGTCGTAGGTGCTAAAATAGCAGAGATATGGCAATAGCCGATAATGCATCCCATTTTCCGATTTTTTGTAATAACGCTACAGGTTGGAATTTTGGTCGGATAGTTACGAATTTTTGGGGGTCGATGGGGGCCCCACAGAGGAAAATGCCTATTGATTTTGGTGATAGTCGGATAATATTTAGGGATCGGAATGGGGAAAAACTCATGTGGAGACAAATTCAAAATTTTATTCTTTGTGAATATGGCGAAAAACAAAAATTTTTTACAATCGATGAATCCGAGTTTCATCCTTTGAGAATTCGCGAACTGTTAACATATTCTATATAGTATGATATACATTCTTTAAACTGAAGTGTTTTAGGAGGAATCCCATAATGTCGACCATTAAAATTAATTTTCGTGGAAGCTGTGTTGGCATCAATGTAGATAAATAGGTAAAAATGGATTGAAGCCAACAAGTTTTTTTATGCTCCCTTCCGATTTTAGGCTTAACCTTACATTTTATAGCCCAAAGAAAGACTCAAAGAATACTTCATGGGCAATATGATACTAGTGTATCATTTTTCGATATATCTATCCACTGCATCCACCTAAAATTGATGCTGACATTTTGAAGCCGGAATTTCGGGGTTTTTTGAATTTTTTTAATAATCCGGACGCGCAAGAAGATAATATTCCAAACTCATAACACGATTATAGAACTCGTGATTTTACGTCGTTTGGTGCATATCTTATGAGTGTGCTCCTTACAGGATCCTAGTAATTGGAGTCTAAAGGCCAATATTTGATGCGTGATTTTTTTTTAAAAACCTATTTTTTGCGTTTAAAATTTACAAGTGCAATTCAATTTCCTTTGAAACCCGCGTGAATTTAGTTTTTTTACGCGACGGTTTTAATGAGACCTTCCGCGATCGAATCCATCCACTAAAACCGCGGATATAGATACCCTGAAAATAGGAAAAGCAGCAAAAAATTGTTTCGACAAATCCGCGTACTAAACCGCGATTTTCTTGAAATTTTTTTACGTAAATGGAATCCTTTATACGCGATTATAATATTTGCGAAAACGCGTGTCATTAATTACAGAGATTCGCGTGTAATATGGGTTTTTCACCAAAAATAGAATGTGGAGGCACATCCGCGATTCTTGAAGAATCTAATTAAAATTGGTATATTTGGACGTATTTTTGATAGGCGCTGACGAAACCGGATGCGCATCAAAAGCGTATGCACATTGCGCGACTTTTACCAACTTTAAGGTTTTTTGCAGTGTATGATGCAACTGGTGGCACACAATGGCCCCTGAGTGAAACATCGAAATATGCATAAATTTTGACAGAGATTGATTTGCTGTATCCAAAAACGGATGCGCATCAACCGACTTTAACTAATTCGCGAATAACAGGCTTTTTAATTATAATATTAATTGAATGATTGTAATTTCAATATTACTCTTAATTTCCTACCCTTATAAGTTATCACAGTAATCAGTTAAACTCTCGCGATGGTAAACCATATGTTTTGATGAAGTTTTAATTGTATACATTAATTATTCTATGGGATTTTAGCAAAATAGTTGGAGAACTCCTAAATATTTTTTTCTAATTTTTAGAATCAAACCAAAAAAATATTTGCAGCAATATTTTCCAACAATAAGTTTTTCTCTTTTGTTGTTGCTATAATATGCAATTTATGTACCCAATCTCTTTGGTATCATATTTTTCTACGCATTGTCTAGATTCCGCATATATTCTTTAATTTATTTTTAGAGGGTTTGTACGGATTCTGGGACAGGATAATTTGGATTTACTTCAAAATTTTTTTATTATTTGTTGACTTTCCGCGAAAATAATAATAAATTTAATAACTATTTAAACATCTACGAATAGATATGGACTGCTGTTAACGATTTATGCATACATTTTCTCATAACAACAAAAAAGATATTTTTAAATATTTTTTCTTTATATGAGAATAAAAACCGCTATAACTTTTGGCCAATTTCGTGAACGCGAGCAGATTTGAAACCGGATTTTTTTCCTTTACCTCTGTACCAAAAATCGTAGATGTGCTCATAAAAAAAATTTTAATTTTTTTCAAATGGAATTGTAAAGGAATTTTGTTATTCGCCATATATCGATTTCTAGTAGGGTTATTTCAACGACAAATCCTGTCAATGGAAGAAGAAAATATTATCTTTACATTGGTGTAAAGTAGGTTGGCGAAAGTAATCAAACAAGGGATATACCACAATAGTCGCTAATGCATCCAATTCTTCCATTCTACAGCTCGAAATTTTGATCGGATGGTCACAAAATTTTGGTTGCTTATGGGAGTCCCATAGAGAAAGAGGCATATTTTGTTGATTAAAAACCAAAATATGTTTGGTGGTAGTCAGATTATGTTCCCTAAAATAAATGTGTACCAGTGAAAAGCTTATGCACAGGGGTAGTGGTGTAGGGTATCACAAGGTCGGCCCCGTCCCGACTATAGCCTTTGCTCACTTGTTCATATTGTGTTGGTATGAAAAGGAAAACGAAGGAAATATACAAATTGCCATCTTCTTCTCTCTATAGAGTGTAAACGACGAGGCGCCAATTACGGATATTTACTCTTAAATTTAATCACTTTTTTTTAATAAACTGGTATATGACTGCAAACTTGCAACTAGAACAGTACCATCTACGGGTAATGCATAGAGAGTCAATTGGTTACTTTAGCGGGCATCACCTTGTAAAAATTTACAGTTGATTGCACTGTGAGGGGTCAAAATTGGAACTTGTTACTGTAACCTTTTCAATCGACGAGTTTCCGATACCGAACTAGTACATGTCGCTAGCGGGTCTTTTTTAAAACTAACATGAATACTTGTCGCCTGATTTGTTTTGTCTCCCAGCAAAATGTTCGATGCCAAAGATGCCATTCAATCATGGGTGCAAGTGAGCTGGCATGTCATCTTTTTAGGATCTTCATCGATGAATTTTATATGAGCGTGGACCCCAAAAGGTGCTATTCATTTTTGGATCCAAAGCATGTCATCTACACCAATGCTTTGACATGTCATTTTCACCAATGCTTTGGCATGTCATTTCCACCAATGCTTTAGCATGTCATTTTCACCAACCCTTTGCAATGACATTATCATTACGACGAGAGTTTTAACAACGTTGGTTGTGATTTCGAGTCTCCGACAACATCAAGCCTATTGTAAAAAATTAATCTATATATATAAAAGAGCTTAGTGATAAGTGAGTGAGTGAGTGAGTGAGTGAGTGACTGACAGATCGTCGCCCAGACGAAACGGCTGAAGCTAGAAAGCTGAAATTTTGACTGTGGGTTGCCGTCGGTGTGTAGGGGTGGGATAAGGCTGGGTTTTTGGAAATTCGACCTATAAGGGTACGAAAAGTACTAAAAGGTACTAAATATGGTACCCTTTGTATTAGGCAAGCGGGAAGAACTAGAATTCTGAAATTCGGAATGAGGGTAACTGATGGAGAGTTAGAAAAATGTACCAAAGGGCTTTGGGAAATTCGACCTCTAAGCGTACGAAAAGTACTAAATTTACTACCAATTGTATATTTTGAACGGATTTAGCTAGAAACTTGGAAATTGGTATAGAAATGAAGGTTGGGAAGTGGTGTTTATAAAAGGAAATGGTTTGTGAAATTCGTACTCATGTGTACGAAAAGTACTAAATGGTACTAAATTTAGTACAATTTGGATTTGGGTGAAAGGAAAGAGCTGGAATCCTGAAATTTGGAGTTAAGCTGGAATCCTTAAATGTATAATTAAGATTACTTATGGAGTGTAGAATTGAGATGGTTTTGGAAATTCGTAGTTATGGGTACGGAATTTGGTAGGGTAGAATAGGGTAGAATCCTGAAATTTGGAATTACTGTTGGCCATAGTTATTGAAATTCGTACTTTCATACGAAAAGTATTAATGGTATTATGAATAGAGATGGAATTCGGAAATTTGCTATTATAGACCCTCTTGATATGTTGGGTTGAGATATGGATGTGGTTGTGGATATACGTACAAAATTACAAAATGGCACAGAATTTGGTTCAAATTGTTATTGCGTAAATTAGTAGAGCTGAAATTGTGAAATTCGGTATTATGTATACGTACTTATGTATACGAAAAATACTAAATTGCGGTTAGGATTTAGTTTTTTATAAAAGGCAGTAGTTTTTTTAACTTATACATATTAGAAGTACTGAATTTGGTACCAGTTTGGCGTTGCTTGAAGGTATAAAGGTGGAATTTCGAATTGTTGTATGAGGGATGGTGTTGGTGTTTAGATACGATTTTTTTTTTTAAATGCATACAAATTCAGAAATTGGGCTGAGGGCTGGCTGACTTATTGAGAAATACGAAATGTACTAAATGGTATTAAATTTGACGTTGGGGTAGCAATGAAGCTGGGATTATATACTCGTAATTAGTGTTTGAAAAATACAAAATTTCAATAAATTTGGTATTGGGCTATGGAATAGAAGTGGAATTCTGCTATATTATTTGTCAGGTTTATTGTTAGAAGTGGTCGTACAATAAATGTACTAGAAGTATTAAGTAATACTAAATATTGAAGCACGGGTATTGAGTGAATAGATAAATGACATTTGTTGTGAGGATCACTGTTGAGATTGGATCAGAATGTTTATTAAAATCCACCTTTAAATGTATGAACCTTTTCTACATGTAATACTATTGGCATTGGGTGAACAAGTAGAGCTAAAACTGTAACATATGAGCAATGGTTCTGGATTCCAAAAATTGTACTGAATAATGTTCTTTTGTTTCTATGTTAACACGAATTCGGTTTCTAAATAATGTAATAATTGTTCCACAAACATCCCAGGCGGGACAAGGGAGACTTCTCTCATATCAATGAGTGCACCCCGATACATATTAGCTCAATGTAGAGAAGTTTTACATGGCTGAAATACTCAGGAAATGTCGCCAATATTACTTAGGGATATTTTGAGATCGTCGAAAATTTGATGTTGCCTCACCGGGGAATCGATCTGTTTTCTACATTTTGATATCACAAATTCCAAAACTCGGACTGAAATTTAAAATGTAGGCCGCTGTTGAAGGTAGAGGTTTTTTTGAGATTCGAACAAAACGTGTACGAACAGTACTTGAAAGAAATTAAATATCAATTCAAATAGGTATTAGTACATTTTCAGGGTTCACCATATTAAATATTGTTTATTTGATTATTATTCCTTTTCCGCATACGAAGTAGCGGGCATTTTGCTAGTCTTATATATTTAGAAAAAAATTTATAAATAAAATCACAAAATTCATCTTTATTGGATCGAATGGGTTCAAATGCTGATGAAAATATCGGATCTTTCACGACTTCTTTTGCATGGGTTCAAAAGCTGATGAAAAGATCGAATCTTTCACGACTTCCTTTGCATTGGTTCAAATGATAATGAAAAGATCGGATCTTTCACGACTTCGTTTGAACCAATTCAGAAGATGCCATGAAATCACATCATCGCATGGGACCCCTTCCTTCAAATTTGCTGGGTATTTACTTCTGTTATTAATTATTCCATTCCGTTTTTTCTTTCTTTCATGTGTTATTTCTTGTATCTGTTATTTTTTATGTACCCATGCGTCTGTTGTCGCTTTTGTGTTTGTCATGAGTTTCAATAAAATAAATAACCACCACCATTCATAAATGTGTGTGTATGTATCTTTTTTGTGTCTTTTTGGTTTGTATTTAAAAAAAAACAACAAAATAATTGTAAATATGAACATTTATTTATCGATTGGAAAAAATTCGTCCAACAATTTTTAATCAATAAAATATTTTCTTTTTATCAAGCATAATGTGGAATGTCCGATAAATATTTTTGTCAATCTTTGAAATATTTTATAAGACCAAATTAAAAAAAAAATCGATAAATATTTTAGTCAATATGACGATTTTATTTTATCAAACTGTATTTTGACTTTGTGATCAAATAATTATATCGAATTTTGTCAACATGACATTTTTATCGCCGGAAAATTGATAAATTTTTTATTGAATACTTGATTTTTATACCCTCAGCCTTTAGGCTATGAAAGGTATATACACTTTCATACGGGCAAAATGTGCCTCATCGAAATAATGGTTTTAGAGCCCAAGTATGTTTGGACGAAATGTGTTTCAGACTATTTGGAGTCGATTGAGCAATGTCCGTCCGTCTGTCTGTCTGTCTGTCTGGCTGGCTGGAGCGCACGATAACTCTCGAACGGTTAAACCGATTCGGTTCAAATTTTGGCTTTCGTAATATTTTACCCAAACTTAGTTTAAGTTCGAAGATGGGCTATATCGGTCCACTCCTTCCGGTACCTCCCCCACAAAAGTTCGAAAATGTGCGGAAAATTTGTGCGCACGATAACTCTTGAAGGGAGTAACCGATTTGGTCCATACTTTGCCCATCGTGGAGCGTGTACCAGACTTAGATAAGGTTTCAATATGGACTCAATCGGTCCACTCCTTGGGGTACCTCCCACACAAAATTTCGGAAAAGTTCAGTTTAGGGCCAGCTCTCGAATCGCTTTGATTTTTGTTTTAGCAGCTTGTATTCACTGCCCTCCATACGACGGTACAAGTTTCAGCAGGGGCAAAACCATACTTCCCGATAGAATAGCCTGAAAGTTGCAAAAAAACCCTATGACACCGTGTGAGGTGGTTGAAGCGCAAGATAACTCTCGAACGGAACTGCCGATTGGGTCCAAAATTTGGCCTTAGTAATATTTTGTCCAAACATAGTTTAAGTTTGAAGATAAGCCATATCGGTCCACTCTTTCAGGTACCTCCCCCACAACAGTTCAAAAATGTTCGGAAAAATTGTTCGTACGGTAACTCTTGAAGGTAGTTGCCAAATTGGTTTATAGTTTACACATCCTAATACATCTACCAGATATAGATCAGGTTCAAATATGGACTATATTTGTATAGTTTATTGTGCGGATATTTAATAAAACTTTAAAACTTTTTCAACAAATAATTTTATAATTCCATTGGAAAGTCACTCTTCAACTAACACCACAGCAAAAAAGGTAAACAAAGGCTGTGCTCCTCTATCAAACTTGTCCTGCAGCTGATCATCGATATCATTACAACAGCTGTGACCAGTTATCGTTTTATCGAAAAACATATGCTGCACGACAGATGAGTAGTAAGCGTACGTTTACATCAACATCACCAGAAAACGATAACCGTGCACTGAAAAAATTTTCACCGTACCAAACTATGAGTGCTGATAGAAACCAAGATGTATTTTCCTGGGGCAAACTTGCTGATTTACTAGACGACAAATTAAAAGATGTTGCAAAAAAAGAGGATGTGGCTGCCATCAAAAAAGAGGTTGAGGACTTGAAGGAAGAGAACTCCAAACTCAAAATCGAAGTTCAAAAACTAACGATCCGCATCGAGCTGATTGACAGACGTTCCAGGTCTGCAAATGTAGTGGCGAGCGGAATAACATCCAATAATATTTCACTTGCCAAGCAGAATTTTTTTAAAATATGTAAAGATGATCTGAACGTGGATGTAAACATAACGAAAGTAAGAATGCTGAAATCTGGTAAATCGTTTATTTTTACCCTCGAAACCCATGGTCAAGCCCAACGTGTTATGGAGGCGAGAAAAAACGTGATTGGGAAAGGTATCTATATTCAAAAGGATTACACTTCCGTAGAGCAAACAACTCGTTTCAACCTCAGAAAAATAGCCAAAGTCTTATCGAACACCAAAGCTAACGCCAAGGTCCGTTTAGGCGAATTTTGCATATTTGTCAATGATACAAGATACACATGGCTAGATGGTAAAATTCTTGCTTCCTCACAGAAAGATGCTGATTATCTCTCTAATATCTTATCTCAAACTGATAATTCTTTTGATATTATTTGTAAAAAAACCGCCAACTCAAGTAGTATTAATACGAATGCCTTCTCACAATAGCAATTTGATTCGTGCCATATAATATCCTACAATGTGTCTAATTTACAAAGTTCTATTAATTCTGGTAACTTTTTAAATTTCTTATATGATTTTGACATATTCTTTTTATTTGAGACACATGTTGTTGCGAATAAACAGGCAAACTTTACATCATTTTTTAAAAATTATTGTACGTATTGGGTTGATGCAGTTAAAGCTAACAGATATGGAAGAGCTAGTGGTGGATGTCTCTATGGAGTCAAACGTGAAATAAAACAGAAATTCAATGTTCAAATCATTAGCTCATACACTTTTCCGTTCATGACTGCCAAATTTCATGGTAATACTGTCCACTTAATACCTATATATTTGAATTGCACAAATTGGAAGCACGATGCTGAAAACTTCAACAACTTTTTATCAAATCTTTGTCCTTCACATTTTTGTATAATGGGTGATATGAATGCCCGAATCGGAAAAGACCAGTTTCTTGATAACAATATACTAAGTGATGCACCTCATATTTTCTGTAACCGTCAATCTAAAGACTCTACTACAAATGCACGAGGTAAGCAACTTTTGAATCTTATTGAAAATATAGGTGGTGTTGTTCTAAATGGTAGAGTTGAAGGGGACAGTGAAGGTGAGTTTACATTCAGTGGAATAATGGGTACATCAGTAATAGATTACTGTATAAGTTCTACTTCTTTCTTGCAATATGTTGAAGAACTGCAAATACCTTCAGTAACATACTCAGATCATATGCCTCTCTGTCTGAAAATTAAAATTCCCAAACACAGTAACACTACTGAGAGCACAAATAATATCACACATCGTTTATTCTGGAAATTCGTCCAACAATTTTTAATCAATAAAATATTTTCTTTTTATCAAGCATAATGTGGAATGTCCGATAAATATTTTTGTCAATCTTTGAAATATTTTATAAGACCAAATTAAAAAAAAAATCGATAAATATTTTAGTCAATATGACGATTTTATTTTATCAAACTGTATTTTGACTTTGTGATCAAATAATTATATCGAATTTTGTCAACATGACATTTTTATCGCCGGAAAATTGATAAATTTTTTATTGAATACTTGATTTTTATACCCTCAGCCTTTAGGCTATGAAAGGTATATACACTTTCATACGGGCAAAATGTGCCTCATCGAAATAATGGTTTTAGAGCCCAAGTATGTTTGGACGAAATGTGTTTCAGACTATTTGGAGTCGATTGAGCAATGTCCGTCCGTCTGTCTGTCTGTCTGTCTGGCTGGCTGGAGCGCACGATAACTCTCGAACGGTTAAACCGATTCGGTTCAAATTTTGGCTTTCGTAATATTTTACCCAAACTTAGTTTAAGTTCGAAGATGGGCTATATCGGTCCACTCCTTCCGGTACCTCCCCCACAAAAGTTCGAAAATGTGCGGAAAATTTGTGCGCACGATAACTCTTGAAGGGAGTAACCGATTTGGTCCATACTTTGCCCATCGTGGAGCGTGTACCAGACTTAGATAAGGTTTCAATATGGACTCAATCGGTCCACTCCTTGGGGTACCTCCCACACAAAATTTCGGAAAAGTTCAGTTTAGGGCCAGCTCTCGAATCGCTTTGATTTTTGTTTTAGCAGCTTGTATTCACTGCCCTCCATACGACGGTACAAGTTTCAGCAGGGGCAAAACCATACTTCCCGATAGAATAGCCTGAAAGTTGCAAAAAAACCCTATGACACCGTGTGAGGTGGTTGAAGCGCAAGATAACTCTCGAACGGAACTGCCGATTGGGTCCAAAATTTGGCCTTAGTAATATTTTGTCCAAACATAGTTTAAGTTTGAAGATAAGCCATATCGGTCCACTCTTTCAGGTACCTCCCCCACAACAGTTCAAAAATGTTCGGAAAAATTGTTCGTACGGTAACTCTTGAAGGTAGTTGCCAAATTGGTTTATAGTTTACACATCCTAATACATCTACCAGATATAGATCAGGTTCAAATATGGACTATATTTGTATAGTTTATTGTGCGGATATTTAATAAAACTTTAAAACTTTTTCAACAAATAATTTTATAATTCCATTGGAAAGTCACTCTTCAACTAACACCACAGCAAAAAAGGTAAACAAAGGCTGTGCTCCTCTATCAAACTTGTCCTGCAGCTGATCATCGATATCATTACAACAGCTGTGACCAGTTATCGTTTTATCGAAAAACATATGCTGCACGACAGATGAGTAGTAAGCGTACGTTTACATCAACATCACCAGAAAACGATAACCGTGCACTGAAAAAATTTTCACCGTACCAAACTATGAGTGCTGATAGAAACCAAGATGTATTTTCCTGGGGCAAACTTGCTGATTTACTAGACGACAAATTAAAAGATGTTGCAAAAAAAGAGTATGTGGCTGCCATCAAAAAAGAGGTTGAGGACTTGAAGGAAGAGAACTCCAAACTCAAAATCGAAGTTCAAAAACTAACGATCCGCATCGAGCTGATTGACAGACGTTCCAGGTCTGCAAATGTAGTGGCGAGCGGAATAACATCCAATAATATTTCACTTGCCAAGCAGAATTTTTTTAAAATATGTAAAGATGATCTGAACGTGGATGTAAACATAACGAAAGTAAGAATGCTGAAATCTGGTAAATCGTTTATTTTTACCCTCGAAACCCATGGTCAAGCCCAACGTGTTATGGAGGCGAGAAAAAACGTGATTGGGAAAGGTATCTATATTCAAAAGGATTACACTTCCGTAGAGCAAACAACTCGTTTCAACCTCAGAAAAATAGCCAAAGTCTTATCGAACACCAAAGCTAACGCCAAGGTCCGTTTAGGCGAATTTTGCATATTTGTCAATGATACAAGATACACATGGCTAGATGGTAAAATTCTTGCTTCCTCACAGAAAGATGCTGATTATCTCTCTAATATCTTATCTCAAACTGATAATTCTTTTGATATTATTTGTAAAAAAACCGCCAACTCAAGTAGTATTAATACGAATGCCTTCTCACAATAGCAATTTGATTCGTGCCATATAATATCCTACAATGTGTCTAATTTACAAAGTTCTATTAATTCTGGTAACTTTTTAAATTTCTTATATGATTTTGACATATTCTTTTTATTTGAGACACATGTTGTTGCGAATAAACAGGCAAACTTTACATCATTTTTTAAAAATTATTGTACGTATTGGGTTGATGCAGTTAAAGCTAACAGATATGGAAGAGCTAGTGGTGGATGTCTCTATGGAGTCAAACGTGAAATAAAACAGAAATTCAATGTTCAAATCATTAGCTCATACACTTTTCCGTTCATGACTGCCAAATTTCATGGTAATACTGTCCACTTAATACCTATATATTTGAATTGCACAAATTGGAAGCACGATGCTGAAAACTTCAACAACTTTTTATCAAATCTTTGTCCTTCACATTTTTGTATAATGGGTGATATGAATGCCCGAATCGGAAAAGACCAGTTTCTTGATAACAATATACTAAGTGATGCACCTCATATTTTCTGTAACCGTCAATCTAAAGACTCTACTACAAATGCACGAGGTAAGCAACTTTTGAATCTTATTGAAAATATAGGTGGTGTTGTTCTAAATGGTAGAGTTGAAGGGGACAGTGAAGGTGAGTTTACATTCAGTGGAATAATGGGTACATCAGTAATAGATTACTGTATAAGTTCTACTTCTTTCTTGCAATATGTTGAAGAACTGCAAATACCTTCAGTAACATACTCAGATCATATGCCTCTCTGTCTGAAAATTAAAATTCCCAAACACAGTAACACTACTGAGAGCACAAATAATATCACACATCGTTTATTCTGGAATGATATTTTCAAAACCATGTATATTCAAAACCTAAATAATATGTCGCCTGATTTATCCCATATAAACAATCTTTCAGCTGATAAAATGATTGATACTATAACCGGCTCCATCAAAAAATCACAATTCAGAAGACACCATCGTAAATCCTTTGAACCCAGACAAAAATGGTTCGATTGGTCTTGCTTTCGCTCAAGATCAGTAATGCGTAGAAGACTTAGCATATGTAGGAGGGAAAATACACAAGCTAACAGAATCCTTTACTACTCAGCTAAAAGTCGATTCCATAAACTGTGCGAAAGAAAAAAATTAGACTACTTTAATAATAATCTTAAAAAACTAGATATCGTCAAATCTAGCAAGGACTGGTGGAACTTAGCAAAATCACTGAAAACCCATACCAAGAGACCTAAAAGTAACCTAACATCTGAGGATTTTATGAATCATTTTAGCTCACTTTTATGTGAAAGTAACGACACGCAAGATATTAACTGGTGCTTACCATTCTTTGTAGATCCATTTTTAGATTCGCCTATTGAATTCTATGAATTATACAATGTCACAAGAAAATTAAAGCTGAATAAATCTCCTGGCCAGGATGGGATTCCCTATGAATTTTATAAATTTGCCCCTAGAACATTTCTACACAAACTTTTACAAGTCTTTAATTGTATATTCTTAAGGGAAGAGATACCAATTTCATTTACAGAGTCTATAATTATCCCACTGCATAAGAAAGGTGACGCAAACGATCCTCGTAACTACAGAGGGTTATCTTTAATAGATTCTATCTGCAAAATCTTCAATTCCATACTTTTGAATCGTATATCGAACTGGCTAACAGCACATAATATTTTGAATGAATTTCAAGCTGGTTTTAGAAAGGAATATTCAACGATAGACAATATATTTAACCTCGTAAGCATTGTAAATTTGAACCAACATAAAAATAAAACCACATATGCATTTTTCGTGGATTTTTCTTCAGCATTCGATCTTATACCCCGAAATAGCCTTTTCTACAAGCTCACTGCTTTAGGCCTTTCAAGAAAAATTGTCACAATAATTAAACTTTTATACAACAACACTAGAAGTAAAGTATGGGACGGCACTAGCTACTCAGACTATTTTTCGGTGGATACAGGTGTTAAACAGGGTTGTATTTTAAGTCCTGTTTTATTTTCACTATATCTTAATGATTTACCAAGTATTCTTCCTGGAGGTATAAATGTTGCAAATGACAATATAAAAGTGTTACTCTACGCAGATGATATCGTTCTGTTATCCGATTCTCCTACTGAATTACAAAATATGATCAATATATTGCATGACTATTGTCTGCAATGGAGTCTCAAAGTAAATTTGTCGAAATCAAAAGTTATGATATTTCGAAAGGGTACACGATTCTCCTCAAATCTTAACTTTCACTTTCATAATCAAAATATAGAGATTGTTAATAATTACAAATACCTCGGTGTGGATATTACATACAACCTTTCATTTAAAAGGCACCTGAAAGATAAACTTTCTGCCTCCAAAATTGCTATCAATTCGGCATGGTCCAAATATATACAGAACCCAAAAATTTCGAAAAATAATAAAATAAAAATTTTTGAAACATGCTCCAAATCAATACTGTGCTATGCTTCGCAAGTTTGGGGCTTCAATAAATACGACGAAGTAGAAAAATTGTTTCGCTTTTTCATTAAAAAAATGCTTTACCTGCCCAACAATACCCCCAATTATGTATTGTATCTGGAAACTGGACTAAATACTCTTTACTCTTCTACACTCAAGTCGCATTTTTGCTATATAAATAAAGTTCTGCAGCTTAATGAGAACCGTTTACCACGCATCTTAGCTAAGGAAATCTTGGAACTGGAAATTTCATGGGCAAAGGAGTGGTCTAATTTATGTCAAACTCTGAACTATAGTACTACGAACAACAGTTTACCATTATGTACACATTGGAAAGATATAATTTCTGCATTAAATATGCACGAAAGAAATGAATTCCAAATTCTAGCCAGAAATTCTCAATTCCACGACTTGTATCCTATGCTAAGTTATAATGCATTCCCAAAACTTACATCTAATTTCTCGGCTCGTGCTTCCAGTTTACTAATAAAAGCTAGATCCGGCCTACTTGATTTGAATTCAAAAGCTTTTAAAAATAACGCTGATGGCATTTGTTCCATATGTAACACCAATGAACCAGAAAACACATTACACTTTATTGGTATATGTCCTGTCTATAAGGAATTTAGAAAAATTCATTTTAATAAAATTATATTAAATGAAAATGAAGTACTACTTATATTAAATGGCACGAATTTACACTCTCTCTATTTATATTTAGAAAACTGCATAAAATATAGGCAACTTTTATTAACAAATTTTGACTGTTAATGAAATATTCTCACTAGTGGCATACAGCATTCTCGCTACGCCAAATATAGATTGCATATTAAATAATTTAGTAAAAACTCAACATAGTTTTAAAACAATTGTAAACTATCAATCTATTAATAAATAATAATAATAATAATATTTGTATACTCCATCCCGTACCTCCCACACAAAATTTCGGATAAGTTCACTTTAAGACCTGCTATGGAATCACTTTGATTTTTGTTGAGACAACTTGCATTCGTTGCCTCAATTACGATGGTAAAAGTTTTTTTAGGGGCAAGTCCATACTTCTTGAGCAAACAGCCTGAAGAGTGTAAAAACATCCTAAGGCACCATATCGTCGGTGTCATGCTTAAGTGTTCCATACGCCATTTGCCCGTTTTGAGATAATCGCATTTTAATGTTTTGCGTCACAACTGTGTGGAGCTGACTAAAGCAAATATTTATATCTTTGACTTGAAATATTAATAATAGTATATAGAAGATATTTGCAAAAATTTCGAGGAACATGTATTAGAATATAAAAGTTATAGAGATTTTTTTAAAAAAAGAATTTTTGTCGATTTGTTCCATATCCGCACTTATGACACAAATGTGAAATATTGTAAATCACATGGAACAAAGTAACAAAAAAATTTTCCATCTTTGCCTCAATAAATTAAATACTTCTAAATCGAAATATAAAATTCTGATTTTTGAAATGTGTTTTTCAACTTGTAAGTTTTTAAAATATTAATTTCATAACTGAAAAAATTTATGCTTTTCCGTCGAGGCGTGGATATCTCGGAAACTAGAGTAGATAGGAGAAAGCCGACTAGAAATTCAGAAAGAGCATACCGGAAAACCCTAGAAACCAGCTGTATCTCAACAAGTAAGAAAAGCGTTAAGTTCGGTCGGGCCGGACTTTTCATACCCTCCACCACAAATTTCAGCCATTTCGGTGGATTAATGTGGCCACAACCTTCAAAATACCGAAATTCGGAAGGTACCGTTCTATGGGGGCTATATGATGGCGTGGACCTATACCTACAAATTTCTGGGGGAAAGTTTTATACGCCTAAAGAAGACTAAATATCAAATTTCAGCCATATCGGTGTGATAATTAGGCTAAAACGTTCAAAATATCGAAAATCGGGAGATATTGTATTATGGGGGCTATATCAAAACGTGGACCTATATAAACATTTTATGGTAGAAATGTTTCTTAGCCTCTGGAAACACAAAATACAAAGTTACAACCGATTCTTTGGTCAAATGGGTCTAATACATTCAAAATATATTAAAATGACGCGTACTTTATATGGGGCCTTATATGGGGGCTATACCAAAACGTGGACCTATATAACCCAACTTTGGTAAGAATATTTTTTGGCCTCTGGCTAGAGTGATTTCCACAGACGGACAGACGGACAGACAGACAGACGGACGGACATGGCTATATCGATGTAGAATTGCACGCTGATCAAGAATATATATACTTTGTTGGGTCTACAATGATTATTTCGAGTAGTTACAAACCTAGTGACAAACTTAATATACCCCCATCCTATGGTGGAGGGTA
Source organism: Musca autumnalis (assembly GCF_047663935.1). Classification (NCBI taxonomy): domain Eukaryota; kingdom Metazoa; phylum Arthropoda; class Insecta; order Diptera; family Muscidae; genus Musca; species Musca autumnalis. The sequence goes on from NW_027411755.1 coordinate 204,212,360, forward strand.
TAAAAAGTCAAAAATGGCGTAAGTATGACACCGACGATATGTTGTGGCTGGAGATCCACTTCCATAACGGTCAATGTCGATCCATTCCTTTTAGTATCTCCTCCGCAAAACTTTTGAACTTTAATCCTAATCAACATTGTTGTCGGTTCAAATATCCAAAATTTTTAAAACCCCCTAAATACATATGTATTTTGGGAATTTTTTTTTCAATATACACAGGCTGAGGGTGTATCTCTGTCGGCAAAGCCGACTGATACTTTTTTACTTGTTTTTTATCAAAAGGCTGAAATTTGTTTTTCTGTGTAGTATGTATTAAATAAAATATTAAGAAAATCCAGACATCTGCAGAAAATCTTACTTACTTACTTACTTAGCTGGCCTTTTACAGAACATTTGTTCCATAAGCCGAACTAAGAAAAAATCTCCAATCCTCTCTGTTTGCTGCTGTATTTTCCCAATCTGGGATATGTAGCTTTGTGATATCTCGTTTCACTTGTTCGCTCCAACGAAGCTTTGGCCTTCTAGATCTGCGAGAACCTCCATGCGGCCCGTATTTATACGCCTTTTTAGCGTGTTCATCATCACTCATTCTTATAACATGGCCTAGCCATCGCAATCGTTGTATCTCGATTCGTTCAACTATATTGATGGCATTGTATAGTTGATACAGCTCGATGTTCATACGACGCCGATATTCGCCGTCAACACAGATTGGCCCGTAGATCTTTCGAAGAATTTTTCTCTCAAACACACAAAGCACTGCCTTATCTGCTTGAGCAAGTACCCATGCTTCGGAACCATACATTAGCACGGGTAGTATCAGTGTTTTGTACAGTGTTATTTTTGTTTGACGAGAGGTGGCTTTATTCCTAAACTGCTTACTCAGCCCAAAGTATCATCTGTTAGCCAACACTATTCTTCTTCGTATTTCACAACTGATGTTATTTGTTGTGTTTATGGCGGTGCCGAGGTAGACGAAGTCCTTTACTACCTCAAAATTATAGGTACCAACATTCACAGATGGTGCGGTGTTTATGGACATATTACGCGTCGATACCATCAACTTGGTTTTTACGCCGTTTACTGCCAGACCAACTTTAGCAGATTCTCTTTCGACTTTTGCAAAGGTGTCAGTTACTTCCTTTACCGATCGACCCATGATGTCAATGTCGTCGGCATAAGCCAGTAACATGTGGCTGTTCGTGTATATCGTTCCATTTCTTTTGACCTTCGCGTCTCGTATGACCTTTTCCAGCAGGATGTTGAATAGATCACACGACAGGCCGTCTCCTTGTCTGAAACCTCTTTTGGTAGTAAACTCTTCGGAGAGGTTCTTTCCAATTTTAACTGAGGATCTCGTCTCAGTTAATGTCATTCTACAAAGTCGAATGAGCTTTGCAGGAATACCAAAATCAGACATGGCTTGGAACACCTTTGAACGTATAGGGCTGTCGAATGCTGCTTTATAATCGACGAAAAGATGGAAGGTGTCGATCTGCATTTCTTGGGTCTTTTCCAGGATTTGTCTCAAGGTAAATATCTGGTCAATGGTGGATTTGCCAGGTCTAAAGCCGCACTGATAGGGTCCAATAATTTCATTGACCATAGGCTTTAGTCTCTCACACAATATGCCAGATACTATCTTATATGCAATAGGGAGCAGACTTATGCCCCTATAATTGGAGCACACAGTCTTATCACCCTTCTTGTGGACTGGACATAGGATGCTCACGTTCCAATCGTCGGGTACGCGTTCTTCCTGCCAGATGGTGCTAACTAGCTGATGAATACACCTTATCAGCGTGTCGCCTCCGGTTTTGAACAGCTCGGCTGGTAAGCCATCGGCCCCTGCTGCCTTATTATTCTTCAGCCGATTTATTGCTGTCTTTACCTCATCTTGGCTGGGCGGTATACATTCAATACCATCTTCTGGGATTGGATCTGTGGTATCTTCGCCGTCTTCACTGCTATCGGATACCAACAGTTTGGAAAAATGTTCTTTCCATATCCTGAGCACACTATCTGTATCAGTTACCAAATTACCTTGTTGATCTCTACAGGAGGATATTCCTGTACCAAAGCCATCAGTTTGATGCTTCACTCTTTGGTAGAATTTTCGGACTTCGTTCTGTCTCTGCAGAAAACCATTCCCCGAAAATCGGCCTTCTCTGATTACCTTAAAAAATGATAAAACATTCTTTTAAAATCCACATTTCTCATTATGAAAAATTCATCCTATTCAACAATATTTGTTCAAAACGGAATATCCACATTACATTGTCCTACGTTGTTATTTGCCATAGACAAAAAATTTAAAACTGCTTAATACATTGTAATCTTTAAAAAATAATAACAAGTAATAATACAGGGCTAAGGGCCAATTCCTAGTAAAGCACCCAGCTTGTTGTTAAGGTAATATTATTACTCCATAAACAACAAAATATGCCTACTTTTATTTTAATTTAGTGTTTGTTTGTCTGAATTAAATCCAATTAACCTAGAGGTATTTTAAATTGAACAAAAAATTTCCTAGGAATTCCAAACTAAATAAAATACAATAGCTTAGAAACGTTTTCGTAGTTACAAATAAGCACATCTATTAATGTCACAACAGGGATGGACAATTAAAAATTTCAAACAGTACTAAAATGGTACTTTTTATTTTTTTTTTTTAAGAAAAAAAATAAAAAACTTTTATTCAGTAAAAAACAACAACAAAGGCTTATATCTATGTAATCTGAAGAATGTTGCAAAACGGTATATATTTGTATACCATACTGAAGGTATAATTAACTTTGTCATTCCGTTTCTAACACATCGAAATATTGGTCGGAGACCCTATAAAGTATTTAACCTGGTCCGTCCAGGTCCGCTCCCTATATTTAATATGGAGCTTTTTTATTTAGTACAGAAGCTTTAATTACTCCTAGAAAGTTTGGTATTGAAAATGGGCTCTATCGGTTCACGTTTTGATAACTCCCATACAACGGTACCTCAAGATTTTCGTTATTTTAAAGGTTTGAGCCACTTTTCATACCAAAATTGTGGAAATTTGGTATTTAGCCTTCGTTGGGCCTACAAAACACTCCCCCATAAATTTGTCAGAGCGGGTCCACGTTCTGCTATAGCCCGCATAGAACGGTATTTTAAAAGTTTTAGCCTCATTATCCTATCGAAATTAGACACTTTGTATGTGTATGTGTATGTGGGTATAGATGCACGTTTTAAATAACCTAGAGCTGGCAAACTATCGGTAGTCGGACTATCGTTTCGATCGCTGTCGTAAAGGCTTGTTTATATTGATTATATTGAACTCTGAATAAATTATTTTTTAAATAATGCGTGACAGATATTCCAAAAAATGTTTTGGTGGCCGATATAAACTTTGTGTTTCTTCAGTAATCAAAGCGATAGTCAGACTGTCTATAGTTTTCCAGCACCAATATAGGCTACATAGAAGAGGTATTGCAGATTCTCATATTGGAATGTACTTCGATACCGCACAATGTGAAGTCTTTTAAATTATTAGCCTATCGTTGTTTGAGATTTCGGATTCTCAGAATGATCAATATAGGTTTATATTTTGGTACCAACATATATATTCAGATTTGTAAAGTTTCTAGTAATTTTATCTTGAATTTTGCATTTTTAGTTCCACATACAATTTTTCTAGACTAGAGTATGGAAATGGTACTGAATTGGCCATGGGAGTACTTCAGTACTTTTTATAGCGAAATGGTACTTAAAAAAAGTACTATTGTACTGAATTTTCCATCCCTGTGTCACAATGATTTTATTTAGCGTTTCTACGTGTGCTACTGCTCCGATCCTTATAACAATGCCACCCTCTCCCCCTTGACAACGATGTTAGCTACGCCAATGTTGTCATTCGAAACCCCGCAAAGGTCATGTCTCAACGACAACAGTTGTGATGGAATGCTAACAAATTACGAGTATCTAATGGAACGTTATTAAACTTTGGAATTGAATATGAAATAGTACAACAACATTGCACTGAGCGAAAAATTAATTAATAAAACCCTACGAAAGAAAGGAAAATATGTAAATTGCTTATCCATATCAAACAAACCTTGTTGAGGGCATCTTTGTGACAGCAGCCGCAGCAGCAGGAGGAGCAGGTGATCAGAAACAAATCCCCTTTTAGTTTGAGTGAAAAGAATTTATTGGCTTTTATCCAAATATGGATTTCTTGGTTGGTCGTTTGTCAATATAATTTTTGCAGAAGAAGATTTTCGTGTTGTTGTTAGCATAGTATACGGGTAGGGTAGTATGATAACATGTTATATAGGTATGCATATATGTAATAATCGCATATATATTCACATTGAATTTTTGTGTCTGACATCAATTCACGAAATCACATGGTTTTACGTTTGTTTTCCTTTTGCTCTTCACTATTTTTTTAGTTGCGTGTGGATTTTCATTTATTTTTGTTGTTGATTTAGTTGCGTTAAAACTTTTTCAATAACTTTTCATATCCAAGTGACATTAACATTTCCTTAATGGAGGCAATGGCTCCATTTCCTTTCAGAAGCAGAAAACAGCAAAACAAGAAAGAACACAAATTAAAACGACTGGAAAACACTTCTAGGTTTTCAGGGGTTTTGTCACCCGGCCCCTAACACTCACACGCCGCCACACTTAATTATGTTTAATGAAATTGCCTTTGCTTGCCAATATGTACAGATATTTATTTTGTTAGCCACCCACCTATAAGGTGGTAGTGGTGGTTGTTGTTGTTTTTCTATCCTCTTTAATTTTGTATTATTAGTTGCACTTTTTTCATTCTTTTTTATTACTATTTGTTATTGACCTTTTTTGGCTCGGCACAGCAATAAACCACCAAACCCCACTAAAATGGGCAGAGAAACAACAACATTGATAAACCCCCTTCTTTTTTATTTATTTACCCCCCACTTCATTAGCCACGGTCACGCTTTACTTCGGTGTTGACCACTTTGGAATCGTTTCCAAATTGTTTTCGTGCTAATAAATCCGTTCCGAGCGACAAACAAATGTTAACTAAATATAAGTTTAAGGTTTCTCGGGTAAAAGCTTTAGGGATTGTTGGGATAGCTTTTGGGGGAGACCACTGAAACATGTGTGAATTTGGAGTATGCGCTTTAAATGTTTGCGCATCTCTTTGTTTTGTTGTGCATTTTTTGTGCTTTATTGAAAAAAGCGCCAAAATTGCCTTTTGTTTACTTATTTCACTTCGTTATATATGCATGTGCAGAAAGAAAGTGGATGTGGAGAGAGGCCACTACATCTGAAGGACTTCGTGAAAGGAAAAAAACTAATTTTCGAACAGTTTTGCAGTTGGAGTGATGGAAGTTTTATGAAGTTGTCAATGAGAGCCGTACCTAAAATTATCTGAGCGACATTTTTGCAGAACATTTCGAAGCTGAAAAACGTCATCTTGTGGTACTTTTATAGCGGCTCTTAAAATAAAGGACGAAAAGGACATTAAAGGAAGCGAGTTAGAAGGTCGAAGTGCTCCACGAAAATAATCCTCATTCGATTTGACTGAAGACATGTGATCTCAAAAATATGCTAAGGCAACAGTGAACAAATATATAACGCTAATTCCTGATGGCTTACAGAGTCTCTAGCAAAAACTTCATCACGCCATAACGCGGAATTTCGACTCACGGCGCATCTGTCCTTCGGGATTCTTAATATACTCACCAAGGCTTTTCTTCCCCAAGAGGTATTTTCCGTGCCCCAGACTTTCACTGATATTAGACTGATATTAGGGGATCCCAAGTTTGGACCAAATTCGTTGGCCCGTTCAAGAGATATCGTGCATACCATTTTAGTGACATGTTTTTAAGTACTGGGGGGAAATATTGGAAGTTGTGGACCGGTATTGCCCATCTTCGAACTGAAACTAAATGTGGACAAAATATGACAAAGGCCGAATTTTGGACCAAATTAGTTGATTAGTTCGAGAGTTATCTCCAGCCACTACATATGGCTAAAGGTTTCAACACCTTTCGGGCTGTTTTCTCAAGAAGTATGGATTTGCCCCTGAAAAACTTTTTACCGTCGTAAAGGATGCAGGGAATACAAGTTGGTTAAACAAAATTAAAGTGATTCGAGAGCAGGTCCTAAACTGAACTTCTCCAAAATTTTGTGTGGGAGGTACTCGAAGGAGTGAACCGATTGAATCCATATTGGAAACTCATCTAAGTCTGGTAGAAAATTCATGATGCGCAAAGCATGGACCAAATCGGTTGCTCCTATCAAGATTTATGGTGCACACAAATTTTCCGAACATTTTCGAACTTTTGAGTGGGAGGTACCTGAAGGAGTGGGCCGATGTAAGCCATCTTCAAACTTAAACTTAGTTTGGACAAAATATTATGAAAGCCAATTTTGGACCGAATCGGTTGATCCGTTCGAGAGTTATCGTGCGCTCCAGCCAGCCAGACGGACGGACATGGCTAAATCAACTCCAAATTGTCTGTAACGAATTTCGTCCAAACAAACTTAGGGTCTAAAACCGCGGTCGGCAACGTGCGCTTGCTGAGAACAAAAGAGCGTAAATTTCAATGTAAAATGCTTGGAACTTACGCTCTTTTGCTCTCAGCAAGCACTAGTTGCAGATCGTTGGTCTAAACCACAGCCGACCAAGAAGAGGGCACACAAAATTCTCAATATTTTCAACTTTTGACAGTGTGTTAGTAACGTTGTATGCACGCATGATGCAAAACAAAAACAAATCAAAACATTTGTGTGCTCTTTCGTTGCGTTCGGGTCGTGTGTGTATGAATTGCCGAAAAACTTCGTAACTTTAACAATATCAAAGCACGACATTGGTCTAAACCCATTATTTCAATGTTGCACATTTTGCCCGTATGAAAGTGTATATACAATCGTTAGCATCAATGCTGAGGGTAGAAAAAATTATTACCATTTAGAAGGTCACCTCAATACATTTACACAGAGGCTTGTTCCAGCACAGAGGCGTCGATATCAGATCTTCCAAAAAGGTTTATGCTTTCTGTCCGCCAGAGACTTGTTTTTCACACATAGACCTTCTGATCTTCACAGAAACTTGTGATTTCCGTCTTTTGTTCATAGATATATTCAGTAGTTAGTCAATAGAATTGTTGTTCAGTTCCCATGAACAATGCTATCGACAATCAAAACATTTCCTAGATCATCATCAGCATAATTCCCGATCACAATTGTCCTCGAACATCAATCTAATTCTCAGCACTTACGATATTCCTACTGTGAGCATTAGTTTTGGATATGATACATACATATGAACGCTACTACAAAAGGCTCCAGGCGGTCATAAAACCTTTCCATTAGAGAGTTTGACATTTTTAGCATGAACGTACTCAGTACGGTTTCACAGGAAAAAATTGTAACCTTTTGAAAATAAATAAAAAAACTGACAATTTTTTAATTGATTTTTTGCCGATAAAAGTAATGTTCATATTGCCAATAGTCGACACAAAAAATTGTAGTTTTCATTAGAAATTAATTTGATGAAGCAATTCTCATAAATTTTCATATTAACAAACTGGTTTGTCGATCTTTTAATTTTTATTTGATAAAAAAATTGTCACATATACAACAAGGCTTTTGTTTTTTAAACCGAATTTACGAAAAACAAGTAAGCAAAGGTTATAGCCGGACGGGGCCGACCATGTGATACCCTACACCACTGTCCCTGGCAATTAGCTTTCAGCAAATCAAAATTCCTTTATAGAACAAATAAGCTTATTGTAAGAATACTTTTTTTGGATTCTGCCACCTTATCACATTAAGCTTGGGACCTACAGTTTATCGCCGAGTCCGAAGGGCGTGTCCTAATACACCACTTTTAGAGAAGTTTTATATGGCTGAAATACTCAGAAAATGTCGCCAACATTACTGAGGTGTATTTTGCCACCGTAGTGATGGTGACATTTTCCTAGTATTTCAGCCATGAAAAACTTCTCTACATGCGGTGTCTTAGGACACGTCGTTTGGACTCGGCGATAAACAGTAGGTCCCTAATCATTGAGCTAGTATGAATTGGGGTGAACTCATTCATATTAGAGAAGCTTCCTTTGTCCCTACTGGGATGTTTGTGGAACAATTATGTATATCATTATACATTTCTAATAAAAGTTTCAAAATTGGAAAATTGACATTGGTAGCCTCTTCTGATACATCTAAAAATTTTCTATGAATATCAGGTTCCTTTTTGGAATACACCTAATATAAACAAATATATAAGCCGCTGCAAATAAAACCAGTTACAATGCAATTTGCCATATCTGGCCGTGAAATTTTCGACATACGGACATTGCAAATGCAAATGCTATATACAAATTTTCAAAGGGAACATTGTGAGTTTATTCAAGATCTATCGTCCAATTTGCATCAGGGGAAAGGTCAGTAGTTAATTTTCCATATGTAGGCTACTTTGCTGGTACATGCCCTCCAGGAAGATAAAGATGGAACAAATTGAAATTTTTTATATTTATCATGCAAAAGTAATGGTCCATTGAACCACTATGTAATATGAGATCATCATCCAAAATTGTAGGCATGTTCTTCGACCTAAACTCTTACATCGTGCAAAATCTCGTGACTAGTGATCTATAACTGCGTGCTTCTGAATACACTACAAACAAATAACTGGATAGATATATTAGGCTGCAACTCTGCTATCTGAGCACGTAAATCAACATAATTGGCATCAATGGAAAGCTCAAGAAATGGTCTTCCAAATTTTATTTACGTGGGCGGAATGTATCTTCCAGGAATACATATATAAGCTGTATATTAAAAATTTTCACAATTTTCACACAAAAGTTGTGGTCCCTTTAACCCTCTAAATATTATCTGATTACTATCTCAAAGTGCAAGCTTCTTCTCTGTCATATACTCTTACCTTAGTTAAAATTTCGAGGCTTTCGGACCATTTTTGCGACCTACAGAGCAGCTACAAAATCGGATAAAAATTATGTAGTTGGTCTATTTCACCCGCTAAATATTTCACGATCATCACCAATAACAATAGGTGTCTATTCTGATCTGAACCCGACCTCCATGCAAAATTTTGTGACGATCGGTCCATAATTGGGGCCTGGAGTTCGATTACAATTTATAATGGACAAACGGACGGACACACATCTCAAAATTGCTTTATCTCGCCGAGATATGAAGATTGCTATACCACATTGGGGGTCTACGACCGATATTTCGCTGTGTTACATGAATTTTTCCCAAAACAAACTTATAATACCTTTTCCACATAATGGTGTAGGGTATAAAAAGAATCAAAACGACCGAGAGGAGCTCTTAAACTTCACTTTTTCCGAATTTTTTATGGGAGGTACTCGAAGTAGTTGACCGATATAGCCCATATTCCAACCTGATAGATGACTGGTGCAAAGTCTGCACCAATCAGAAACTCCCCGCGAGAATTATCTTACGGGTTTGCCATTTTGGTTGGTGCCGCCAGGGTTTCTTGGAGCTTTTAGGCCAATATCTCAGGAAGTATGGACTTGCGCAAGAAAAAAATGCACCGTCGTAAAGGAGGCCGCAAGGATAACCTACTGAAAAATATCAAAAAGATCCGAGAGGAGCTATTAAAGTTCACTTTATCCGAATTTTGTGTAGGAGGTTCCCTAAGGAGTATCTGGAAGAAATAATACCCTTTGAGAGTTATCGTTCACACCATCCTACAGAAAATGTTTGAATTTTTGTGGGGGTCGTACCCGAAGTAGTGGACCGATATGACCCATCTTCGAACTTAAACTAAATTTGGACAACATATTACGATACCCAAAATTTGGTTCGAATCGGATGATCCGTTTGAGGGTTATCGTGCGCACCAGACAGACAGACGGACGGACATGGCTAGATCGACTCCAAATTGTCTGAAACGAATTTCGTCCAAACATACTTGGAATCTAAAACTGTTATTTCGATGAGGCACTTTTTTGGTCGTATCAAAGTGTATATACCCTTTCTTGCCTAAAAGCTGAAGGCATAAAAAGGAACATCCAACATAGATTTTTAGCCTATCCAACACTAGGCGTAAAATACTGTTGCTTATCATAGCCATCCATCAATGATTGAACGGTAGAAAAATTATTCGACAGATCCATATAGTTAATTTCATATTGACTGTACAACTGTGGCTCGCCAGAAAGGCGAGTTGTGGACCGACAACTTTGAAAATCTTATTTTTTCTTATTTATGCCTAAATTGCTATTGCTAAGAACGAAAACGTCAATGAAATAAATAAGAATCTAATGTGCAAGAGAGGAAAAAATATTGATGTCCGGATTATCGAGGTACGAAAAATATGAGATGTCCGGATTATAGAGTCTACAATGTAAAAAATGCTAGTGTCCGGATTACGCGTTGTCCGGATTATCGAGACTATACTGTATTTCAAGATGTTTATGTACATTGAACAGCTGTTTAAAAGTCAACTGGCCGAACTTACAAATTTTTACGGGACAAATTTTCCCAGCAAAAATTTGCAAGTTTTCAGTCCCAGAACTGTCAAAAAATCTCTCTCAACTCCCTCTCTTTTGCTTGACAATTTTCTTATCGAACAGCATTCAGTAAAAATTTGTAGGAATTTGAACAAATTTTTGGGTTATCGTACGGATCTACTGTGTTTGCTTGTTTAGTGGTCTCCAAAATTTCTATCACTCCAAAGCAATCTAATGCCGAATATTTTATAGAATCAAAAAGGCTAAAAATGTATAGAAATGCATACAAGTTGTATTTGCAAACACAAGTTGTTGTGCGTCGGTGGATTAGACTATTTCCCTCCCTTGTGTATTTTGTCGATTTTACGGATTTACTTTTGTTGCCACCAGTGTTTTTCACTCATTCGGTCGTTCGTTGTTTGCACATCAAATGCGTTGTTGTTTGCTTAGAAAAATCTTCTCTCCTTCTCATGAAGATGTGAATGGGCCACTTAGTCTGAATAGGTTGACGTTTGTTCAAGTAACAAATACAAGGAGCTGTTGTTTATTCATTTTATTGTTTGACTTTTGTTGTTTGGCCTGCCTTTTTTCAGGTAGGCAGATTGTGTGTTTGTTTGCCCATTGAATTTAATTAAGATTTTAAGGTCAGGTAAATACATTTGTCTAAAATGAAAACAATCAAAATTTGTATTTTTATGCAAAAAGAAAGGAGAAACCTTTGAACTAAATAAAATTAAAATAATAATAAAAAATATATTTTTAAACGCCAACAACTATATTTTTAATATTTACTAATACAAAATGCTTATCACTTAAATATGAAAAAAAATAGACAAGTAAAAAAGTATCAGTCGCCTTTGCCGACAAAGGCATAACCTCAGCCTATGTCAACTTAAACTTTCATCTACAGAGAGATCGAATATATTTAGGTTCTTTTCAGAATTTTCTGGCCCTTTTTGGACATTTGAGCTTGCCGAAAACATGTGGGTTAGTTCAAAATTGTTGTGGAGGAGGTACTTAAAGGAATGGACCGACTTGGTCCCTTATGGAAGGGGATCTTATTTTGGGATTCATATCTTTTCGATGGATATCGCGCCAACTAGTCATTTCAGTGTGTCATCGTATAACCTTTAGACAAGTATGCCAGGAAGCATGGACTTGTCCACGGAGAACGTAATATCGCTGTATACAGGACCGCAACGAAAAGCATCAGTATATATTTCCAAGGGATCTTCAAACAGACACTGCACTTATACACAAATATTGAGCTTTCGTGGGGGAGGTACCCCAAAGAGAGGACCGATATGGGTAATTTTAAAAGTTAAACTAAATTTGGACAAAATATTATTAGATTCAAAGTTTGGACCAAATTGGTTGCCCCGTTCAAAAGATATCGGGGAAGTTGTGGACCGGCATTGCCCATATCTTCGAACTGAAGCTAAGTTTGGACAAAAATAACGAAGGGCAAATTTTGGACCAAATCGGTCAGTGTCATAGGGATTTTTTAGACCTTTCTGGCAGTTTTCTCAAGACTTAAGTCAAAACGATTCGAGAGGAGGTCTTAAAGTGAACTTATCCGAAATTTTGTGTGGCAAGTATCCGAAGGAGTGGACAAATATAGTCCAAATTTGAACCTGATCTATATTTGGTAGATATATTAGGATGTGTAAAGTATAGACAAAATCATTCAAGCGTTATCCTGCGCACATTTTCCCGAACATTTGTGAACTTTTGTGGGGGAGGTACCTGAAGGAGTGTACCGATATAGCCCATCTTCGAACTTAAACTAAGTTTGGACAAAATATTACGAAGGCCAATTTTTGGACCGAATCGACAGATCTGTTCGAGAGTTATTCGAGGCAACCACTGCACACGGTGTCATGTTGTTGTAACAGTGTTTATTATATTTGTATGTTCGTTCTTCTGTTCAATCTGGCTCTCGGTGTATCTCCAGTTCCAGTAAAATGGCTGCTTCGATGGGACTTAGCCACAGATCCACTGGAGTTAGATGAGTAGGTTTGGCGGGGCAGTTGAAAAGGTGTTTTGTGTCGTGCGGGCCATGTTGCATACAGGGCAGAGGACTTGCACGGCGCGATCGATTTCCGCCCAATAAGAATTAAGGCAACTGCAATATCCGGAGCGTAGTTGAGCCAAAACTACTCTGGTTTGTCGTCGCAGCTGACGCTCCTCAGCTGCGATAGATGGGGGATGTACTCCGACAACTTTGGTCACACTATATTTGCTTATGGCCTTTGCAACTCCATCCGTGTGAATACTGTTTAAACCTGCTTGATATGCCTGTTGATCTAGGGGTTCTCTCTTCCCTCTCTAAAGCATGAACATCCTTCCTGATATGCCTGAATGTGTCGGGACTGGCCAACAGATGGTGATTGGGATGGCTCTCACGGTAATACCCAAGCAAATTCTGCAACTAAAGCATCTCATTGTGTTGCTTTACTGGAAGAATGCGCCTTATGTAGATGGTCCAATGAAGACTTGAGAAGACACCCTGTTGCTGTTCTCAGTGCGGCATTCTGACAGGGGAACCAAACTGGAGCCACATAGCTTACCACAGACCGACCTATAGCGTTATATGTGGTCAACAAGGTTTCTTTATCTGCACCTCAAGTGCTGCCGGTTAGGGACTTGAGGACCTTGTGCCTGCTTTTCAGTTTATCGCAGGTAGCTGTGGTGTGTGCGAACGACTTGAATGTAGTGTCTGCTACCGTCGACCACGACATTCAATTCTCTTCCAAACTGCGCTGTCCATCTGGTGAACAGAGTGGCTGTAGATTCTGTGGCAGAAATCTGCATATTTCTCTAGTGGAAAAAGGTGGTAAGGTCCGTTAAATAGGTGTTCAGTATCTCACAGATGTCATCAGGGAAGGTACCTGACGTCAGGATCGTTACGTTACGATCTCGATGCCGTCTGGAGGGGGTGGAATACAGGAGAGGTAGAGGTTAAACAGTTCCGGAGATATCACCCCACCTTGGGGAACTCCCTGTTTCACTATACGGGAGTGGACTTCTTGTTCCTGAATTCCACGTACGACAGGCGTCCACACATATAATTGACTATGCAAAGTTTCAAGCTTGGCCGGAGGGTTGTATGCTCAATGTCCTCAAACACAGTGGAGTGCCTGACTGTATCAAAAGCTTTTGATAAGTCAAGCGCCACCATCACTGTTCTATCACACGGAGGTCTCTGATTGAGTCCTTGATAAATATATGTGGTAATGGCGTGCAGCGCTGTTGTCGTGCTGTGCTGCTTACGGAATCCATGCTGATGATCGGCAACTTGATAGCTATCTCTGATACTGGGGACGACTAAGGCCTCAAGGGTCTTCGCTACGGGCGACAAAAGCGAAATCGGCCTGTACGATTCACTTTTGCTGTCATCCTTGCCTGGCTTCCGTAGCGGGACCACCCTGCCCATTTTCCAGGCTTCGGCAACAATGAGGGTGGCTAGCGACAAGTTGAGAACTTTAGTGAGATACTGCACTCCCGGCTCATCCAGCTGCTTCAGCATTACCATGGAGATTCCATCACGGCCCGACGCTTTGGATGATTTAGCGTTCCTGATGGCATTAGCAACATCATCCATTGTAAACTGTGGTGATTCCTCCTCGGCAGGAGAGATCTAATTCGACGTAATACTCTTCTCTTCGCCAAGCCACTCTAGGGGTGCTCGACAAACTGTCGATTGAAATAACTTGCGCACCTCTTCGGGTCAGTCAACGTAACGTCGCCAAACGTGACTGAGGTCCTATCTTCCATTCTTCCAGGGTTCGAGAGTGACTTAACTGTTGCCCACAATTCACCTATACCGGCTCCAATGTTACAACTCTTCAGATAATTTAACCACTTGTTCCGCTTATGCTCGCCGACCAGCCTGTTAACCTCCAGTGTCAGCTCCCTGACTCTGAGGTCATTGGGGTTGGCTGGACGAAGCTCATCACGCTCATTTGCTAATCCCGTCGCCTCTGCTGGGAAGTTTGGTCTTACTTCGGGTATTCGACCAGCAGGGATATTGCGAGCGGCTGCAGCAGTGATGATGTCTCGGAACGTCCTTTCCGCTACCCGAACATCAGAAGGATTGGGCAGTTCTCTGAAGCGGTGATTGGTGAACTGTCTGAAACTCGGCCAATCAGCTTTCTTATGATTGACGAATGTGCGGCGTTCAGAGGTCATGAAATCGGGTGGTCTGCTAATGCCAGGTAACGGCATTTGTCAGACCTGGTGACACGATGGTTATGTCTGGCGAACTGTGACACTCTACTCTAATTATTATAGGGGCGTCCTCACTGACCGTGCAAAACGTAGAGTTATCAATATGCTCAGCCAGTGTATGAACACACGGTGTCATAGGGTTTTTTTGCACCTTTCAGGCTATTTTCTAATGAAGTATGGACTTGCCCCTGATGAAACTTGTACCGTCATATTGGGCACATTGAGTACAAGTTATTACAACAAAAATTAAAGAGGTTCGAGAGCACGTCCTAAACTGAACTTTTCCGAAATTTTGTGTGGGAGGTACCCGAAGGAGTGAAGCGATTGAGTCCATATTAGAACCTCATCTAACTCTGGTAGAAATTTCACGATGTGTAAAGTATGTACCAAATCGGCTACTCCCTTCAAGAGTTATCGTGCGCACAAATTTTCCGAACATTTTCTAACTTTTGTTGTGTAGGTACCGGAAAAGTGGACCGATATAACCCATCTTCGAACTTAAGGACAAGTTAAGACAAAATATCGGTTGATCCGTTCGAGATTGATCGTGTGCTCCAGCCAGCCAGACGGACGAATATGGCTAAATCAACTACAAATTGTCTGAAACGAATTTCGTCCTAAAACCATTATTTCGATGAGGCACATTTTGCCCGAATGAATGTGTATGTATATATGTATGTATATACCCTCGTTAGAATAAATACTGAGGGTATAAAAATTGTACACTGATTCTATATATATTTTGGGAAGTATGCAACTGCTATAAAGATCGATTTCATTTCTTAGATCCGAGGAATTGAAGAAATTTTCACCAAATAGATTGGTCAGATGATGTTTGAAGAAACATATTTAT
The DNA here is from genome assembly GCF_047663935.1 of Musca autumnalis. Classification (NCBI taxonomy): domain Eukaryota; kingdom Metazoa; phylum Arthropoda; class Insecta; order Diptera; family Muscidae; genus Musca; species Musca autumnalis. The sequence continues at coordinate 204,227,921 of NW_027411755.1, forward strand.
ATATTGTAATCATTACATATGCATTATTGCCCGACGTATAAAGTAATCGACATATACATATAAAAAGTTTATTTAAAAACAACTCACTTAAACTTTAGCCCATCCATTAGAACTTTTAATGACTGACAAAGTTGTCTGAACCTAAGAAGCTTTAAAAATGTGTATGTATGTTCATATGCAAACATATCTACAGTGGTGGCCAATACATTTGCAATAAAATTGCACGTTTTAGGAAATTTTATTTAGAATATTTTTTTTGAAAGCAATATTAAGTAATGTTCTTGCAATTATTTATAGATCATTGCTTCAAAATTAAGAAAATAAAAATTTTGATACTTTATACAACAAAAATTTTGAAAAAATTTGAAAATACATAACATACCTTAAAATCTAAAGCTCAAAACTTATGCAAGTGAACTAAATCCGATGCAAAAATCTTCAATATTTTGCAAAATATGATTTTTTTGCATTATTAATATCATTTGTATTTGTTTTGGATAGATTAAAACTGAATAAAATTTTTAAACTGATATCAGTCATACGTACTTCTTCGGGGAAGTTGCGAGTCCCGTACGATGGTCATGGGTCCAAGGATCAAATACTTCAAAAGTAATGAAAATTTCTTAACATTTCAGTTGTCAATTTAATAACATTAAACGTTTAGAATGCAGTCGCATCATTTATTGGCAAAAGTCAGAAGTCTGGTCTCGAAAAACATATGATCGTAGAGATATATATCAGAGTGATGGTTACTGATGCATTGAAGTTACAACGGGCGGTATAATTGGAAATTTTGGATTCTATAAACTAAAAAAGTTTTAGAAACCTTTTTATGGTGTGTTAAGAATAAGAATTTTAAGGCGTGTTATGTATTTTCATATTTTTTCAAAATTTTTGTTGTATAACGTGCCAAAACTTTTTTTCTTATATTTAAAGCAGTGAACTATAAATAATTGCAAAAAATACTTAATTCTACCTTCAACATTTTTTTTAAAAAAATCCTAAAACGTGCAATTTTGTTGCAAATGTATTGGCCTCTACTGTATATAAAAACGCATGCATAAGTGTACATATCAAAGTAATTAAATATTGTGTTAATTATTGCGATAATAATTAACTCCCATTATTAAAGAACATTAGCGACAATTAGCGATCTTTGTTTCTTTCATGTTTTCTTTTATTTCCCGGTCATTTGAATGCAGGAAATATAGACGTCATATTCTTCATATTCATATTTTCTAATTGTTTTGTTATGTGATGTGTCTTATATAACAGTTTCATAACATTAATATTGTTAAGATAAAGCTTGTCTGCAAGTAGTTCAAAGTTGAATTTTATAATGTTTGAATTAAAACAGAAGAGAGATTCCGAAACTACAATGTTCATAGATGAGAAAAATCAAAAACAAAAATAAACAAAAAAAAATCGCTAGAGGGATTTTCAAATAAATCGAGATCAAAGTTCACATTTCTTAGGACAGAACATTTGTTCCATAGACCGAACTAAGAAGAGATCTCCAATTCTCTCTGTTTAAGCGAAGCACTGGAATAGCGCGCATTGTCATCACTTCATCCACTTGTTTGCGCCATATATTCTTTGGCCTGCCAATTCTGCGTGCACCGCTATGTGGCCCGAATTTATACGCCTTTTTAGCGGGTTCATCATCGCTCATTCTTATTATATGACCTAGCCAACGCATTCGCTGCATCTCGATACGTTTATATGTATATACTGATGTCGTTGTATAGAAGATACAGCTCGTGGTTCATACGACGTCGATATTCACCGTCAACGCTCAAACACGCCAAGCACTGCCTTATCTGCTTGCGCAAGTACCCAGGCTTCGGAACCATACATCAGCACGGGTAGTATCAGTGTTTTAACAAGTAAGAAAAGCGTTAAGTTCGGTCGGGCCGAACTTTTTATACCCTCCACCACAAATTTCAGCCATTTCGGTGGATTAATGTGGCCACAACCTTCAAAATACCGAAATTCGGAAGGTACCGTTCTATAGGGGCTATATGATGGCGTGGACCTATACCTACAAATTTCTGGGTGAAAGTTTTATACGCCTAAAGAAGACTAAATACCAAATTTCAGCCATATCGGTGTGATAATGAGGCTAAAACGTTCAAAATATCGAAAATCGGGAGATATTGTATTATGGGGGCTATATCAACACGTGGACCTATATAAACGTTTTATGGTAGAAATGTTTCTTAGGCTCTGGAAACACAAAATACAAAGTTACAAACCGATTCTTTGGTCAAATGGGTCTAATACATTCAAAATATATTAAAATGACGCGTACTTTATATGTGGCCTTATGTGGGGGCTATACCAAAACGTGGACCTATATAACCCAACTTTGGTAGGAATGTTTTCTGGCCTCTGAAGACACAAAATACCAAATTACAACCAATTCTGTGGTCAAATGGGTCTAATACATTCAAAATATATTAAAATTACGCGTACTTTATATGTGGACTTATATGGGGGCTATACCGAAACGTGTACCTATATAAAACCCAACTTTGGTAGGAATATTTCTTGGCCTCTGGAGAAACAAAGTACCAAATTACAACCAATTCGGTGGTAAAATATCTTAAAAATTCCTTAAAACGACGACGCGTCGTAATAACCCAAAACAAACATTAAAGTAAATTTTTTGAACTCATTAAACTCCAAATGGCAAATTGGAGCCATATTTGGGGAAAATCGTTAAAATACCTAAAATCGGGAGGTACCATTATATGGGGGCTACAAAAAAACATGGACCTATCTTAACAATTTTAAGTGGCGAAATTTAGTGGCCACTGTGAACCACATATGTAAAATTTCAGCTAGTTCAAGCAAAAAATGTGGCTAAGATCCCTAAAATACCTTAAATCGGGAGGTATCGTTATATGGGGACTATACCGAACCGTGGACCTATCTTGACAATTTTTAGTGGAGCAATTTCGCGGCCATTGAGAACCTCAAATGTAAAATTTCAGCTAGTTTGGGCAAAAAATGTGGCTAAGATCCATAAAATACCTTAAATCGGGAGGTATCGTTATATGGGGACTATACCGAACCGTGGACCTATCTTGACAATTTTAATGGAGCAATTTTGCGGCCATTGGGAACCTCAAATGTAAAATTTCAGCTGGTTTGGGCAACAAATGCGGCTAAGATCCTTAAAATACCTTAAATCGGGAGGTACCGTTATATGGGGGCTATACCAAAACATGGACCGATATAGCCCATCTTCGAACTTGACGGCTTCCGACGGCTAAAAAAATGGTATTCCCCAATTTTCAGCGAAATCGGTCAACAAATGCGACCTGTATGTTGCGAACGGACGGACATGCATAAATCGACTCAGAAAGTGATTCTATGTATATCCCTAGAAGGAACTATGGGTCTATCTCGCTTCCTTTTGTATGTTACATACAAATGCACTAACACATAATACCCCTTACCACACAGTGGTGTAGGGTATAAAAATATTTTTTCAAATTTATTATGTGACTTAGTTGAAGAAAATTTAGGAAAACTAGGTCGGAGTAGAGGAATAACTAGGTAAATTTCACGCGAAAATGAACATTTATCATTGTAATCACTTCCCGAGTACACGCTAACATATTGAGGAATAATTTTGAAGGAAAACTGTATTGGGTAATATACATTTTGAAATGCGTGTAAATCGCGAATTCCTCAAAGTAACTTGATGCGCATGGGGTTTCCTGATGCGGTTTCTTTTCATTTGTAACCATTTACCAAGATTTACTTTGGCGGTGGCGTGTAGCATCGTCTGCAGTTTAGTGTGCAAATTCACGATTTCATTATCCACCGTGAAAAAATACATGGATCTAAACCTATTTCAATAAAATCCATCAAGAACCGTGGATGTAGCATCACACAGAATTTTTGGCAAAAATCAAATAAAGTTTCCATACCGCTTAACTTTTTAAACCTCTGTTTTCGCAAAAACGCGAGTGATGTGTCGGTTTCTTAACTGAAAAAGAAACGATCCAAAGAAAACACGAATTAATCCGCGATATTTTCAAAAACGTTTTTCGCAATTTTTTCAATTTTTGCAGTAGCCGTTTTCGCCGATGTAGTGGATGGATTTTCAGCACCTCAAAAGAATATTGTAAATACTGTACCCAAAAAATTGGTTTTTTAGAAAAAATATCGCACAAAATTTTTACCTTTGGCAGTAGATTACTGTGATGCTGTATGGACCACATAGTCAGAATAAATATCAACTTATGCGTAATCGCGAGTACTTTAATCCTATGATAGGTTTTTTGAAATACCCGAGTGCGCGTCCATTTAATATATTCTATATAGTATGACTGAAATTCTTTAAAATGAAGAGTCGACCATTAAAATTAATTTTCGTGGAAGCTGTGTTGGCATCACTGTAGAAAAAGTAGGTAAAAACGGGTTGAAGCCAACAAGTTTTTTTATGTTCCCTTCCGATTTCTGGCTTAAGCATACATTTGATAGGCCTATACCCAAATACTCCACGGGCAACATGATACTAGTGTATGATTTTTCGCTATATCCACTGTATCCACCTAAAATTGATGCTGAAGCCGGAAATTCGAGGTTTTTTGCATTTTTTAATAATCCGGATGCGCAACAAGATAATGTTCCAAAATAGTAATAGGATTCTACATCGTTTAGTGTATATCTTATGAGTGTGCTCCGTACATCATTATAGTAATTGGAGTCTATTTTCTTAAAAAACCTATTTTCTGCGTGTAAAATTTACAACTGTCATTCAATTTCCTTTGAACCCCGCGTGAATTTAGTTTTTTACGCGACGGATCTAATGTGCCCATCCGCGATCGAATCCATCTACTAAATACCTTAAACTACTACTAGATACCTTAAAAATAGGAAAATCAGCAAAAATATATTTTGAGAAATCCGCATACTAAACCGCGATTTTCTTTAAAAAATTTTATATAAATTAAATCCTTTATCCGCGATTATAATATTTGCGAAAACGCGTGTCATAAATTGCAGAGATATGCGAGTACATCCGCGAGCAGAGGCACATCCGCGGTTCTTAAAGAATCTATTTGAAATAGGTGTATATTGACGTATTTTTGATGGGCGCGAATGAAACCGGATGAGCATCAAAATCGTATGCACATTGCCAGACTTTTACCCACTTTAAGGTTTTTTGCATTGTGAGATGCAACTGACGACACACAATGGTCGCTGCGTGAAATATTGAAATATGCATAAATATTGAACAAGACTGATTCGCTGTATCCAAAAACGGATGCGCATCAACTGATTTTAACTAATTCGCGAATTACATGCTTTTTAATTTTCATATTTTTTGAATGATTGTAATTTCAATATTACTCTCAATTTCCTATCCTTATAAGTAGACATCGGATTTTGCATATTTGCATATTTTTTATTAATAAAGATACGAAAATTCTGATTGGACCAAAATTCGTTTTGAAGAAAACTGAACGCAATGACTGGCTCATATTTTTTTATTTTTTTGCATATTTTGCATATGTACAAAATATGCAAAAAATATGCAAAATATGCAAAATATGCAAAATATGCAAGTAATTTTTTTTGACAAAAATCATCAAATTAAATTTGGAAAGTCTTCAAAAAGTGTTCTACATTAAGTTTATTGCCGTTAAACGTCGATTTCTTAGCAGATTATCATGTTATTAGTTATTATTCCGCCACAGCAACAAATCTGGACTAAAAGACTTAGAAAAATTCCTATAACCCAGCCTTCTTATTACAAAATAAGTTGCTTTCTAATACAAATTTGTTCAAATATTAAAATATCAAATATCAAATATTGAATATTACATAAAATCTTTCATATTTTATTAAATACATATAACAAATATATACGGTGCCATCATTAATATTTCCCTCTGAATTTTCCACACGGAAAATAATTTTTAAATGTGAAATTCTTTTAAAATCAATATTTGCTAAAAGTTGAAAAATACTAGATTCGCTTCATTATGGCGTATTCTAGTCGAATCGACAAAAATATTTCCTTTTTGAGCATAAATACGGAAATAAAAAATTGTGAAATTGGGGAAAGGAAACAAATTCTGCACGGAATTTTTATTCATGATTGCACTGATAACTATATTTTAATACCCTAAGGGTATTATGTCTTAGTGAATGAGTTTGCAACATGTAAAATGAAACGAAATAGACCCACAGTTCCTTTTGATGATCTGCATAGATTCGCACTTATCCATCTCGCCATGTCTTTTTGAAAATAAAGCACAGGTCACATTAATAGACCACTTCGCATAAAAATTGGGGATTTTTTGGCCCTAGGGCGATCCCTATTTCGGTAAGAATTGATTCAGATTTGGATATTGCTCCCATATATACAGTTGATTCGCGATAATCCCTACACCACAGGTTTCGGCGGTGTCCGAATTATCAAATTGTTCGGATTAACGAATTCTAAGGAAAATAAATTATTTTATATGATTAAATCACTCGTGGAAGTTATATAATAATACTTTTTTTAAATTGTAATTGCTAATTACGAACACTTAAATGAAAGTGCTCTACGTGTAAAAACTAGTGAGATTTTTCTACTCGAAAATCCGGAAAAAGAAAAAGCCAATCAGATTGTGAAAGTAGTGCTAGAAATATGGCGTTTTTAAAGTTTACATCAGGATGTAAGCAAACCTAGAAACAGATGCATAATTTCATCGTTTTGTAAATTAATATTCCTTAAAATCTTTGCCTTTTAGGTGTATAGTGCATTTGGCAACTTTAATGACAATATTGCGCGAATATTTTTCTTAATATATTTATTTATATCCTATACAACAAGACTAATATGTCATTAAAGGTTTGTTCTTGTAATAGATAATTTTTACTAAATGTTGCTGAAACATTTTTTTCCAACTTCTCCATTAAACAACTGTCAAAATTCGAAGCAGTGGTAATAATTAGTACAAATTATCGAGTACACGGACAGGTATAAATTAAACAATTGTGTATACAAAAGGGTTATGACTTTTCGACTGTGTTATCAAAACTGTTTTCCTGTAGCAGGAATGAATGAACTATATTTTTTAGCATTCCAAATACTTTTCTAGCGGAAATATGTGAGTTGTTTTGCCATTTTAAAGACAAGGTTTTTGACTTATTTTACCACTACCACTCTATTGTGTGGTTTTCCTAAGTGATGTCATTTTGCACTAATCATTGGACGTTCTGCATTTTTCTTATTATTCATCGTGGATGGGTATAACAATAATGCATTACTTTTCGCCGAGGAGTGAACATTTTCCAATTCTGCATTATGCGTACAATATAGATCGATATTATAAAATAATGTATTTTTAGGGCATTAAACTAAAACCATGTCATCAATATTAAAGCGGCAGTTAGAGCATTTTTCCAATGAAGCTTTTTGACCATAAAGAACAAAAATTGGCAATTTATGTCTGTATATACTGAATAAAAGACTAAACACTATAAAATATATTAAAATCTAATATGTGGATATTCAAAACGTATATGTACTTCTAATTATATTTAATATTCCAGAACCTGGAATCGTAAATGGTACTTTAGTACTTTTTCCCATTTTGCGCTAAAAAACGAACCCTTTTTCCAAAAACTAGAAAAAAAATTGAGCTTTTATCTAAATAAATTAGCGATGACTAATTCTAGCTCCTTTGTTTTTCTGCTAGACAATTTTGGCCGATTAGAAACTATCACCATATTTGGACACGTTGATTTTGACATTTCTGATTGAGTTTTTGAAGTTTTTCCATTATCTATCTATAGGAAGCAAATTATGTTGTAATAGGAATGCTGGGTTATTTGACATTTTCTTACCTTGTTGAAAACTGATTTAAGTCTTGTTAGTCTAGATTTATTGCTGTGGCGGAATATCTGGGGAGTCCCAATAACATAATAATCTGCAAACAACTATGTTAAACGTCAAAAAACTTAATTTAGAATGCTTTTTTGATGATTTTTCAAGTTTAATTGACGATTTTTGTCAAAAAAACACTTGCATATTTAGCATATTTTGCATATTTTTTGCATATTTTTTGCATATTTTTTGAATTTTTTGGTATGACCCCAAATATCGAAAAATTGACCCTCAAAACGCCTAGATCCAAAATTTGAGTCCAATCGGATAAGAAATAAAAAACATGCTAAAATCCGATGTCTACTTATAAGTTATCACAGTAAGCAACTAAGCTTTTGCGATGGTAAAACAACATTTCTTGATGAAGGTTGGAAAACGCGAAATAGTTGGAAAACTCCCAAATATTTTTTTTCTAATTTTTCGAATCAAACCAAAAAAATATATTTGCACCAATATTGTCTAACAATAAGTTTTCCTCTTTTGTTGTTGCTATAATATGTAATTTATGTACCCAATCCCTATAAATTTGGTTTCATATTTTTCTACGCATTGTCTAGATTCCGCGGATGGTTTTTTAATTTATTTTCTGGGTGTTTGTACCAACACTCAGATAGGATAATTTGGATTTACTTCAATACTTGTTTATTATTTGTTGATTTTCCGCGAAAATAATAACAAATTTAGTAAATATTTAAACTCTACGAATAGATATGGAATGCTGTTAACGATTTATGCATAAATTTTCTCATAACAACAAATAAGACATTTTTAAATATTTTTTTCTTTGATTGCTTAAGTCTGGAGTATTCCTCCATTGGCTAAACTTCATTCATCATTACTTTCTTTGCAGAGAGTAATGTTTACAAAACGCACTGACAGCTTGCAAAATTTACTGATCGCTACCAATATCATGATTTCATCCCGGCGAAGGGAATTATCAATTGGCTTTTCAGTTTTTGAAATGATGATTTTTTAGTGAAAACCTGAACTCTTTAAGCATCGAGTATTCTCATGTCAATGAGAATGATGCTCATTTTTCGGCTTTCCCAAAAAAAACCAGAACAAAATATTTGCAAGCTGTCAGCACGATTCAACAAAGAAATCATTGATTTCTATTAAGTTGAAATAACATCAGCACAGTTACCTGTGCGTTTGTTGTTGGAATTTTATTTTTAAAAAATTCCCTTTTGAGCGTGCCTTCGCTGTTTTTTGTTTGTTCTGTTTTTGTTGAAGATTCAATCATATGATTGGCTTAACCTCATTCATCATTACTATTCTTTGTATGAGAATAAAACCGCTATAACTTTTACGCGCATCGGCCAATTTTGTGAACGCGAACAGATTTGAAACCAGCATTTTTTCCTTAAACTCTGTACCAAAAATTGTAGATGTGCTCGCAAAAAAAATGTTGTAATTTTTTCAAATGGAATTGCGAAGGAATTTTGTTTTTTACCATATACCCTTTCTAGCCTAAAGGCTGATGGTATAAAAAACAATGAACATAATTGGTCTGTTTCCAGTACTACACATTTCTACACATTTTTACTCCGATAACCGATTTTTCCTTTATGTTATCGAAAAAAATAGTAAAAATGTGTAGAAATGTGCAGTACTGGAACACACCAAATATCTTTTATAACATCCCAGAAATAGCTGTTTCTTTCTCCAGAAATTCGCAAGAATGAAATTTTTTTAAAATTGGGGAAAATTTTTCCCTTTCTTTAGGAACACGCCACGCCCTTACATTTCAATATTGTGTCCTAATTTGTTGGTTTCCTTATTATCAATATGTTTACTATCGAATCCTTTATCGAAATTAACAATCGATGACGATAAAACAATCGGGTTGACCAGGAAATCGATTTCTGAACCACCGTGTGACGAAAAGACTGATCCACAGTGTCGCTGTTGCAGTCTAAATGTTGTAACATCCTGCTAACTATAAAACCACAGGAAATATCTGCTGTGACTAATGGCACCTTCAGATATTGTAGTCAGGTCTTTCTCAAACCATGTACTTTCTGTATGGCTGTAATATCGGTATTAAAACACATTCGCCAGTTTTACCGTTATTATGGGTGAACGCCCAGTTCACTACCTTTAACCGGTGTTGAATGCGGTTCCACAGGTGTAGTCAGTGTCCACTTCAGACGAAAGAGGGCCTAAGAATATGCCGTGTTAAAGTCAGTCTGATAGTTTTCATAATATTTTTCATCTCCTACATCATTCGCTGTTTGCCTCCAATTGTTGTTTACCTCCGAACAGTTTTGTTCGTTTTGCCGTTGTTACTTCTCTTCCACCGACAAATTTTTACTGAATGACATTTTTTTCTTACTAATTGTTGAATTTAATTTTGTTTTTTGATAATAATAAATTCACTATACAGTTGTTACTGTGAATTGCGAGTAATAATTATTTTGTTTGTCAATTGGCTACAGAAACAGCCAATAATTTTTGTCCACATCCTTTAAAAATACAAAATTTGTAAATTCAATAGATATGCAGTTATTGGCTTATGGTAAAAATAAACTAAAGCCTATATCACTTCTCAATGCTAACTAACTATCCAATAATTTTTTTTTTTCAAAACAAATCTCAAGCATGATGATAAACACACACACAAAATGCAAATCACCTGGTTAGGCCCTCAAAATTCATTTATACGATCACTGTTGGCTTATTTTTAATATTAAATCTTTTCAATGGCACTACTAAATTTATTGTATTCGATTTATGGGTTGTGGCGGCAGACTTATGCACATATCTAATCAAATCAATACTTAACATTGACCATGAATTTGTCTCAATTAAAAAAAAAAAAAAAACAACAACAAACAACCGTTTCTAATATCATCTCAAGATGCTAATTTTTATACCATTCTAATTCTGTGTGATAAACTATTTCTTCTAATGGCTGAAGGTAAGGCCCCTCGTCTTCATCGTTTGCTTGATATTTTTATTTTGTTTAACAATCAAAAATTATAACTGCAAATACCGGAGTATAAAATTAAAAATGAAGATGGCTTAAGGTCTTGCTTTTATTATTTTACATATGTTAATTTTATGTTGTTTTAATTTGCATTATTTATTAATTCTTATTTTATTTATTCTTATTTATTATTCTTATATTTTTATTGCCGTCGAGTCTTAGTTGTTTGTTGTTCGTCAATTTAAAGAAAAAGAATTGGATAATAAAAGTTGTAAATTTTATAGTGGATGTCAACAGATATACAATGTATTTTGAAGACTTTTACAGTGGCATTGACTGACTTTGTCATATACATACTATGGAACGTTATTTTTGATTCAAACAAAGCATTTTTCAAAAGTGTCTAACATCATAAAAAATTCAGTTCAATTCCAAAGTATAATTCTAAAGTAGAAATACAACATAAATTAGGTTTGATTTTTGTTGTAACAACATTCATTGAAAGACCTTCATACGACGGTACAAGTTTCTGAGAAAATAGAAAATATTCCGAAAAAAAACCCCTACGGCACCATGTGTAGTGGTTGGAGCTCACGATAACTCTCGAACGGATCTGCCCGATTCGGTCCGAAATTTGGCCTTCATAATATTTTGTCCAAACTCAGTTTAAGTTCGAAGATAAGCCATATCGGTACACTACTTCAGGTTTCTGCCCCACAAAATTTCCAAATTTTTCGGAAAGTTTTGATCCAAACTTTGTACATCGTGAAATTTCTACTAGACTTAGATGAGTTTCCAATATGGACTCAATCGGTCCACTCCTTCGGGTACCTCCTTTGATTTTTGATTTTTGTTTCAACAACTTATATTCACTGCCTCCCATACGACGGTACAAGTTTCATCAGGAAACAAGTCAGAACAGAGGTCACGAAACTTCTCTACCAAAAATCGTCAACATAGGTCCATGTTATAAAACTTTTCCACCAAATAATTATAAAGACAGGTTGAATCTTTGATATAGCAGCGTAGGTGGTACATTTCACCTAGCTGAACACATTTTTTAGATTAGATAATTTAGGCAATTGGAGTATATATCCATGGTCGAAAAATTTGTCCACCTAAAATTGTGAAAGAACACCAATTATTCCATTTTTATTAAGACTATTTTATGGTGGAGGGTATAAAAAGTTCGGCCCGGCCGAACTGAACGACTTTTTACCTGTTTTATTTCGCCCTTTGCCGGATTTGATCATGCGAACTTCTAATTGGAAGCCGAAAACACTACACACTCGGCCATGCGTACGGACATTAAGGGATGTTTTAAACGCTTACATATGCACCGTACACATAACTTAGTAAGGAGTAACATAAGTAATTATTTTGGTTTACATTACTTTGTAATGGGTTGCATAATGATTAACGGATCCGAATTTTTTGCTTTAGAAATATTATGATGTACAACGTTTGGACCAAATCAATTACTCCTTTCGAGAGTTATCATGCGCTTCTTTTTAGCGAATTAGTTTGAACTTTTGTGGAGTAGGTACTTACAGCCTGTTGTTGTAACTCGAATTTTGGTCAACTTTTAGGTATAGACCCCCCATAACGGTACTTCCAGTTTTTTATTAGTTTTCAAGATTTTGTCTATATTCAAAGTGAATTCGTTGGAATATGACATGTTGTGTTCTTTGGTACTATTAAACATTTTGGGTAGGTCCATGGTCGACAGAGTTCCATGTTTTATTATATCCCCCATATATACATACGTACTTCCCGTTTTTTTATAATTTCACGATTTTGGCTATATTTTCCAACTGATATGCTGCAATTTGACATTTCGAGTTTATAATCTGTATCAAACATTCTTGCCAAAATTCTTCAATATATGTCCACATTTTGGTATAGTCCTACATCATGTTAACTCCCGATATTTGGCATATTTAAGTATTTGGCCTAAATTTTTTACAAAAACGTTTGGAAAAATCATGACATGTTATGAATTTTATTCTTCACAATGATTAACTGGTAACAAGTATCAACAATATTAGGCACAGAATATTCTTACTAGGAGGGTTAACACCAAGGACCAAGGGCGTTCCAGATTATATTAGATGTAAACAATGTCCTATAGGTCTCAAACAGAGAATACCTGTAGTGGAATTCTGTAACACATTTTTTGAGTTACCGACAAATGTCGGTAAAATTTAAACGCAAAATTATGACTGAAAATTATCAATAAAAGTTGACAACAATGTTGCTATCGGCAGGACTTAGCGACAGCTTTATTTTGGTGGTTAACTTACCGAAAAATTTCGTTAATTACCGAAATTATAAGAATTTTAATTTTATCGATTTTTGTCGGTAACTCAAAAAATGTTTTACAGAATGCCACTACTGGAAACTAAAATGTTTTATGAGACTTTTAGTTCGCAATGATGGGTTGGCATTTATTACAATAAATACTAGCTACAGGATATCTCGATTAGAAGAGTTCCCAGATCGACTAAAAATGCACTAGGATATATAAACAGTAAACAAGACCACGAGGTAATCCTGCTCGCCAATTTAAAGGGCTGTTTACACCATCTATCAATGTCGTATGAGATGTCAAATTTTCTACCTGCGAATGTTGTACACATAGTGTGACCACCATGAAAATTTTCATCTATCAAAATGATTTGGCAACTCATATGTAAATTTTTCATTTAGGAAGCGCTCTATTTGATACGGCATTCTCGTATGTAAACATAAATTTATCAGCTGTTTTCTGGCATTCTCAAAAACAAACTGAAAAACTAAATCTTTCAAAAAAGAAAATGGAAAGTTATGTATATTTAAATATTTAGAAAAGTAAATAAATGGTGTTTATAATGTTATTTTCAGATCGATTGGTAGAAAGAAGCAGTCTTGGATATGATTGCTTTGTGGCAAAAACATGAACGCCTCTATAACCCCAAAAACCTATTCTACCACAACAAACATGTTAGATATTCATTTTCCTTCAACCAAAATTAAAATTTGCGCAAATTTGCAACTCAACAATAAATATACACATTATAAATAAATATAAACAATGACAAAAACAGCTGTTTTTATATTTATAGGTTATGTCATACGAAAATAACACTTGTAGGTATGAACGCGCAAATTTAAAGTTGCATGGATGACGTCAATTTTGACAAACATAGAGAATGTCGAATGGGTGAAAGAAATGATAGCTCATATGACATTGATAGATGGTGTAAACAGCCCTTAACCATTCTACGTTGTTTAGTTTTCTGTGTGGAGCTTAAATCTACGGCAGGCCTTCCGCGTTTTAACTTTCAACGGCAGACAATTCTTGAAGTGGCATGCATGTTTCAAAAATAATGGTGTTTTTATAGCAAGCCAATTTGCATGATGTTTATCAATTGTTTTGTTCTCTTGTTCTGTATCCAGGATTTTTCAAATTCCTTTGCAGAGATAGTGTATACGGTCTGACAACTTAGAGAACTCATATCCCGCAACATCCCCCTGAAGGTTTACTATAATTTCCTCGAATACCGTCCGTCCCATGCTGGCATTGACAAAGTTTATTGAACACCACATTTCAAAAACATGCAAATGTGAAAACACACATTCATACTGTAATCCTAAAAACATAATTTTTTATAAAATAAGATCGAAACAAATGCAAAACAACAACACCGATTGCTTGAAAACACCCAAAAAACCTATACTAAACATTCACAAAACTCCGAGTATACTCAGTATAATGAAAACTGAATACCGCTCGGCAACTTTCGGCAGACGCGATAATTTGTTTCTAATTCTGTACACTTCCACGAACATTTAAATAAAAATAACGTGAGGATCCGCGAGGATCCAAGTTACTAAAAGTCTATTTCTTTTCACAATATTAAATAAAAAAACACGCACAAAAATACATTTCAAAAGAGATTAATTTTACTACAAAATAAATATACAACTTTATGATGTTATCAATTAAAACAATAACAATACCATTTACTTTAACTTCCATTTCTTACTATAGTAATTTTACACATTACTTTTTTGTGATATCACTTGTAACTTGTCACTACGTTAAATTTCAATGTCTCAATGTCTTCAAATGGAAATGCTCAATTCTGTGGCTCTGTTTTGGCAAGTAACGTTAGAAGTTGTTAAAAAGAAAGTCCGAATACTAAAATTTGATGTGTCTACGATAGATTCGAATAGTTAAAATCATAATTTGTAGGCATTGATTTTCGTATTTTTGTCGCGGGCTGTGACCACAGTGATATGGTGCTATAAGGGGTTTTTTCAACTTTCGTGCTTTTTTCTCAAGAAAACTTGAAAAAACTTTTACTGTCGTAATTGAGGCAGCGAATGCAAGTTGCTTCAACAAAAATCAAAGTGATCCGAGAGCAGATCTTAAAGTGAATTTATCCAAAAATGTTTGTGGGAGGTACCCGACGGAGTGGACAAATATAGTCCATATTCGAACCTGACCTATACCTGGTAGGATGTGTAAAATATGAACTAAATCCGCCACTCCCTTCGAGAGTTATCGTACGCTCAATTTTTCCGAACATTTTTGAACTCTTGTGGGGGAGATACCTGAAGGAGTGGACCGATATGGCTTCTCTTCGAACTTAAACTAAGTTTGCTCAAAATATTACGAAGGCCACATTTTGGACCGAAACGGCAGATCCGTTCGAGAGTTATCTTACGCTCCAACCCGGTGTGGTGGGGGTTTTTTTGCACCTTTCAGGCTATTTTCTCAGGAAGTATGGACTTGCCCTTATGAAATTTGTACCGTAGTTTAGGGGAAAGTGAATACAAGTTGTTACAAAAAAAATCAAAGCGATTCGAGAGTAGATCCTAAACTGAACTTTTGCGAAATTTTGTTTGGGAGGTACCCGAAGGAGTGGACCATTTTGGAACCTCATCTAAGTCTGGTAGAAATATCACGATTTGTAAAGTATGGGCCAAATCGGTCAATCCCTTCAAGAGTTATCGTGCGCACAAATTTTCCGAACATTTTAGAACAAGGCTGTTTAAAGTGCGTACTTGGCCTGTCGGTGTATGTCAATTTGCTCACACACACAATTTAAAAATAGAGCTTTTGCTTCAAAATTACCAATCAGTCTCTATTGAAAACTCGATGAGGAAGGTTCTGTTGTGGATTTTGTCTATGAATTTATATGCGTACACTGAAAAAATTAATGAAGATACTGAATACGAATTTTTATTTGCCGAAAATTATTACGGCAAATTAGAGTGTTTGGTTTGTCAGCGCACTTTGGCGCAACAAATTATAACATCAACAGTCATATTTGGTCAAATTAAAATAATTCTTTTACTTTAAATTTTGAAACATAAAATAAAAAAAAAACTTGTACACAGTCTACAGAGGCAAAATGAAAACATTGAAATTTGTGTATTTCAAAACCAACACAATAACAAAATGTATTTGTATGTGTGTGAGCAGGCCTATTTAAGAAGCTTTGTGGGGGAGGTACCGGAAGGAGTGGACCGATATAAACCATCTTCGAACTTAACCTAGGTTTAGAAAAAATATTACGAAAGCCAAATTTTGGACCGTGCGCACCAGCCAGCCAGACAGACGGACGGACATGGATAAATCAACTCCAAATTGTCTGAAAGGGATTTCGTCCAAACATACTTGGAGTCTAAAACCATTATCTCGATGAGGTGCATTTTGCCCATAAGGAAGTTTATACACCCTCGTTAACATAAATGCTGAGGGTATAAATATTTCTCACAAATAGCGCAGAGTGGACAAGGGAAACACGAGTCTTACACTGTGCTACAAAAGTGGACAAATTTTTTTGCAGGGGTTCTGATGCTTAAATTCGGTATTGTGGGAGTCCATGGAAGACGAAAATACCTTTGGTTTCTATGGGTCACTTCGTTTTTTGATTTTATAACGGAAAATGTAGTGAAAAACGGAGTTTCTTGGATTTTCAACTTAAAACGGACATAACTTTTTTTTCCACAACGGACTTTTACAGCTTACTTTTTATTTAAAAGGTGAGAATCATGTCTTTCGAACAAGCCATAATTTTTAAAAATCGGATAACAAATGGTTATGTTATAGTGATTTAAGTGTGACAAAAACGCATTAAAAAACAGGAAAATGCTTTTCCTCGTGCTCTAAGCTGCGTAGTAGGCAACAAACTAAGTAATTATTTACTTTTATCAAGAAGGAAATTTAGTTAGCTTTACAAAATGGGGAAAACCAATGAAATCGTTTGAAAAAATGCGTGAGTTATGCCATCTTTAGAGTTTTAACTTTTTGGTTTTTCCTTTATACAAGATTGGTACCTTGTGCGTAATTGTTAACTAGACAAATTCAAACTACAATCATACGAACCAAAGTACCAACTTTTATAAAGAAAAACCCAAAAAGTTAAAACACAAAAAATGTCAAAACTCACGCATTTTTCAACCGATTTTATTAGTTTTCCCCATTTTGTAAAGCTAGAGTAAATACTTACGCAGTTTGGTGTCTTCTACGCAGCCTAGAACACCAGGAAAAGCATTTTCCTGCTTCTTAATGCGTTTTTGTCACACTTAAATCACTATAAACCAACCATTTGTTACCCGATTTTTCAAAGAAGCCATAATTTTTACCTTTTAAATAAAAAATAAGCTGTAAATTTTCAATTGTGGAAAAAATAAGTTATGTCCGTTTTAAGTTGAAAATCCAAGAAACCCCGTTTTTCACTACATTTACCGTTATAAAATCAAAAAACGAAGTGACCCAAAGAAACCAAAGGTATTTTCGTCTTCCATGGACTCCCACAATACCGAATTTATGCATCAGAACCCCTCCAAGTTTTCACTGTAGCACAGTGTTATCAATGTATTTACCCGACTCTATATATGATCTACTATGATTTTTTGAATCTTTTAAATATTTAAAAGAGTAAGTTTTAACGGTTTCTGGTATACAAATCTTTAATACAACAATGTGAAAGACACAGTTGATTTGTTCCTATTCCAACCCTTGCAACGGAACTACCCTTATGATAGATGGTTCAACCCTTAAAATAACAATAACAGCAGTCTTAGTTTTTTCGCACACAAAAGCAACATATGACATTCCCCCATAACAAACCACTGCGCATGACCTTAAAATGTCAGTTTATTCCTGAGTAATCTGGAAATCGTTGCTGGTTATCGCAAAATCGTCGCCTTGATATCTTATATTATATTACCAATAGAAAAGAAAAAAATACCGGTAGTAAAAACTGTGGAAATAAAATTAAAAGTGTGTATTTGAATATAGCCACTGGCTAATAATTACAAGAAGTTCTTAAAAAGCAGAAACGCAAAAGAACATAACATCTAATCATTATCGATTTGCTGGATATTTGGATGGATAAGACATTCCCTTTCGCGTGGCATATTTTTTGTTATTGTTTTGAGTGACCTTAAGAATAATATTAAGAATTTGGAAAAGAAAGAAAAAAAAAAACAAATTAAATTCTACGGCTGTCAAAATGATACAAACGATTATTTTTAACTTTTTTAGCTAATATTCTAATGATGTTGTAGTTTGCATCTGTGTGTGTGTGTGATTTTTGCAAAATTTAATAGTCGAATTTGTTAATACGGATGGAAATATACTGAAATTATAGAGGAAAAAACCCTCATTTCCTATTTTCCTCAATATCATATTATTTGGCTAATTCTGGTTTGAACCTTATTTCGCCATAAAAGCCTGGCGCTAAGCCATTCATACACACATGTTGTATATCACGTTTTAGCGAAATATTATTAATTGATTTTCTTCTCTTTGGTTTTCGCTTCTTGTTTTCATTTGTTTTATTTTGCTAATTTTCTTTGGGTTCTCTATTCTTATGTGGTATGGGGTTATGCAATGTTCTGCGTTCCGTTATAACATAACGGAATAATTAAACAAATATATTTGAATACATAGACGAGAAAACTGAAATTTATGCGATGGGAGAACATAGAATGTGAGGTATGATCAGGCCGATTTTGTTATTTGTCACCTGAAGTTCCCGCACCGATTGCATTCCAATTTTCCGTTGCTGTTAATTCTTTTATTTTTTTCATTACAACATTTGACCAATTCCTTAATTGAAATTAAATATAATTTTCAATATTTTGATTTGTAAAGATAAAATTATCAAAAGGTTTTTTGAAATCGAAATCGATTTGGTGCGGGAACTTTTTTGGCCGAATTGAGGACAATATACCCCCATATTATAGCCCTACTGAACAAACCTGACTAAATCAGGGGCTCAATTCTTGTTCTATAAAAATTTGAAATGAAAACTTTTATAAAGGAAATAAATGTCAAATGAAAAATTTTATAAAGAAAATATTTTTAATTTCAAATTTTCATAGAACAAGAATCCAGCCACAGTTCAACGCGTTCGAAAATGTCTGTCAAATATGTTTTGGCGTAGGCAAAATTGATCAACTCTGGCTTGTTTCGATGAATTGGCCAAGTTATTCAAATGCAGTTTTGCAACATAAATTTAAATTATGCATTGAGGAAGAAATTAAAAAAAAAACAAACTGGTTGTTATACGTCATAGAATTTATTTTAATTGACATAGATTCACTTATAGTTTTCCAAATATTTTTTACTAAAATTTTAAGTTTGCCGGATCAACAAGTTTTCAAAAGAACATCAACAAATATATGTACATACGATGCCAACACCTGACCTGTTTTAGAAGATTTGTTTCATCCATTAAGAAGTTTTAATAGAATCGTGTATACACATTTCAATGTATGTGTGTATACGAACGAGTATGTAAAATATAAAACAAAAAATATAAACAATTTCCTCATTTTAATAGTTCAGGGTTAATGATTGTTTGTTTTAATAACTCGTAATTATGGACTTTGTATTTATGCTGAGGCGAAATTCTTACCAGTTTTATTTTTTCTTTCTAACAGTTCAAGGGGGTTCTAAAAGAATTTTGATTAATAATTCGAAGAAGAAGGCCATATACATATGTATATGAATAAATTATCGAATATATTATCTTGTTCAAGTAGGGAATGGAAGATACCAGCGGACAACACGAAGTCCATTCGTAACATGACAAACTTCAACATTTCTGACCTCCCTGACATGGGGTGTGACATGGCGATCCATCCTTGAAATATAGCAATATAGTATGCATATATAGCGCACCACGTTCGTCGCCATATGGTACTTCATTAACCGACTTTTTGATATATTAAGGGCTATGGCCACTTATTTTTTATTTTTTATTTTATTACAAGAAATCTACCAAACTTTTATAGATTTTTTTTTTTTTGAAATTTTGCCTGTAAGGGCGAAGATCATTTTTAATGATTTTGTATTAATTTTCTCGTTTAGAGTTAAGCTTGATGATCGGAAATTATTTGCAAGTGAAAAAGGTAAGCCAAGGACTCGAACCCACATAGTCACCAAATTACGTTGCCTGGTTTCATTGGTGGTAAAGCAAATCTTCGTACGTATCGACTATGTAATGGCTTCTCTGTCCTAGAACTTATCGTTTTTTAAATGCAAATGTGTTTTGTTTTTAATCTGAAAGGTCACACCTTGAGCTCCTTTGGGAATTTTTTGTTGAAAAGGATTGCAAATATTGCGGTGCCCACTGTAGCACGAAAACGAATTAACCGATCAGCATATATTTTTCCTTAAGCGAAACAGAATTAAAACATTTCCTTTTTTTTACTGGTCTACTGTCAACATACAAATTACGATTTTAAATAAAAATATATCGTTTTTTTCGCCATAAATCCGTCAACATTTTGTACACCCTCAGCCTTTAGGCTCGTTGATACGACCAAAAATGTGCTTCATCGAAATAATGATTTTATACCCAAAATATGTTAGGACGAAATTTAAATTTGAAGACAACAAATATGAGATTAAGCTTGACTTACCTACAAATAGTAAGTAAAACACACATCTCAACAAAACTGCCAAAGTGAATCTAAAAATAGACACAAAGCACCGTGGAAAGAATTTGCTATAATTTGACATTTAGGGTTCCTAGTGAGCAGACAACTTATATTCCAAAAGCAAGTAAGAACGGCGTTAATTTCGGGCAGACTGAACTTGTTATACCCTCCACCACGAGTAGTATTGAAGTAAAATGGTACAATTAGTTTCATTTCGTTTATCAAGAAGACTAAATACCAAATTTCAGCAAGTTCGGTAAAACAATGTGGCTAATCTTCAAAATACCGAAATTCTGGAGGTACCGTTCCATGGGGGCTATATCAAAACCCCGATCTATAGGTGTTTCGGTTGAATTCGCATTTAAACGAATTCGTCAGACACACTTATTCTTGAGCTCGAGTCGTCATAAAATTGGGGAAGGGTTCTTTGTTGCAATACAAAGAACTAAGAGAAGTGATGAGTCCAAGTGGCGTTGGACGAAACTAGTCTTCTCTGCCATCCCCTAAAGTAATCAATTCTAACTACATCCCACTTTAAACTTGTTGTCTTTAAATTTGAAAACGACAAATATGAGATTAAGCTTGACTTACCTACAAATAGTAAGTAAAACACACCTCTCAACAAAACTGCCAAAGTGAATCTAGAAATTCGTTTTAGCCATCTCCGTCCGTCTTTCGTTCTGGCTGGCTGGTGTGCATGATAACACTCGAACGGATCAACCGATTCAAACCACTTTTTGCACTTCGCAACATTTTTTCCAAACTTAGTTTATGTTCGAATATGGGTTATATCGGCCCACTCCTTTGGTTACCTCACCCATAAAAGTTCAAAATTATTCTGCAAAATGGTGTGAACGATAAGGGAGCAATCGCTTTGTCCCAAACTTTGCACAAGGTTGTATTCCTACCAGATATGCAGTGGGTGTCACTGAAAATTATGCACCCTGAACATTGAGTATTAAAATGATGCACCACAATAACCGATTATTAATTACTAAATTGTTGGCGTTTGCTTTTGGTATACTCCTTATAGAAGCTGAGAAATTAGCTTTAGAAAATAGTTGCCTTTTTCTCCAAAGAATTGTTTCCCATCCCGACCCCTAAATATTATCCTACCATCACCAAAATCAATGGGCTTCTTCCCCTCCGATCAAAATAGCGACCTGTATCGTGATTACAAGGTTTAGATGGACAGACGGACGGAGGGATGGGCAAATATATTCAGATCGACTTATGTCGTCGAAACATTTATTTTGGAATATATAAGTATGGGTCTACGACCATTATTTTGAAGCGTTACAAACTTGTTGGCCAAAACCAACTCATAATACCCTATCCACATAGT
Organism: Musca autumnalis; assembly: GCF_047663935.1. Taxonomy (NCBI): domain Eukaryota; kingdom Metazoa; phylum Arthropoda; class Insecta; order Diptera; family Muscidae; genus Musca; species Musca autumnalis. Next base: position 204,250,043 of record NW_027411755.1, read on the forward strand.
TATGCAGGGTATAAACATTAAGTTCAGGCGATCCATTAAATATTCTGAACTTTTATGAAATAATTAATTTTCACAATTTTCTGTGGGAGACTTTTTGAGCACTGGAAACCCAGATACCTAATTTTGTCAGGTAAAAAGCGGCGTACAGTGGTTCAGAAATCGATCTTCCAAAAGCTCAGCCTTTAGGCTAAAGAGGGTATACACTTTGATACGACCAAAAATGTGCTTCATCGAAATAATGGTTTTAGACCCCAAGTATGTTTGTACGATATCCGTTTCAGAAAATTTTGATTCGATCTAACAATATCGGTCCGTCTGTCTGTCTGGCTGGTACGTACGATAACTCTCGAACGGATCAATCGATTCGGTTCAAATTTTGGGTATCGAAATATTTTGTCCAGATTTGATTTAAGTTCGAAGATTGGCCATATAGGTCCTCCTTCAGGTACCTCCCCACAAAAGTTCAAAAATGTTCGGAAAAATTGTCCGCACGATAACTCTTGAAGGGAGTAACCGAATTAGCCCATACTTTGCACATAGTGACATTTCTACCAGACATAGATGAGGTTCCAATATGGACCCTATTGGTTCACTCCTTCGGGTACCTCCCACACAAAATTTTGCTTAAGTGCAGTTAAGGCCTGCTCTCGAATCGCTTTTATTTTGTTGCGGTCACTTGTATTCCCTACCCCCATTACGACGATATAATTTTTTTCAGGAGCAAGTCCATACTTCCTCAGAAATCAGCTCGAAAACTGCAAACAACCCATATAATATCATGTGTCGTAGTTGCAGCGCACGATAACTCTCGAACGGATCAACATATTTGGTTCAAATTTTGGGTCTTTCAATATTTTGTCCAAGCTTAGTTTAAGTTCGAAGATAGACCATATCGGTCCACTCCTTCCGGTACCTCCCCCACAAAGGTTCAGAAATTTTCGCCAAGATTGTGGGCATGATAACTATAGGAGGGAGTAACCGAATTGAGCCAAACTTTGCTATTGGTAATATTGCTTTCAGGCATAGATCGGGTTCCAATATGGACTATATCGGTCCACTCATTTGGGTACTTCCCGCACAAAATTTGGAAAAGTATGGTTGAACAACTCCTCTCTGATCTTATTAATTAGTTATGCAGCAGGATGCACTTGCGGCCCCTGTTACGACGTTGTAATTTTTTTTCGTGGGCAAGTCCATACCTCCTGAGATAATGACCCAAAAAGGTCCAGAAAATCCTACCGACACCACCTAAACTGGCTAATGTGTAAAATAATCCTTTAAGAGAGGAATCGATTTAGCTCACACTTTGTAAATCGTATTATTTCCTACAGATTTATATTAGGTACGAATATGTACTACATCGGATCACTCCTACGGGTACACCCTACCCAAAGTTTGGAAAAAATGCAGTTTAAGGACTTGTCTTGGATCATTCTGAATTTTGTTGTTGTTGTGGTTTTTTTGCGGCCATTTCCATCCTGGGCAATTTTCCCAACAGCTAAAAAACCTACAGAAGTATTGTGTTAACTTTTTTTCTTCGGGTACGTGGCTGAGGGTATATCTCTGTCGGCTCAGCTGACTGATACTTTCTTACTTGTTTTTATATGGGATTCGATAGTAAACACATTGAAACTAAGGAAACTAAAAACGTAGGGCAAAATATTGGAAAGGACTGGGCGTGGTGTGCTCCTAAAGACCACAATTTTTCCAATTTTGGAAAATTCGTCATTTCTGGAGAAAGAAATAGGCATTTCTCGGAAACTATAACAGATATTGTGTTCATTGTCTTTTTTGTTAGGCTGGTAGGATTGTTGCCTTTAAGAACTCTTTTAATAAATTACCTCTGCGTTTACACGAAGTGATCTAATTAATTTTTCCATAGGTACTAAATTTTAGTGAAATTTAATATATCTATAAAATATAGTGAAGTAGAACTTTAAGGGAACAACATAGAAAAAGGTTTGGTATTCGCAGAAAGATGCCCGATAGTGTCCTCTTTCAGTCCTAAGTAAAGTTAAGACCAGTGTTTTCACTGCAGGTATGCTTTATGGCATCTATTGAAACGCTATAATTTTATTCTCCCCATCAAGAGGGCTTATTGTAATATTACGTTGGAAATATCGAAAACTTCCTTGTCCCTTAAGAAAAAGCTGTTGATTTGTATAGCCTCAGCCTTTAGACTAAGAGGGTACATAGACTTTGACTTGAAATAATGGGTTTAGACCCCGAGTATGTTTGGACAAAAAAACGTTTCCTCAAAAGTTAAAAACGTTTCGCTAAAATGGTAATATTTTCTAGCGTAATATTTCTGCGAGACGTATATCATCTTCGAATATGGACTATATCTATTGAAACCTTCGACATAAAATTTCGACCTTTCCATTTGTTATAACAACTTCTACTCGCTGCCCCCATTGCAAGTTTTTCAGGGGTAAGTCAAACTTTCTGAGCAAAGCTGTGAAACCTCCACGGTACCATGTGTAGTGACTGCATGATAACTCCCGAAAGGATCTACCGATTCGGTCCAAACATAGCCTTCGTACTATTTTGTTCACACATACATTAAGTTGAATGATGAGCCAAATCGGTCCACTCCTTACGGTGCTTCGCCACAAAATTTTCAACATTTTTTGTTTCAGTGCAGTTTAAGGTCTGTTCCTTTGGAAATGTATACCGATGTTACACGTTGTGACCAACTGAAATGACTGGAAGATCCTCTTCCAAAATGGACTATGCCGATGCATTGCTTCCGGTATCTATTTTTTCAACGATCCATCAGAGGCATAGATTTTTCAAAAATATTTTTTTCAACTATCGTTCTGGGGCGTAGATTTTTCAACGAGCTGAAGGGAGTCTTTACAAACGGCTTGAAGGAAGTCCTTTATAAACGAGGTGGAGGGAGTCCTTTAGACGAGATGGAGGAATTCTTTATAGACGGGCAAGAGGGAGTCTGTATAGATCAGCTAGGGGAGACCTTGTAAACGAGCCGAATGGGGTCATTAAAGACCAGCTTAGGATATTTCTTATTAGAGAGTCTTTATAGATCAGATATAGGAAATACTATGATTTCGAGGGTGCTGTAATTATTTTGGTTCAGTAAGCCCTAAGTCTTCTGACATAAAAGCCAGAAATGTATATCCGTAAAAAGCTTATTCACATGGGTAGGGGTGTAGGGTATCACTCCGACTCTTCCATAGTATGAAGGGTATACTCGACCTAATAATTTGCGACCATAGCCATGTCCGTCTGTTGTAATCACTCTAGTGTCCGCTATAAATGAGATAGAACGCTAAAATGTTGCACCCGAGCGTCTTTTCTCCACAGACAGGTCAAGTTCGAAGATGGGCTATATAGGTCCATGTTTTAGTACGGGCCCAATATAACGGTACCACCCGATTAAAGTACTTTAGCTTCATTTTTGACCGAATTAGCCACCATATAACGGTACCTCCCGATTTAAAGTATTTTGAGGCTTTTAGCTACATTTTCTGCCCAATTTCCTCCAGTTTGGTAGTTATGCACCAAAAATGGTGGATATAGGTCCACGTTTTGGTATAGGCACCATATAACGGTACCTCCCGACTTAAAGTATTTTAGCTACTTATTTTAACCGAATTAGCTGAAATTTGACATTTTCTGACCGAATTAGCTGAATTTTGACATTTGATGTTCCCAAAGACCAAAAAACTTCTCTACAAAGAATTATCAAAATAGGACCACATTTTGGTATAGCCCCCATATAACGGTATCTTCCGATTTCGGTATTTTAAGGATTTTAGCCCATTTTTTTTTTACCGAACTAGCTGTAACTTGACACTTGAGGTTTTCAGTGGTCACGAAACTTCTCCACCGAAAATCGTCAAAATAGGTCTATGTTTTGGTATAGCCCCCATATCACGGTACCCCCGATTTTTGGTATTTTAGCTAAATTTTTTTTTAGGTTTTCAGTGTTCAATAAACTTCTCCACCAAAAATCGTCCACATAGGTAAATTGTTTGACCGAATTTAGGCATTTCGTGTATCCGCAGTCAAAAAATTTTTGCACCTAACAGGAAACTAATTATTCAATTTTAGTTCAGAATATTTATGGTGGAGGCCCGGCCGAACTTAATGTTTTTACTTGTTTCTCCTTTATATTAATGTAAAGTACTTGTACGAAATATCAACAAAAGCATTTCCACCACTCTTAATTACAAATTAATGATGATTACAAATTAACTACAGTATTGATAGCTATTGATTTTTTTTAAAATTAAATATCGAAAATATGTAATGTTGGGAATATCGATAGTTTGCCAGCTCTAATCCCACACCAACATAATTTCAGGGTTTCTTTTTTGTCTTGAAAGATTGATTTAATAGAAAGTACGAAGATTGATGGACTTGGCAAGTAAATTGTTACTTTTTGAGGTGCCCAGGTATCAACCAGGTTCCGTTTGAATACAATCAGTATCCTATTGTAAACCTTAAAGGCATGTAGCCACGTGTTTTTTATACCCTACACCACACAGTGGTAAGGGGTATTATGTCTTTGTGCATTTGTATGTAACATACAAAAGGAAACGAAATAGACCCATAGTTCCTTTTGGGGATATACATGTAATCACTTTCTGAGCCGATTTATGCATGTCCGTCCGTCTGTCTGTCTGTCTGTCCGTCTGTCCATGTATTTTTGTTCGCAATGTACAGGTCGCATTTTTTGTCCGATTCAGCTGAAAATTGGGGACTACAACTTTTTTAGCCATAGGAAGAACGCTATTGCTTTTGGTGAAAATCGGTTCAGATTTGGATATAGCTCCCATATATATTTTCGCCCGATTTCAGGTATTTGCTGCACCAAACACGCTATATACGTCCAATTTTAATCAAATTTTGAATGTGTGACTGAATTCGGTCTAAAAATAAATGTGCCAAATTATATCGAAATCGGTTCAGATTTGGATATAGCTCCCATATATATGTTCGCCCGATTTCAGGTATGTGCTGCACCGATCACGCAATATACGTCCGATTTTAATGAAATTTGGAATGTTTGACTGAATGTGGTCTAGAAATAAGTGTGCCAAATTATATAGAAATCGGTTCAGATTTGGATATAGCTCCCATATATATGTTCGCCCGATTTCAGGTATGTGCTGCACCGATCACGCAATATACGTCCGATTTTAATGAAATTTGGAATGTTTGACTGAATGTGGTCTAGAAATAAGTGTGCCAAATTATATAGAATCGGTTCAGATTTGGATATAGCTCCCATATATATTTTCCGGCCGATTTCACGTATTTTCTGTACCAAACACGCTATATATTTCCGATTTCGATGAAATTTGGAATGTGTGACTGAATTCAGTCTAGAAATAAATGTGCCAAATTATATCGAAATCGGTTCAGATTTGGATATAGCTCCCATATATATGTTCGCCCGATTTTCAGGTATGTGCTGCACCGATCACGCAATATACGTCCGATTTTAATGAAATTTGGAATGTTTGACTGAATGTGGTCTAGAAATAAGTGTGCCAAATTATATAGAAATCGGTTTCAGATTTGGATATAGCTCCCATATATATTTTCGGCCGATTTCACGTATTTTCTGTACCAAACACGCTATATATTTCCGATTTCGATGAAATTTGGAATGTGTGACTGAATTCAGTCTAGAAATAAATGTGCCAAATTATATCGAAATCGGTTCAGATTTGGATATAGCTCCCATATATATGTTCGCCCGATTTCAGGTATGTGCTGCACCGATCACGCAATATTACGTCCGATTTTAATGAAATTTGGAATGTTTGACTGAATGTGGTCTAGAAATAAGTGTGCCAAATTATATAGAAATCGGTTCAGATTTGGATATAGCTCCCATATATATTTTCGGCCGATTTCACGTATTTTCTGTACCAAACACGCTATATATTTCCGATTTCGATGAAATTTGGAATGTGTGACTGAATTCAGTCTAGAAATAAATGTGCCAAATTATATCGAAATCGGTTCAGATTTGGATATAGCACCCATATATATATTTTCGGCCGATTTCGCGTATTTGCTGCTCCAAACACGCTATATAAGTCCGATTTCAATGATATTTGAAATGTGTGACTGAATTCGGTCTGGAAATAAATGTGTCAAATTATATCAAAATCGGTAAAGATCTGGCTATAGCTCCGATTTATATTTTACATATTCACAGTGGTGTAGGGTATCATATAGTCGGCCCCGCCCGACTTTGATCCTTTCCTTACTGGTTTAACATAGCGACATTAGTGGATCCCCTATTAATTCAAGTCCGTTGATTTGAATGAAGAAATTGTGACCTTGTCTGGCTGGGTAATAAGATCTAAATTATGTTTAAACAAAATAACCCATTCACATTTGTTATTAAATATTTATTGTCATTTCATCCTCAAATTCCTTACAAACTAAATATTTGATCACTTAATTATAAAAATGGATTGCTTTGTTTGCGATTAATCTCTTTGGGAACAACATATTTCCGCACAGGATCTTTGTATATGGGACTTTCCATTAGATAACTGTTTTTCTTATCAGCTTCAAAGCGAGCATATTCCCTGGCATCTTTGGCACGTATACAACCCCAGATTATTAAAACTATAAGGAGGCCCAAAATAAATGTGGCCACCGAAATAAAACTAATTAAGGCCACATAATTCAATGGCTCGCAGGTGTTAATTTGTATCAGTAGGTAATTCTCCAAATGATCCATTATTCTATAGGTAAAATAATGATCACATTTAATGCCGAATTCATTTTCCACACGGGCCAAGCAGCGATCTTCGATATCTATAGAAGAAATGCAAGACAATTAACTATCACCAATTTAAAACTTTTGTGCTGGTACTTACCCAACTCCTCATTAACATAAACCGTGGTGAAACGTTCATGCTTCTCTGCTTTACCGCAAATCTCCGTTATATTCTCACACTTCCGCACCGCAGTCTTCTCCTCAATCAAACAGCTTACACATGGCTCAAAGAATGTACAGAATTTATTATCTGTAGCCGAACCAATTTCACAATATTTTCCCACATACGGTTCATCGCATACACAGGCACCACATTCACAATAACCACGATCTGAACAGATTTCTCCAGTGGGTCCAATACAACCATCGTTACTCTCTTTACAATTGCAACGATTACCAGACCAACCGTATTTACAGACACATTGGCCGCAAACACAATCAGCTTTTTCGAGATCGCAGTCTACATCACATTCCTGGCATTCACAGAATTTACCCTCATATCCGGGGAAGCAGAAACAGGTACCACAATCACATTCACCGCGGTTAGAACAGACTGGACCCAAATCGTCAGGTTGTGTCACATCGTATGGTTTGCGACAAAGACGTTCAATTGCCTCGGTTGTAGTGGCATTTGTAGCATCGGTGGGGCAATGTACAAAATGTTCCAGTCCTGAAACGAAAAGGAAGGTATAGTGTATTTCCAAATCAAAATGTTCACCATAATCAATTTAATTGTAACATAAATTCATAACAGTCCTGCAAACATTTTACTAGAAAAAACAATGAAAAGGAGATTTACAATAACAATTCTACACCATTACTATGACTACTTTCTTGTAATTGCCTGTGTATAGAAGCACGCTTTCCTCTTGAAGGGATGTTTCGAAGAAAACATATCCTCATGTATGAATCTTTCCGCTGGAAAGAGTCTACAGAAGCGGCCTTTCTCTGGAAAGGATCTATAGAATCACCCTTCTTTACTCTTGAAAGCGTGCATAGAAGCATCAATTCGGGCCCAATTGTGACAGCTGAACCGTCCGGATCTAAACTGTTTGTGTTGCTATAGACCCTTTCCAGAGGAAAGGGTGTTTCTACAGACCCTTTCCAGAGGAAAGGGTGTTTCTATAGACACTTTCCAGAGGAAAGGGTATTTCTATAGACCCTTTCTAGAGGAAAAAGTGCTTCTGTAGACCCTTTCCAGAGAATAGGTTGTTTCCATAGACCCTTTCCAAAGGAAAGGGTTCTCCTATAGTCCCTTTCCAGAGGAAAGGGTGTTTCTATAGAGCCTTTCCGGAGGAAGCAGTGCTACTATAGACCCTTTCCAGAGGAAAGGGTGCTTCTATAGTCCCTTTCCAGAGGAAAGGGTGCTTCTATAGTCCCTTTCCAGAGGAAAGGGTGCTTCTATAGTCCCTTTCCAGAGGAAAGGGTGCTTCTATAGTCCCTTTCCAGAGGAAAGGGTGCTTCTATAGTCCCTTTCCAGAGGAAAGGGTGCTTCTATAGTCCCTTTCCAGAGGAAAGGGTGCTTCTATAGTCCCTTTCCAGAGGAAAGGGTGCTTCTATAGTCCCTTTCCAGAGGAAAGGGTGCTTCTATAGTCCCTTTCCAGAGGAAAGGGTGCTTCTATAGTCCCTTTCCAGAGGAAAGGGTTGCTTCTATAGTCCCTTTCCAGAGGAAAGGGTGCTTCTATAGTCCCTTTCCAGAGGAAAGGGTGCTTCTATAGTCCCTTTCCAGAGGAAAGGGTGCTCTATAGTCCCTTTCCAGAGGAAAGGGTGCTTCTATAGTCCCTTTCCAGAGGAAAGGGTGCTTCTATAGTCCCTTTCCAGAGGGAAGGGTGCTTCTATAGTCCCTTTCCAGAGGAAAGGGTGCTTCTATAGTCCCTTTCCAGAGGAAAGGGTGCTTCTATAGTCCCTTTCCAGAGGAAAGGGTGCTTCTATAGTCCCTTTCCAGAGGAAAGGGTGCTTCTATAGTCCCTTTCCAGAGGAAAGGGTGCTTCTATAGTCCCTTTCCAGAGGAAAGGGTGCTTCTATAGTCCCTTTCCAGAGGAAAGGGTGCTTCTATAGTCCTTTCCAGAGGAAGGGTGCTTCTATAGTCCCTTTCCAGAGGAAAGGGTGCTTCTATAGTCCCTTTCCAGAGGAAAGGGTGCTTCTATAGTCCCCTTTCCAGAGGGAAAGGGTGCTTCTATAGTCCCTTTCCAGAGGAAAGGGTGCTTCTATAGTCCCTTTCCAGAGGAAAGGGTGCTTCTATAGTCCCTTTCCAGAGGAAAGGGTGCTTCTATAGTCCCTTTCCAGAGGAAAGGGTGCTTCTATAGTCCCTTTCCAGAGGAAAGGGTGCTTCTATAGTCCCTTTCCAGAGGAAAGGGTGCTTCTATAGTCCCTTTCCAGAGGAAAGGGTGCTTCTATAGTCCCTTTCCAGAGGAAAGGGTGCTTCTATAGTCCCTTTCCAGAGGAAAGGGTGCTTCTATAGTCCCTTTCCAGAGGAAAGGGTGCTTCTATAGTCCCTTTCCAGCAGGAAAGGGTGCTTCTATAGTCCCTTTCCAGAGGAAGGGTGCTTCTATAGTCCCTTTCCAGAGGAAAGGGTGCTTCTATAGTCCCTTTCCAGAGGAAGGGTGCTTCTATAGTCCCTTTCCAGAGGAAAGGGTGCTTCTATAGTCCCTTTCCAGAGGAAAGGGTGCTTCTATAGTCCCTTTC